>NC_135339.1:13027276-13360314 GCF_023851605.1 Tamandua tetradactyla | reverse complement strand
AATTTCTAGTTTAACTTCACTCCTTTACATTTGTAAATTGTAGTTGTTATAATGGTAACAACATCTTCCCTAGTTTGAATCCATAAAAATCTCTGAACTCCTACTTGGAGAGACAGATTTTAGGCCAATAGGTAATCTGAATTCCTTGTTTTGTGTAGCAATAAACTCTTTCTCCCTTTGGGGAGAAGAAAAAAGAAAAAGAAGAGAGAGATTTATTAAAAAAAAAAAAAAGTCCCAGTATTAAATATTTAAGTCCTTTCTACTTTACCTTTTAAGATGTCTTCAAGGATAATATCACATCTTAATTCTAATTAACTTCACTCCTGTTAATGCAGTTTTTCAGTGGGAATACTTGGTCTTTCCTTTGATGGCAATCTGTTTCCACACCCAGGGCCATAGATTCTTAAATCTGCAGCAATTGACAGCAAGGGGCATGCATGCCAGGCAGACTATCTGAAAGAGTATAAAAAGAATTTGAGATTCCAGGAAAGATCTCCACATTTTGTACCAAATGAAGAAGAAATTGGTTTCCTTGCAAGGGTCTGAGAATAGAAATATCTGAGGTAACAAATCAGTAACAGTGTTACTGTTATTCAAATAGCACAGGTAGAGGAGCCATGCTTGAAGGTTAGTGGGTGAGAGACCACTGAACACTGATGTTTGGAGGAGAGCAGGCCACATCATCAGTGGTGTTATTGATCTTGCTGGAATCAGTGCTCATTTCTCACACCCCTAAATTTAACCTACTACACTGAGAATGGACCACCTTTTAGGAGAGGATTTACTCTATTCAGTCACAAGGGAGACTGGAGTATAGCATAACTCCATAATACATTTGAAATTGAGACTGTACCAAAGGGGGCAGCCAACTGGCCAGCCCACCCATTATCTCCATTTAGAGCTGGATTTCACAGCCGTTATTTTGCCTGAAGAAAATAAAACAAACTGACACATATGGCCCGAGGCAGGCAACCCATTCCCAGTAATGGGGAATGACTCTAAGGACTGTGTGATAAGGTTATGCAATTTTCAGAGCTCTAGTTCTAACTCTACCTCAGCTCTCCTAAGGATCCTTTCACTTAACAGTGTGCCTTTACTGCTGGTAGAGAGAATTCTATAGGAAAGTCCCATTACAATCAGAAAATTGCTTTGTGGCTACTGGGATGCTAACTGGAAGATTAGTCTATTCATTTTTTTTTCAATAGTCTCAGCTTTTGATATCTGGATCCATCCTTTTTCATATCCACTGTGCCAAAAACTGGAATGCATAAGTCAGGACATCCATACCTCTGACAAGAGAACTTGGATGTTGTCTGCAAATAAACATTTCTGTGATTATGATCTTTTTAAACCCAAAGGCCCACTGTTAATCAGTCACCATTCCGATAGCCATTCTTTCTTTTGATTTTAATACTGCTAACTAGTTTCACCTTGGTTAGAGGCCTTTGTAGGAATAACATTGGAAACATCTGTTCCCTTTTATGCAGTTTTTATTTCACAGATTAACTCTAAGAAGACAATCTCTTTTCAGTTATATTGAAGTTGGGAGGTTGAGAATTCATTATTTTGCAGTTTGCACTCAGTTACTTTTAGCTTGATATTTTCCATAGCCATATCAACCCTGATATTTTCCATAGCCATATCAAGCTAAAAGTAACTGTGGGGATTGGTTCTGCAAGGTGCTGCAAGGTGAGAACTCATTGGTGATGGTGAATTCCCCAGGAGGAGCCACAGGTTGAGAACTCTGATGAAAGTAATGATGAATTCCTTGGGAGAAGCTAGGACGCTAAATGAAATTGAGATAAACATTTTTCTTCTCTGACTGCTGAAATCATCAGTTCTCCCTTTAAGCCTTAAACTCATTGGATGAGGAGACTTCCTTCATTGCTGAAGATAATCTCCTTTGTTGATTTTAGATGTAATCAGATGTAGATGCAATCATTCAATCCTGTGCTTGCCTGACCAAACAAGTGGACCCCATAACCTAGCCAAGTTGACACAAAGAAATTAACCATCACAGAGGTGATTGGATATCATCTCCACAACTTACCCTCAAATGGTTCAAGAAAACAAAGTATTTTTATTGTACGGTTTCTATAATTTTTCTTCACATTTGGATTTTTTTAAATTAAGTAACACTGGTACAGGTAATTTTAATCTCTCTCTCTCCATCTATCCACTCATCCATTATTCATCATCTCTCTTTTAAAAAATTAAAATCAGAAACATTTAGAAAATTAAAATCAGAAAAATAATTTAATTTAATATATTAAATTATTGATACATTGCTCTTATGGGCATATGGAGGGTGTTGCCTAGAAGTAAGAGAACAAAATTCAAGTTCTGCTATGTTCCAGGGACTGTGGAAAGCAATTTCTTCCATATTTTCTTATTTACATCTGTAATAGCTCCAGGAGACCAGTGTTTGCATCTACATTTGATAGAGGAAAATATTGAGACTGAAAGTTTGGATGATTTGCTCATAGACTTGTTCAGCTGCTACATATCAAAACTCAGAAGTAAGTGCTGCCTGCAGTCTATGGTGTTTTCTGATAAATCATGCTGGCTTTACCTGGCTCAGGGAAATAACCTTCAGTCAAAGAGTAAGATCCCTGGAGCCTCTTCGCAGGGCTATGGATATTGAGAACTCAGCAAAGACTACTGAGAAATTGTCCAAGAAGTCAATAAATGTCAATGGGAAGAGGCCTAGTTCTGCCATTCACAAATGACAGCTCTTGTCTATCAGTTACAAAAAAAAAAATCATATATATATATTTTTTTCCCATACCCATTCAAGCCACTACGAGATCTATTTTCCTTATCTCTAAAATGGGTACACTCTCCTGGCCTCTAGTCACATTGAGTTGTTTAAAAAATACATGTGATGATGGATTTAAAAAGTGCTTTACGCCTGGACAAGTGCTATATTTACATAACATAAAGACACTTTTTTTTTATTAGGATAGACATTGTCCTTATGTAGGATATAAATTAAAACAAGGAATAAATCCATCCTCATGGATGGGATCAATTCATATTCTCCTGGTACTCACTTTTTTCACTGAAAATTTTGAAGCTATGACAGGGCAATGAATTGTAGTGTAAATGTTCCTGATTCTACCCTGCCTCTAGCCCATGTTCTCTGCCCTATAATTCCATGTCATCCTCCCAATCTGATGTTCAACCATGTGAATTGCTCTGGCCAATGGGTTGTTAGCAAATGTGACTCAAGCAGAGGTTTGAAAAGCCTTTGGCTATTGGACTTGCTCTAACTTGCCCTCAGCTTTCACCAGGAGAAGGTCATGTCCAGGTTAGCAGCTGGTGCCGGGAGGACAATAAGAGATGTGGAATTTGCTTCAGACATACCAGCCATGGTCACCCTAGATTAGTTTAGAGAGATCTGACCCCCAAGCAGCCCAGAAGCATTTACTACTTACAGAGAGCTGAGTTCAATAAGCACTTATTGTTTAAAGCCTCTACATAACACGTTATTTTTGTAGTAAAGTGCACTGATATATTGTGAAGCAAAAGGACATATTCACATAAATTATAAGATAAAACCAGAAGCCTCTAAGTAACTTTTATATCTGCCATTTTCCATTTTGAGCATTTCCTTTAGATTCTCCTTTGTTTAGAGCAACTCAAGACCATATTTCAGATATAATGCTCTAGGAAGTATAGCAGCAACCACTCAGGATATTCCAAAATTGAAATTTCAACTTGATATCTTTCCCCATGCACCCATGTAGAAATATAGAAATAAAGAACCTAAGCATGCCTATGATGTAAAACACTGCATGAAAGAGAATGCAATTATGTCATATAAGACTTATATAATTATTATTATATATAATAATATATAATAATGATTTCCCTCTGGGATTATGGGAGCTGGTATCTTTTTATTTATGAGTCAGGGAGGACTTTGCTTTTAAAGGTAGAGCTCTTTTCAATATTTTTTTAAATACTTTTAATTGCCTCTAGTAACGTATGCACCATAGCATTTATTAGCTGTTGCTGTAATTACAATAAGTAACGATATTATATATCTCCCTTCCACATTTTAGAGATAATTTTACCAAAAACACTTTTTTAAAGTTCCATGTATCCTCTATGTAATGCTATCTTTGTAGCAGCAAAATGGATGCGTTTTTCTTGAATAAAATGTAATATTAACATTTAAACCCTGTTCCAATGAATTTAAATGGCCACATTGCAAGGAGAATCAGAAACTTCACAGTCCTCCTTTGAAAGATTAAGAAATCTTGTTTTAAGATCAGGTGTTATAGTTGATATTCTAATCAACTCTAGGACTTGGCAATTGCGTTCTAACTACATTATTTGTTCAATTTGAAAGGCACCAAATTTCTCTGCTCACTAATTCCTGAATAAGAATTGCAATGTCAGGAAAAGAAATTTACATGGTCAATTCCGAGATCATTAATTTTTAGAAATTCAAACCTGTAGTATCAAATGAATGTGGCTTAATTAGGGGAAAAAAAAAAAAACTTGACAAAGAGTTGGGCTACCACTGCCTGGCTCTGCCATTTACAAGTTATACGAATTTGTACAGGTGACTTTACCCCTCTGAAAACTGACTGTATGTATTAATATGGAAAAACGTCTGCACCATCTATTGAATGAATGATACGTCTGTATCACGTATAGTACTAGAATTAGCCTCCACTCAATCATTCCTCTGTACTTAACATTTCCACTCAAATATTATGCTGTGTAAATCGCCTCTTATTCCAAAATGTTGCATCTGACAATTCAGTGTAAATAAATGACAAATCAATCAGAAAACACATTCACAGGTCTTGCAGTGTATGTAATATTTCAAGGACTCCTAAATAGTAATTCTATATAAGTACTCAAATTGCACTCTTAAATTATTGACCAATAAGAATTTTAAGAGCAAAGAAAGGAAGGAAAGAAGGAAAAAGAAGTAGGAAGGAAGGAAGGAAGGGCAAAAGGAAAGAAGGATGGAAAAAGAAAGGGAGGCGGCAAAAATCACGATGGTGATAGGACTGACACTAAAAAAGAAAAAATAAAAATCCCGAAGATAAAGCAAAGTCCTTCTTAACATATTGGTTGGTTTGTTTGCTTTTTTCATTTTATTTTTAAGTATGAACTCTTTATGATCAGGCTGGAAAAAGCAAATAGGAAATAAAGATGGCATGCCATGTGTTTTGGGTTGTTAAAGCTATTAGAATGCAATATACTAGAAATGGAACGGCTTTTCACAGGGAACTTTATCAAGCTACAAGTTTACAAATCTAGGGCCATAAAATGTCCAAACTAAGGCATCCAGAGAAAAATACCTCGACTCAAGAAAGCCCGATGTGTCCAGAAAACCTGTGTCAGCTGGGAAGATACATGCCTTGTGTCTGCTGGGGTCCTTGGCTTCTGGTTTCAAACAGTTTCCCCAGGGACATTTACTTTCCGCATCTCCAAATGTCTGGGTCTTGCATTGGCTCTGAGCTTTCTCTAAAACGTCTCAGATTTTAAAGGACTCCAGGAAACTAATCAAGATCCATCTGAAATGGACGGCGTCACATTTCCATCTAATCAAAAGGCCACACCTACAACTGGGTATGGAAATCAAAAGGCCACACCTACAACTGGGTATGTCACATTTCTATAGAAACAACCAAAGTTTCCCAGCCTAAATAATAGGTCTTGCTCCACAGATTTGAATCAGAATGAAAACATGGCTTTTCTGGGGTACAGGATAGTTTCACACCGGCACACCATGCAATCATGATACTTACCTAAGGAAAATTGCTCTAAAAACATCAGCACTTTATACTTCACCCATTTATAAAAGTAGTAAGTATGTAGAGGCAATTAAAACCTAAATTTTATTAAACGTAAGCACAAATACACATATTTGCCTACTAGGGTTTCATTTTTCCTATTAAAACTTTCCCTATTTAAAATAAAATATTGCTACTTATTTTAAGTATATTTACTTTGTGGCCAACACCAATTATTTTTAGATAAGGGCAATACCTTAGATCCCTTATATGAAATACACACACATATATATGTGCGTATCTGTATATATATTTTTCCAGCTTTCTAATAGAGCCCCAAAAAGAGATTTGCTGCTTTTTGTCCTACCCTAATCCGGAGTGAGCTCCATTCTGCAGGCCTAGTACCCTCAGGACAGACAGGGAAGATACCATAGTCAGTATCGCACAGAACACTTGGAATTTCTAGCTCTGTTCAATATGTAAAAGTAGGAACTAGAGGAGCCAAAGATGAGGACATGGATGAGGTTGTATACTGAATCTGAGATTTTAGAAATTGAGACTCAGGGATGAAATTGTTTTTATTAAATGGGAAGAACAATTAAATTGAAATGGGCTGGGTTGTGAACAGCATGGAACAGGGAAGAGGACGAGAGGATAATCTAGAATTCAGAGGACAAAAAAGTGGCTTCGCTATGGTTTTTCCTCATCCCATGGTGAGGGGATTCTGGGAGATAATAATGAGACCACACTGTAAGAGTGCCATTTTGAGGTATATAAATATATGCATATCCATACACATATGCAAGCATGCATTTATATATATGCACACACTATATATATGTATATCTGTTCATACATATTATATATATATAAATACACACATTATGTGCATGTGTATATATATTCATTTATTTAAATTAACTGTTTAGTAAATTCAACCAAGTTCTCACTCTGTTCTAAGAGTATGTAATTATACTTATATTTTTACATCTTCTAAACTTCCTAAATAAAATAGATTATTTTTGAGATTATTGTAGAGATCTGTGCATCCCAGGGGAAACTGACTTGACTCATGTGGACACAACCTTGGTGCCAGAAGGGCCTGCGCAGGGTCATTTCTGTCTGAGTTGGCTTATGGGTCAATAGCATCATCGATTATAGTAATCGATTGATCTCTTACATTGATTTTTAGTATCTGTATGACCATGGCTTGGTTGCCTGTGGCTTTAAAACAACAACAATAAAAAAAAACAAAAATAAAATACAGAATAAATTGCATATACACCATAAGAAAGAAGGAGGAGGAGGAACAAAAACATCCTGGGAAATTCTAGAACTTGTCCAGGGGTCAATGGTACTGGGCAGGAATTGGAGAGACAGAGAAAGTCCATTCTAAGAAGTAGGGCCATAGCAATGTACAGTTGAGGCAGGTGATCATTTTGAGGAAGGAGAGAACAATTCTAAAGCATCCTGGGATCCCAGAGGGAAGTGGAGAGTAGGCAAGAAACATCTAAGAGATGATGGAGTGGAATCCAGGCGGATGGTAGGCAGTCAGCATCCTGAGAGCAGTTGGCAGGGAAGAAAACCTGCAATCGTGTCCTGAGTTTCTGGGCACCAGCTCTTTGGATAGCACTGGGCAAGTGCAAGACAAGCCCTTTCTGCTAAGGAACCTGACAGTGGGCACAATGGGGCAGCATTGGCTCTGAAGTCATACAGTTCTGGGCTCAAATCTTGATTCCAACATTTACTAGTTGTATGACTTGGGTAAGCCACTGACCATCACCATCATCATCTATAAAATGGATTAACAGCTCTTTATTTGTAGGCAAAATGAAGTGGCATATGCAAAACGTAGTATAGTGCTTAGCATTGCCCTAAGCAAGTGTATTTTATAATTTATTATATTTTATTAGACCTTGGCAAAAGCAGTGACTTTAAGAAGGGTCAGAAGTCAGAAGCTTATTACAGAATCACAGTGTGAGTCTTAAATCCCTCCTGTCCATAGTTGAGAGTCAAGGTTAGAGCTGGATCTGGTGCACGGTGGGTGATAGACCGAATTGCTGCAAGTGGCCCTGGGTTCACGCAGGGAAGTCAGGAATCCAGAGGGCGGGAGCCAGGCAGAACAGTTTGTCTTGTCCAGGAAACATAGGCAGATTGCTATTCTAAGGAGAGAGGTTTTTAATTTAATTCACTCTGCACCTGTTCCTCCGCCTGGGCTCCTGTTATATTAAACTCTAAAATAGCTATTATCACCATTTGTTACAAAGCTGATGCAGAATAATCGAGCGTGTCCCTGGAGAAATTAGACAAACAAATTCCCTAATTCTGCAGAATTATTCAGAGTCCAGAAGGGGATCCACATGCTCCCCCACTTTCCCATCAAGGTTGGACAATTAATTTCCTGGCGTAGGTATAATCTCTGCCATCAGTGGAGTTAAGGATGGTCTGAGGAGTGATGACTGGGCGCCTGTAGTGGAATGGGGGAGACTCTCAAATTACCAAAAGATGAATTTCTCATTGTGGATTGAAAGATCCAGTGTGAATAAGCATTTCCTGGCCTTTATCTTGATAGCTAGGTTGGAAATGGATTACAAGACCGTTGGTCAGTGATAGGATTGGGAGTAGCACAGATAGGAGGACATAGAGATTGTGTCGCTGAAACCAACAAAGCATGGTTTCTCTCAGCTGCAGAAACTCCCCAAGAGATGAGCCAGAATGCAGATAATCTGTGCTGAACTCCTCCAGTGGCCTGTGAGTTTCCCTAGGGCTGAGGCCGTGTAGAATTCAAACTACAGCACTGGCAACTAGCATAGGCTCAGCACGTAGAAAGCTCTAAAAGTGTTTCTGTCCTTGAAAGTCTGGAGAAAAGAAGAAAAGAGTAAATCAACTTTAGTATAAAGATCTAATTTTTTTTCATCTGGGTTATTGACCTCATTGCCCAACTCTGGTAAAGATTTTTTCTAGAATATTTCAGCATGCCAATGAGAAGTTTTCTGAAACCAGGACAGATCTCAGAAAAGTAGTAACCAGTATTACACCTCCTGGAGGTCTCAGTAACTCCTGCCAGTGCCTTGACTCTGCTGGTTGAGATTTAACTCTCCTTTTATGTTCCTATCTCTTCATTAGGTCCATTCTTGTCCTTTGGATCCAGTGACTTTGTGGAGGAAACAAGACAGCAATGAAAGGGAATAAAAAGAATATGAGTTATGCCATAGTGTTTGGTTTTGAATCCCAGTTTCATCTTTCTAACTTAATGCTATGATTCCAAGGTCCTCTTTTGTTTGAAGACCTCATCTGTAAGGATATCTATTTCCTTGGGGTATCATATAAATTAATTGAAATACATAGTTTTTTAAAAGGCACGTGGAATTATGCAAGATCCAAAATTGGAAGCATCAGTTGGGAGTTGGTTCCATGCAATGTAAATGGAAATATTGCTTCCATTAACTAGACATTGGATCATCATATCTTGAAGATGGTTTGCAGAACTAACATTCTAGAGTTCTAACATTCTATTTTAGAAAATCTGGGACCTACACACTATTACCTCACTCGTTGCAGAATGTTCCATCATAACAGGTGCTTATTAGCAACAGAGTCTTTGTTTCATTCCAAGTCTGAAACATACCAAAGCACACACACACACACAAACACATACACACAGAAAAAGATTGCATTTTTATTAACAATGTTGTGCCAGTTTGAAGCTATTATGCACCACAGAAAAAGCCATGTCCTTTCATCCTCATTCCATATTGCTGTGGTGGAACCTTTTGGATTATTTCTATGGAGATGTGACCCACCCAGTTGTAGGTGGTAACTTTTGATTAGATGATTACCGTGGTGATGTGTCTCCACCCATTCAAGGTAGGGTTGCTTACTGGATCCCTTTCAGAGACAGCCATTTTGGAAAATGCTTTAAAGCCTCTAGAACCAACAGAACCCGGCACAGCCAGAGAGCTTTTTGGAGCTGAAGAAGGAAAACAACCCTGGGGGAGTTTCATGAACAAGAAGCCAGGAGAGAAAACTAGCAGATTCATGTGCCCTTCCAGCTGAGAGAGAAACCCCGAACTTTGAGTGACGGTAAGCTCTTGTTGCTGTCTTAATTTGGACCTTTTCATGGTCTTATTACTGTAAAAACTTGCAACTTAATAAATTCCTCTTTTTAAAAACTGTCCCATTCAGGTATATTGCATTCTGGCAGCTTACGAGCTAAAACAACTGTTTTTATTGATATTGAAAACCCCAAAGACTGTTCTCTTTAAAGATTCATTAAATACCCCATGATATAATATTTGCTTTGACAACACAAAGAAAAGTATACTAATTCATATTGCTTAACACACAAATTGAGTTGACTACAAGAAATGACTCCCATGAGATTAAAACACAGTATTCACAGAAATAGTCTACAGAGATAAATTTGAAAGCTTTGGAAGTCTTAAGAGAGAAAACAGGTTTAAAATGCCAGTTTTAGGTAATGCAAACAAGAATCTGAGGGAATAAATCTGCTTTCTCAAGGGCTATTTTTCAATATCATGATACGAATTCTGTATTAATTTTTTTCTGACATCTGTGGATAAGAAATATCTTACAAAATGTTTCTCCAATTATTCTGTTAAAACAGAAAGAAATGGCTGTGAACATTTCTGGGAGACAACTCTGGCCATGGTGCTGTGAAATGATCCTGAGTTTCCTTGCCAGTAGTAAGGCCCTTTTACCAGAAGCAAATTCCTTTTTTATGATCTCTCCCGACTTAGTTACTTTCATTGGATGAGACCATGGTGCAAAGGGCATCAAGGTTTTGTTTTCATTTTAAAATGTTGCAATTTATTGTAAAACAAAACACATGTACAGGAAGTCACACCAAAAAATGCAGTTTAGTGAATTGTTTTAAGTTAAATACCCTTACAACCACCAGGCAAATCAAGAAATAATTTTCTAGCCAAGTCAGAAGTCCTGTCCCATGGGCCTTAGCCCAAACACCTTCACCTCCTTCTCTTCATAAGTAAACATTACACTGACTCTTCCTTGAGATTCTTTTATTTTTATCATTCAAATGTGCATCCCTAGACACTATGGTTTAGCCTTCTATTATTTTTTTAATTATGTCTTTTGATGTACACATTGTTCTGCTATGCTTTTTTTTTTTTGCAGTTTTTTATTAGGGAAATTGTAGATTTACAGAAAAATCATTAGAAAATATGAGTTCCCATACACTCCTATTATTAACACCTTGCATTAGTGGTGTATTTGTTACAATTCTTATGAAAGATTGCTATTATAATTGCACTATTAACTATAATCTATAGTTCATATTCGGGTTCCCTGATTCTGTTGTATACTCCTTGTTTATTTCAGGCCTATTTTGACCTATATGGTCTCCCATTATCTATTTTTATAATTGCATCCTCTGAATCAGGCTTACCCTCTGTCATTTTGGAGAGATTATAGATGGAGTTGTATTCTTTCAAAATATAAAGCCTGGTTTTTGTTCTTTGATATTAGGAGCTATCGATGCTTATTGTTCAAGTGTATTAAGTAGTCATTAGAGGTAGAATATGGTGATATTCTAATTCTATATTTCATTACATTTATTAGTTGAAATACTTCTATAAGAAACATTTGTCTTGACTTCCTCCTATCTGGTTACCCAGTGATACAGTTTATATAGGAAAGGCAAAATAAAAGCTTAAGCAGTTTTCTATTTGCCAGTTTTCAAAATAATGATTTTTTTTTGTCCTACCATCCTCCAACGGTGGACCTTTTTTTTTTTTTTTTTTTGGTAAATAGCTCTATGAACTCAAGAATTTTTTATTTTTTGATGGGTTTCAACCCATTGTCATTATAAACTTGTAGAAGCCAAAATTACATGATTTTTTGATAATCTTTCAGGACAGTTCTTTTGACTGAAAAAGAACTATGCCTTAGGGCTTATTAGCTTATGATTATTCTGAATACCTTCCACATATTAACCAATATCATTCTCCGAAAAGTCCCACAAAGTATCCTTTCATGGACAGGAAAGGTGTGGCACGAGTTCCTGCAGCTAGAAGAGATGCAACAGATCTCATTGAGATCCCAGCAATCACGTTCCTTCAGCACTTTGCTGTATTCATTGTGGTAGTAACTTAATAATCAGCTGTTTAGACATTGTCTCATTTAGCAAAACGTTTATGTGTTAGAAACCTTCATCTTGTCCCCAATTTACCAAGTAAACAGAGGCTCAACAGAAAGGTTAAGTGGCCACTTCCAAGTTGCATGTGTTTCCTAAAGGATAAAGTCCAGATCCAGTGTGGTTTTGATTTTGTGTGAAGCAGCCTTGTTCTTCCCACGATGTGGCCACAGCAGTGAAAGGGTCTAGTGGCCAGGGTACCTGCAGATGAATGTGGCTGACCCCAAATCCAGGAGGCTGTGCTGTTTCCCAGTAGAGGCCAACAACCTCAACCACACAAACACACACACACACACACACACATTATAGAGAACAGAAGTGTTCTCAGTTTTACAGCAAAGAATAGTACTACAGGAATATCTGAATTCTAAAGGCCAAATTGGGAATACTTCTAAAAACAATAATAAAAGGAGCTGTGTGCAGATTAGTGCCCATTTGCAGGCACAGTATCTCACTGCTTGATTTTCCCTTGATTATAAGGAGAATCAAGTGTTGTAATATGTATACAATTTCATCTCCTTTTTCTAAAGAAAAAAAACTAGTGAGGAGGATAACTCGTTAGACAGCCCCCCAGCTATTTAAAAATACATACATACATATATATGTATTTTTAAAACCCCACACGTGTATAAATTTCTCTTTTGTATCATCTGCCCATAAACTACTCTACTGTGCCTTTAATTATACGATGCATGTGGGCTCCTTGTGTACCCCTGGATAACTAAGTTCCTTGTGTGTGTGTGTGTGTGTGTGTGTGGTTTCCAAATATTTTCTCCCATTGAGTTGGCTGCCTCTTCATCTTTCTAACAAAGTCCTTTGAGGCGCAGAAGCTCTTGATCTTAAGGAGTTCCCATTTGTCTATTTTTTTTTCACAGCTTGTGCTTTACCTGTAAAGTTTAAGAAGTCACCTCCTATTACTAGATCTTGGAGATGCTTCCCTACATTTTTTTTCTAGAATTTTTATGGAACTAGCTCTTACATTTAGATCAAGCAATTGAACAAAATAAAGATGTTCAGAAAGGCTTACATGCTATACAAAAATAAATTCTTAACTCTATACAAAAATTAATTTAAAATGGATTAAAGACCTAAATTCTTTTTTAAGCAAGAGGATTTGCTGGAGAGAAATTTTAAATGCTGGATTCAACAGTTAACCTTCTGTTTACACTAGAAATTTTGGTAATATTTTTTAAAATTCCTTAAGTGAGGTCGGAAGAGAAAATATGCAGCCCTTAAGATGGTCTGAATAGAATTGCTTAGATAGCTGAGTAGAACTGTCTAGAACTTATGCAAATATTTATTATAAATGCCGGGAACTGGTTCAAGCAATACCTCAGAGAATGACTCACAGAAGTCTGTGGTGGGGTGGGGGCTGGAGGTGGAAAGTTAGTCATCTAAAAGAAAGTTTCTTGTTAGTTACCTGAAGAGATGAAAGTTTCTTCCACAATCAACCAATTCTAATTTTGAGATAAGGCTCATTTCTATCCCCCTCACTACAATATGTTTAAGAATATGTACACCTGCCGTAGTTATTTTCTGTTTGTTTATCTACAAGATTTAATTAGTCCTCTAAAAAAAGCAACAGCTCATAAGATAGTTATGATATTTCAGTTTAATGCAAATCTGCAGACTTAATTGCTTCCAGTAGCAACATACACTGCATTTCAATATCCTCAGGATCTGGGATTGTCAGTTAAACATTAAACCATTTTTACACAGGGCATGGGAAAAGTGTGTTTCCACCAAACAATTGCATCAAAATTCTGTACTTCCTAAGGTGTGGAACATAATTTTGTGTTTGTTCATTGTTTTCCCTTAATTTATTTTTTTTAATTTTGAAATAAGTTCAAATGTACAGAACAGTTGCAAAAATAACACAAAATCCATAAAGATAACTTCAACGCACCTGCTCCCCCTACAAACACATGGATCAGAAAGCTTTCAGTCTACATTCCAATTTTTCATATGTCCCAATAATGTCCCTTTAAGCCTTTTCTCTTCGTCATGTAATTAACATTTAATTGTCTTGTCTCTTTAGCTGCTCTTTTCTTGTAACTATGGAGGTATATAAACTTTCTCATCTCAGCCACTCCCAAGCATACCATCCAGTTGGCATTTAGTTTCTAAAAGAAGATGAATTAAAATTAAGAGGTAGATGGGCTTCTTGATTCCATAGTATGTTTTATGTGGCATTATCTCATGAATTAAAATTAATCTCTAGAAAATTAGACTAGCCGCTCTGCACCATCTATAATGACCTCATCGTATAACATCGGGATAGAGCCTCCAACCACAAGGAGTCTATTCTCTCCATCCACGTTACTCTTGGAGCAGCTGGTCTCCTGAAGGCTGTAACATTTTATGTATCTGCCCTACTTTCAAAGACTGATCATGCAAAGGAATAATCAGGGGAACACAGGGAAACTCAGACATACTCAGAAATACTGGTTGAGAGTCTTTTTCAATACAAATGAACAAGAACAATTCTCACAGTTCTGATCATAATCTAGCTACCTGTACTCAAACTAATATCCTACAATAGAGGATCCATACAACTGGATATTAGACTACCATTAAAAAGTAAACGTGTAACTATTGATTTATTAAGGCATTAATGATACATCGGTTTTATGTGAAAAAGGCAATTAAAAGAATAGTATGTATAATAGTTCAATTCTTTTCTAACATGTTCTTTTCTTATGCTGCATGCTGTTACAATTTATGTTTATCTCCCAGCAGTGACCCAACCTCTTGAATTCTGTGCCTTCTTCCCCTTTTGTTATGTTTCCTTCTCCTAAAAACTCAAATATTTTAACTTCAGATATTTGAGATCTGACAGTCAGATGGCAATACAGCCAGTCCATCTTTCAAGAAGACATGGCAAGATTTCCAATTTGTTGCTAACCTTTATTGCTCACTAAAACAGATCCCTCTTTGTATCTCTTAGTTTCGCATGCATTTTCATTTAATCCCATGACCCATCACCATAATCATATTTGCAAATGCAAGCTGATTATTGCCTTTTAGTTTTGGAGCAGCAAATTATCAATCTTGGTTTAATCCAACTTTCCAGATTTGCTATATCTACACCCAAGGAAAAGAACATTTCTGGAAAAAGAAAAAAAAGCAAAACCCTTAAGATGGAAGATTAGCTTCCCTCTGTACTCAAAATGACGGTAACTCTATCCAATAGTCTTAGTGCAATTGTCTAATAAACTCATTTTATGTCCTCTAGGACAGCTAATTCATATATCCCCTTCTCTCCTTAAATCTCTTAATCCAATGTAGGCTCTTTAACTTTGTTGATTAGTTTGCATTATACTTTGTTGAAACAATGGGACACTTCAAATGGAAACTCTCTTATTGTCCCAAGAACAAATTTAAAATTCTTTCTCTTCACTACCTTTGTCTTCTATTTTTGTTCTTCTGTTACAATTAATACACCATCCTGCCTCCTACCGATGGTTAATCCCTTTCTTCTCTGGATCCCTTCCCTGTGACTTTCTTAAGAATATGATCATTTAATTGTCCTCTCTTTTTGTTGAAACATAAATATCCATTTCTCAAATGGCCGTTCTTAATATTTTACGAGCATATTGTAGAATTTCTCTTAGAAGGTAAAAAAAACAAAAACAAAAACAAAACATATGCTTCTCACTCATCTCCAGATACACCCTATTTCTTCTGCCTGTTCATTACCCTATACTAATGTTTCTCTGAAAAGTTGTTTAAGTAGTCTGCCACTAACTTCTTTTTCTCATTCTTCAGCCATTGCAGTTGGGATTTCATCCAAACCATTGCATGATACTGCTCTTGTCAAGGTCTCTAATCCAATCACCCTGTATTTACCTTCATCTTCTCAGCTTCATTTGGCACTTCTGATGGTGTTCTATTTAAAACGCTCTCTGGTCTTAATGTTAGCTACATCTCAGTCTTCTGATTTTCTTCCTAACTCTTAGGCTGCTATTTCACAATCTAATCTGAGGGCTACTTTAGCTTTTCCCAGTCTGAAATTTTCAGGTTCCACAGGGGTTCTTTACTTTTCTGTTTATTGTCCTTCTTTATATCTCATTTCCATGAGATGTATGAAAGAGTTTTAGACATGGGAAATATACTTTTGGCAGAATGTTTTAGAGATACTCAAATTATTCTGGGAACCCCTGCTGCCTTCAACAACAAAATTGAGGCACGTATCAATTTCCCTAGTGCTAGTTGGTAAGACCCGTAAGGGCTATAGACCTCATCACTCACAGAGACTGCTGTAAAGCATGAATGTCCTCAAGACAGGGCATGCACTACCTGCATTGATGGCAGCACAAGTGGCAGATTCTGGAAACATGGCCTCTGCCCCTCTGCTGTGCATGACCAGGCTGAGCCCTTTCCCATTTATTTGGTTGGGAAATATGCCATTTGCTGTTGAAATTGCCATCCAACAAATATGTATTGATCAGAAGTTTGACACTGAGATGGTTGTTTAGTACCAATATAATAATAGCCAACCCTGGTACAGAGTTTAATTTGTTCCAGACATATTTCTAAGCCCTGTAGTATAATTGATTTACTTAATTTTGACTTATTTAATCCTTACAACTACCACCATGTACAGATAAGAGCACCAAGGCTCAGTGAAGTGTTTCCCAGAATCAAATTGTTGTTAAGTGACAGAGCTGGCTTTGAGCATAGGTGGTTCCAGCCTTGTTGAGCTCACTAGCTAGTGAGTAAGGGCAGAAAGATGGCCTCATTACAATGTGGTAAGAGCTGAAAGACAGGCTTGGAAACATGGGAGCCCAGGGGTGTGAGGTCCTCAGTCTGCCTGGGAAGGTTTCCCACAGGTGGTAACATCTGAGCTGGGCCTTCATGCACGTGGTTCCTAGGGAACAAAGCTCAGACTCTAGAAGTCATCTTTCTATCAGAAACGTGCGAACAATCTCTGAAGAGGAAAAAGACATGCAAATTTCAAAAACAGGGAAACGTGGTTATCATGAGGCACATGGGGAAATTGACAGTGGCTGGGGCAAAAGCTTATGTTCCTACTGCTAATGGGGAGATGGTTCAGTGTGATGCAAAGACTAGAGCCAGGTGTAGCCTGCAGACTCGACCAGAGTTCTGACTGTCTCACTCAGCATCCTTCCTAATCTCTATTATAAAGCAATTAGACAAAAAAAGGAAAAAAATCTCCCAGGTGTCTGTCAGCTTAAAGAAACACCAAAGAAGATCAAAAGTATCTTATCCTAGTATACCAAACCAAGATTCTGTTCTCTTGCAGATCATTGATGATTACTGATGGCCTAAGCCTAGCCCTTGTGGTTGAGTATCATACATTAAAATATAGGAAAGCAATTAAAAGTCACTCTAAATCAGACCACTCTGAGAGCACTGCTATTAACATTTTATTGAGCATACATACATTTATTTGTGTATACATGTGATTTCTTTATGTGTGAATACAGGTTAACAAAATTGGGGCCATATTATCAACACATGTTTATTACAGACATCTTTTTTTCCAATTCATTTTTCCTCCTCACTTTCCTATTTTTCCTCTTTTTCCCTGCTTCTTCCAAGACAAACATGGTAGCCACTGCTAATTTCTTGAAGGACATCTTCCCATATTGTGTTAGTTTGAGGCCTCCAAAATGCAGAGGCCAAGACAGGGTTATGTGTGAACATGATTTATTGAGGGAACACCCATAAAAGGAAGTGTGTTAGTTTGCTAGCTGCTGGAATGCAATGTACCAGAACAGGAATGGCTTTTATACAAGGGGAATTTTATAAGTTTACAGTTCTAAGGAAGTAAAGTGTCCAAACTAAGGCATCCAGGGAAAGATGCATTAATTCAAAGAAAGCTGATGTGTCTGTAATATCTCTGTTAGCTGGAAAGGTATACTGGGCCATTGCTTCTGGGCTCCATTGCTTTCAGCCTGAATTCCTATAGAGGTTCCTTACTTTACATCTCCAGGGCTGGCTTTCTCTTGGCTTGCCTTGGCTCTCTCCAGGTTCTGGCTTGCCTGACATCTCATGGCAATGTCTTCTGGGATCCAAGCATCTCCAGACATCCGTGTCTCTGTTCTCCACATATCCACGTCTGTGTCTTTTCTACTGTGAATTTTCTGTTGGCACTTAGGCTTCTGTTCGTTTTCATTGGCTCTGTCCTTTCTTTCATTTCTGTAGGCTTGGTTGTTTCTAGCATTTCTGACTCTCTTCAAAATGTTTCCTCTTTTAAAAGACTACAGTAAACTAATCAAGATCCACCTAGAATGGATGGCGTTACATCTCCATCTAATCAAAAGTTAATACCCATAATTGGGCATATCACATCTCCATGGAGATAATCAAATAAAAAAATGCCAACTTACATTATTGAATCAGGATTAAAAGAAAAAACTGCCTCCACAAGATTGAATTAGAATTAAAACACAGCTTTTCTAGGGTACACAATACATTCAAACCAGCACAGGAAGGAAGCAGGAGTAGCTGGGGAGAGACTTTGGACAGGTTTGACTGTCGTGAAAGGACAGGGGAAAGTTACATAAATCTGAGATTGTTGCATGATTCTCAGAAAGTTTGGTTAAGCCAACTGGTGATGGGGATTCATAGAGCCAATGTCACCCAGTTGAAGAGTTGCACTTTTCTCAGGTATGGACTTCTATTGCTATTCCTACCATGCTCACTCACTGACTGATAACAGTCTGCATAAAGTGTGACCTCAGCATAAACAAGGGTTAGAGATAGGACAGTAGCTGGTTTGTTCCCTGCAGCAGGAGACCTGATGAGTACATAGCTTTCTCCATGCTTATGTCATGATATGCAAATTCACATGCACGCATATTGCACTTTAGTTATTGTTTTTCCAAATATAAAATTATTGTATATATACTACTCTGAATCCTACTTTTGTCACTTAACAGTATCTTGTAAATCCACCCAAGTAAAGCAATGTGTAATATTGTGCTGTTTTGAAGGTATTATGTATCCCATAAGAGCCATATTCTTCTAATTCAATCTTGTAAGGGCAGGTTTATTATTGGACAGGATCTTCTGATGAGTTTGTTTTCATGGAAATATGACCCACAGTTGTGAATGGGACCTTTTGATTAGATTATTCCCATGGAGATGTTGCCCCACCCATTCAACATGGGTCTTAATTAGTTTACTGGAGTCCTTAAAAGAGCTCACAGAGAGAGAAAGAGCTCAGAGCTGTCGTAGAGAGCAGAGAGATGAAACCAGGACACAGATGTTTGGAGATTCAGACAGAAAAGTCCCAGGAGGTGCCAGAAAGACCCACAGTTGCTGAGAGACCCAGTTTGAAACCAAAGCCTGGGAGCAAAGGGCCAGCCACATGCCTTCCCATGTGACAGAGAAACCGCAGGCTTGATGGGCCTTTCTTGAATGAAGGTGTCATCTTATTGATGCTTTAATTTGGACTTTTTCATGGCCTTAGAACTGTAAATTTGTAACCTAATAAATCCCCTTTGTAAAAGTCATTTCTTTTTTGGTATATCGCATTCTGCAGCTTTAGCAAACTGAAAGAAACATTCTTTTCAAGAGACCTCATTTTTTTTAATACTTACATATCAATAATTAAACCATTTTCTATTGATGGGATACACTTAAAGATGTAAATATAAAATAATATAATAACACTCATAAAATGTATTTTGTTATTTTTTAAATTAACCATTTACTGCTTCTAGAATATATTTGAATATATGATGTGAGATTGGGTCTAGAAATCAACTACCTCTTCCCACTTCCTTGGGCTTTCAATTTTTTTTTCGTATAATTTGTCCATTGTCATCATTCCTTCCATTATTTTGGTCTTTGATCATTCATGTTTAAAAAAAACAAAACAAAATTGTAATGTCTTTATTCTCATTTTTGGTTTGGATAATAAGTAGAAGTAAAAGGATATGTTCAATCCATCCTATTTAATCATTATTCTTTCATATAGACTTTAAAATGATTTCATCTGGTTCAAAAAAGTTGATACTCTGTTTGGATTTATATATTAAGAAATAAATACATTTGGGGAAATTTGACAATTTTATCATTTTACCTTCACATTCAGAAATAAGGTATATCATTATATAAGTTGAGAACTTGTATTATTTCTTTCGAAAAGATTTAATAATTTTCTTCATGTAAGTGTAAAACTTTGTTATGTAGTCAATTCCTATGCATACTGTAGTTTTATCCATTTGGGGAATATACTGTTTCCCATTCCCTTTTCTATCTGACTATTGCTAGTATAGATATGTGTTCTATGTACGACCACCTTAGCTAATTTCTCCATTAATTATGCTAGATTTTCTTAATTGTCCATTTTATTTGATTTAGATATACTAGCATATATTTAGAAAAATGAAGTTTTATTTATTTTTTTCTAGTCTTTGGAATTTTAAGAATATGTTTATCTTATGACACAATAGTAACTGTAATAGGCAACTCCCTATTTTCCAGATTTTAATGGAAATGGCTGTAGGGTTTTGCTTCTAAAGTTGTGTTATGTATGTTTGCATATGTTTGTATGTATATGTGACATCGATCATTTAAAAGGATATTTCCTCTATTCCTATTTTAATTTCAGATATTTCCTCTCTATTTTAATTTCAGATACTTCCTCTATTCTGATTTTAATTTAATTTTAAAATAAGAATAAACTGCTTAACTTTATTAAATATTTTTTATTGTGTATTGAACAGATTATATGACTTTTCTTTAATTTCTCAATGAAATAAAAGTCCTGTATGCCTCTATATTATATTTTCTACTAAATCTTTGTTAGTTTCTAACTGGTAATATTTTCTTAAGGAACAGCTGCATCTATGTAGGCATTTATTTATTTCTAAATGTACCTATATGTCTGGTATGTAATTTTCTTTCTTTGCATCATCTTTATTAGGTTTGATTGCTCATTTTCTGTCAGCTTCATGAAATGATCAAGGAGCTTTCAATCTTTTTCCTAGTTTCTGTAATATTTCAAATAACTTTGTAATTATTTGCTATTTAAAAGAAGCTTAGACCTCCAACAGCAACAAAAACTATCTTGTTCTAGTGCCACTTGGAGGGTGTGGTAGTTAGGTTCAGGTGTCAACTTGGCGAGGTGAAGGTGCCTAGTTCTGTTGCTGTGAGCCAATGGCATGTGAAGTTCATCTGTTGTCGATTATATCTGCAGTTGGCTAGGTGGAATGCCTGCTGCAATGAATGATGTTTCATTTAATTGGCTGGATGCTTAAATAAGAGAGCTTAAGGCAGCACAGCCCAAGCAGCTCAGCATACCTCCTCTCAGCACTCGCAGCTCAGCCCAGGTCTTTGGAGATGCAGAAAGAAATCACCCCAGGGAAAGTTGTTGGAACCCAGAGGCCTGGAGAGAAGGCCAGCAGAGATAACCCTGTGCCTTCCCACATAAAAGAGAAGCTCAGATGAAAGTTAGCTGCCTTTCCTCTGAAAAACTATACATTTTTAACGAAATAAATCCCTTCTTATTAAAAGCCAACCTGTCTCTGGTATGTGGCATTCTGGAAGCTTTAGCAAACAAACAGGTGAAATCTTCAGTCACCTTTGCAACATCTTCTGTAGTAATTGGCCTATTCAGACTTTCTGTTCTCCTTTGGTAATCTTCATGCATTTAAATTTTTTGTATGTCATCTTTTTTTCTTCATACTTTCAAATTTGTTGCTATATTTGCATTATTTTAAAAAAAATCCACCTTTTATCAGGAGGCTTATATAAAGTTTCACCAAAACTTGGAAACTGTGCATGACCGTGATCTGACATAGGATTGAAAATTATAAAAAATCAGGGCTAAGAATGAAGCACACAGATGGGAGGGGGACAGGGTTGAATAATAGAGCAATTATACTTTATTCCCCTTCAACATTGCTGTCCTAGGAAGAAGTCCATTGTGAATAGGCATTAATATGCAATAGGTTAATATGAACTTCAAGAACTATACCAGATCCCAACTACAGTTTTCAGTTTTGTTTAAGCCAGATGAGTCTATCCCACTCCCACTCCAACACACACTGTCACATGTGTGCATGTTTGACTATTATATTCAGAGAACTTAAAACAGTTTGGTATATCCAGACAACAAAATACAGGAGCAGAGAAAGTAAGGTGAAATATTGTAGGGGGGAGGTGACGTCTGTTCATGAATGGTCTTTAAACCTTGATGAGCCATTTGGACTTCAATGTAAGGTCAGTGTGGCAGGACACAGAATTATATTCGTAACCAAATTTACCTGATGACACTGGTTTATTTGAAATTCCCCACCTGTTTTCCCTTAAAATGGGAATTAACAGCATAATTCTTGATATTAGGCATTCCTCCATTTAATCATTCTATGACTGAGATTCAGTTTGCACATCTATAAAATGATCCTTTTTTTAACCTGGGGCATCTATAATCATAAAATGATATAATATCTATAAAGTGCTTATTTCATAGTAAGCCAACACTCAGTGAGTGTTTGATGTTGCTGTCAAACATCATCACCATCATCATCTTCATCCTCATTGATTCCTTAAAGTTAGAGATATATGTGATTGGGGTCTTGTTGGTGAAGGGTGTGGATTTTGCCCACAGACTTGATAATAGTGGAGAGAAGTGAAAGCATAGCTGGCTGATGGAGCTCATGTTGGTTCTGCAGCTAAACAACATGGACTGTTCAGTGTTGGGTTTTGACTTTGTTTTTTCTCTTAAGTATATATGTTAAAAGGCCTGGTTTTGGTTTCATAGCTTGCTATAAATACTGGCTTCTAATCACTATTCTCAATGTTACAGATAAAATGGATTAATGGAATCATAATTGTAGAGGTAATGAAACTAAGAGATATTTGGCATTAAGCTTTTGAAATACAGAGGGTTCCACTGTTATTTGCAGATAGCAGCTCCTTCTAAATGGCAATTCTATTAGTCAGGATAACTCTCACTAGCAGCTATAACAAATAACCCACCCCCATTTGGAGTATCGTTTCCTGGGCAGCTTTCCTCTAGGGATGACTCAGAGATCTTCCTCCACCCTGTAGCTCTGCTCTCTTAGACTTTTCCCCTTCCAGCTGCAAGGACAAAGGACAGAGAGCATGCAGGAAGAGCACCCTGGCGTTTAGTCCCTCAGCCTGAAAATGTTACACTTCATTTCCAATCACATTTCCATGATCAGACCTTAGTCACACGGTGGCATATGGTTACATGACTGCTCACATTCAGACTTCCTATGTGTTCAGAAGGAGAAAAGTGGACAAGCCTAGTAAATCTAGAGATGCCAGAAGCAAGTATATTTCCATTTATATCATGGCTTAATTGAAGAAAGGAAAAAAATGTAATTATATAATTATGAATATGAGGTAATTTTGTTTTCTTCGTTGAAACCTTATTGAGGTAAAAAAATAATGACATTTCTCAGTGTTTTTATATCCAAATATGTAAGAGGGAAAAAAATGGGATAAAATATGTGTACTTAGTGAAATATTGTGCATTTATTTTCCCCTCAGAGTTTCACTGAGAATTTCTTACCTAAATAATTTCTAGCCTCATAAATTAAAAGAAAATGTGATTGAATTATTTAAGAATCTGGAATTGTCCATATCAGTAAGAATTATCTAGGTGATTTTTGTTATGTTTAGTCATGTATGTGATACTGCTATTTCCATCTCTGATAGTCAAACTGTTTTCTAAGTCATTTTTTTCTAATTTTTGAGACTGTACTAAAATTCTATTTCTACAGCACTGCTTTGATGCTTTGGCAATTTCAATATTTAAAGAATATTTAATAACTGAAGTGTTATCAATTTGAGTATCTTAGCTTAACTGATTTGTTCAAATAGAGATCATCCAATCTGCTAAGTTTACCAAAGTTTTTTCACAGATTTCCAAAGTAGTAAATAATATAAAATCTGCCTTTGCTTCTGTGAAATTGTAGCAAAAATTAAAGGATTATTCTTGGAGAAATAGTTGTTATCTTAATTTTAATATCTCAGGTATGCAGTTTGCAGCTAAAATGTTCAGATAATGAACGAAAGTTCACTAATCACTTTTCCATGTGCACATGTTCTTTGGATAAACAACTGATTGATGATGTCTCCTCCTTTCAATCAAAAATTCATTTGGAGGAAGGAAAAAGTGTTTGCGAATGCTTGAGTTGAGGCTGCCAGTGACATTATTTTGCATAATTATATTGTCTGTTGATTCATTTTACATATTCCTTTGGATGGCACTTCTCCTGAATTGATTGAAACATTCATTTTATAATCTATTTGGATTCAAACTTTGCTTCAAAACTCGGCTTTGATTGGACACTCCGATGCATTTCTAATGGCATTTGTAAGAATGAGAACAAAAGGAACCCTGCCTGTGCCATGCCCTGGGGTTTCTATGTTACCTTGATCCCTATTATCAGGGATCAGCTGGTTATTAGTTCATCCTCTTTGATGTGAGGTTGAGAGAGGGTTAAAATCTTTCAGTGGGTAAATGCACTAAATCTAGGAAGCTCTCAGAAAGCTAATTAAGTAGAGTTAACCTCTGAGGTTCAAGGTTTCTCAGCATAACCCCGGTTTTACTTCCACAGCAGTGAAAACTCTGCTGGTAACTCTCACCTGGCATCCTGCTTGCCTTTCTGGCTTGAGCAGACAAAGATGAAAATTCTTAGCTTCTCACTCTCCTAGCTTATTGCTTTTTAAGATTTTGGATAGATCTAGACATAGAGTGCCTATTTGCTAGGATAATGTCTTGTGGGGCTTATTGTGTCAGAGCACATCCTGGCACCTTATATCTTTTACTGCCAAAGGAAAAAATATATACATGGAGATGGTTTCTTTATTGAGAGATGTCATTTTCTGAGTTTCACTATCTTCATAACTCAGCAGGAATCCTCTCTGTGATATAAAAAGAATGCAAGACAAAAATCATTGCCAAATCATGCAGCCTTTCCTTCCATCCCTGACATAGGTATTGAGTCCCTCCTTGGCACCAACTTCCATGTAAGACTGAAACCGCAGTAAGGGAGCAACTCCCACTGTATGTCCTCTGGCAGTGCCCCTTGCAGTGAGGCACTGCAACTATTAAAGAGATAACTGTAATGCAGTGTAATGAGAGGGTGCAGCAAACGTGGCTGGGAGTAAGGTCCAGGAAGATTCCACAGAAAGCCGGTGTTTGGCTCAGAGTTTGCCATGTGCATTAGACGTGCAAGGGCATTTCCAGGCAGAGGATGCATCAGGAAGAGTGAAGTGATGTGGAACACCGTGAACATCTGGAAAACTTTAAGTTGTATGAAAGGCCAGAGTGTGAAGTGGTGAAGAAATGTTGAATAGGCAGGAGCCAGATTTTCCTGTAGAGAATGGTTGTCTCTCCTTCCTTATAGCTTTGGTCTTCTAGGCAGCAGACTCTGAGTTCACAGAGGGCTAATAGAGTTCTCACTTGGCTTGTCACAGCCAGACAATTATTTCCCTGGGCCTCAAACCTAGAAGATTCAGCCTCTCAACATGGTTAGCTGTTAATGGGAGCCAAGCTGCAAACAGCTTCCTCAGGGTGCTAATACTGGGGTTCCAGGTTGTAGTTCCCAAGCTTTGTCATTAAC
The DNA here is from genome assembly GCF_023851605.1 of Tamandua tetradactyla. Lineage (NCBI taxonomy): Eukaryota > Metazoa > Chordata > Mammalia > Pilosa > Myrmecophagidae > Tamandua > Tamandua tetradactyla. Next base: position 13,334,803 of record NC_135339.1, on the reverse strand, counting down.
AGCTTTGCCCTCCAACACCATACCCCCCCCCCAAAAAAAAGAAAACACAAAAACCCACTAAATCCTTATGGAGTGCTGTCTCTGTCCCTCTCTGCATGCTGTGCTGCCTGAAAGCATGAAATCACAGACACTATATGGCTATGCACTTACCGTGTTACTTTCCACCCCTAGAAAGAGAGATGTTGGCCCGTGGATCAGTCCTTGATGGACTACTGTGCGAGGCATAAAGAACCTATCAGGCTCCAGTTTTTCCATCCAAATGCGACTTTCGCATTTTGATAGATGGTGACATATAGGGCAGTGACCCTGTCAGTCTTTGTAGATTGGAAACCTTGGAGCACAGGCCTGTCCTCAGTTCCAGGACACTAAGGAAGTCCTACATCTGCCTCCCTTTAGATGATTGGGTTAGACACTGGTTAGGTTAGTGGATGTGCCCAGGTGCCTAACCCAAAACCAGTATTTCAGCCTGGGAAAGTATTGAGGTCTGCTGTGATACTAAGGGCACTTGAGACCCAGGACAAAGAGGAACAAACAAATTGACAAAAAGCAAAAAAAAACAAACTAACAAAAAGAACAAGGTTGCTTCTGAAAGATAGTTTTATGTAGGCTTTAAAAGCAGGGATCCTGGAACAAGACCTGGGTTAAGATTCCTGCTTCTGGGCAGCTATAGAGGGCATTGGGCAAAATACTTAACTAGTGGCTTGGTTTTCTCATCCATAAAATGGGTTAATAACAGCTCCTACATTACTTTCTTTCTATGAGGATTAAGTAAGATAATGCATATAAAACTATTTGGGTAGTGCCTGGTACTTTATAAACACTTGATGATGCTAACTGTTATATTATTTTTATGACTTGGTTTTTCATCCTGGGAGAAGATATCAACGAGTTTTCCCTTTGGCTTTTTTGTTTTGTCTGTTTGCTTATTAGGCACTCAATAAATGAGTTATTATTTTTTATAATGTTTAAAATTTAACCATTTTAAAGGTATATTTGATATTTTCAATGTGGTAAATTCTCAGAAAGGAAGAAGAAAGGTTTATTCATAATGGGCCATGGAATAGCATAAACATGATATGTTAGGTGTTAGGACAATTAAGAAATAAGGGCTTATCCCCTAACTTTTAAAGAGTTTAATGAAAAAAAAAATAAGTATAACCTTAGAGTCTAAAATGAGTTAGGGAATCCTCAAAAAAAGGCAATTTGTTTTATAAGGCTATAAATTACTCATTGAGGTAAAAAGGGAGAAACTCCTTGAAAATATTTATATTTCTGACCAAAAATACTCTGATGAACTTAGAATCGATAAACAAACCCAATGTAAGGAATAGTAGCATGCATGTTTTTCTTTGTCTTAATTATGATGTGGCATTTCGATTGCACCAGAGAACTAGGATTGATGCATTAACTTACATTACTGATGCATTAATGGTAGATATTAAATTAATAAAATGAAATACTCTCTAAAGATGAAAAACCAACATGGCCTTCTCAAAACATAATAGAATTTGTTAGTGGGATGTTGTTGGGTCATTGCAAAATAATCATTTGTGATGGTGTTCTGCTCTGCCTCGGTAGCAAATAACTCCCAACATTTCAGCAGCCTAACAGTATGTGAGTTTGTTTCTTATTCCCAAAGAGTGGCTGAAAGGCCTGGCATCTTGCTCCAAGCTGAGCCCTCAGGTTCCAGGCTGTTTTTTTTTTTTTTTTTTTCTTTTTACATGTTTGTACCCCATCACAGCACCTGGCCTCCAAAATCACCTTTGAAGGGCAGAGAGAGATGGAAGAGACCCACCAGTTCTTCTTTTTTCTTTTTTTTTTTGGCATGGTCAGGCTCCGGAATTGAACCCGTGTCTCTGGCATGGCAGGTGCGACTTCTGCCACTGAGCTCCCGTTGCACCACCCCCCATCAGTTCTTAATATCTTAATACTTAAAGATGATATGTGACTGCTTTCCTATTCCTATCTCCCAGTATTTATTCTTTGCCCCCATCCTACCTACAAGGAAGTCGAGGAAATATTGTTTCCTGTGATGTAAGGAACACAGACCATCTCTCAGCTGTTCCTGGGTCAGTGAAATGGTAGGACGAAAAGTCAAACCTAAATCTCGTGTCTGAATTTCCAGTAATTAATGGATATGGTTATGAGATCTGCCTAACAAATCTTTATCTAACTAATAACTACAATAATGGTATTGAAATTAGAGGAATAGTGACAAAATATAGTTTTAGTGTATATGTGGTTATAAAGAACGTGTTGTTATTGTATAGACATTTATTCCCAGGTAAGCATGAGCAGCAAGAGACATTTCTTATCAGTCTTCTCTGTGTAGACAGTTGCTATACGTGACATTTGTTGCGCTTGCTCAAAGGCAACCCTGCTGGTTCAGCTAGCGAGATAATATGTTGAGACAAATATATGCAAATCAATCTTTTATGCATGATATTTCCACCTCGGTAAATGATTCCACACTTCTTGCCATCCCTTGGCCTTAATCTTCCTAACCCCTTCATTGGATCGTTTTAAATCCTGTTGACACTGCTTCCAAATGTCTCTTCACAGGTGGCTGCTTCTCCCCATTCCCACTGGTTTTGCCTTAATGAAGGCCTCATATTTCATCTTTGAGCTAATTAATGAGCTCGTGTATATCCCCCTTCCTCTCGCACCTCGACTTTATGCAGATTACAAAAATAATCCACTTAAAGCTAGAAGCAATAGACCACTGTGGTCAAGCATACGAATTCTGTAGTCAGATAATTTACAAACTTGGACAATTTTCTTAACCCTTACCCCTACTCTTATGATCTTTTAAATGTGGGTGGGGGAAGATAAGACCTCATAGGCTTTAAAGAAGGTATGTTGGTGTAAGTATTTTACAACCGGCACATCGTGCCACAGGTGAATTAGAACAGATGCAGCGTGAAGCCAAACCCTTGTTCTAACAGCTAATAACCTTTAGCAGCTGGATTAGGGGAGGTTCTGGGAGTGCCCCAGACAAGGACAAAGAAGCAAGTGCATAGACGAGGGTGCACTTAATTGAGTGTGGGCAGGGGTTATTTATCAGCATCAGAAATAGTTCATTGTTTTAATATCAATATGGGCAACTTACAGGTGAAAATCATCTTTAGTTCAGTTAACTTATTGTCAGCACCAAACACAATCAGCTCAGATTAGATAATGCTACAGTAACAGTTAAACCACAATTTCTGGGCATTGGCAAAATGAGTTTTTTTCTCACCCTTACAAAGTCTGCTTTGAGTGCAGTTGACTCAGACTGATGGCCTTAACCGGCGAAGGGAGCCTGGAAATATGTCCACTGGCTCTTAAATGCTTCTCTCTGAAGGCGGCCCCTTATCACTTCTGAAAGTCCAAACTTCTTGCTATCATTAACACACTCCATGATGCAAACCCTAGCTACATTTTCATTTGTATCTTCTACCGCTTCTGTACATGTCACCTCTAGCTTATCCAGGCTGAATTAGTCATTTTTCACATCATCTTTTGCTTGCCTGCACGCATTTGTCTTGGCTGTCAGTTTAACTTCAATGCATTTACTTAATCTTCATGTACTTAAAACTTCTCTTACTTCTGTCCACAAGGTTTAAATACCCTAAATTCCTATTTCCAATGCAAACTTCTGTAGAACTATTTCCTTCACTTTTTCAAAAATTAACTTTTTATTTTGAAATAATTTCAAATTACAGGATTGTTAAAAAATAACACAAATAGCATACAGAGAACCTCAATGTACCACTACTTCCCCTCCAGTTACTCAGATCCACTAATTTTAGCATTTGCCATATTGCTGAAGCGTTCTATCATCTATGTATCTATTTCTATCTATTTGTATATATGTATGCATGTATATATCTATCTGTCTATCTATCTGTCTATCTAATCGTCATCTTCTGAACATTTGAGAGCAGGCAGTACACATCATACTACTTAAATATGTAATATTCTCATGTACATTTCCTACAAACAAGGATATTCACTTATATAATCACCTTGAGTACAGTCATCATGTTAAAGAAATTTATCATTGACGTAAAGCTTATATTCTATGTCCCAATGTTGTCATATGTCCCAATGATGTCCTTTTGAGCCTTTTCACCTCCATTTTTAGATTCCAATATATGTTGCATTTAATTATCATTATTTTATCTTTTTAGTCTCCATCTCTCTCTCTCTCTCTTTTGTGGAAACATTTATACGACATAAACTTTCTCTTCTTTGTCATTCAGGGTTCTCTAAAGAAACAGAGCAGGATAGATCTGCAAATATAGGATTTATAAAAGTGCCTCACACAACTGTGGGAATGCAAGAGTCCAAAATCGGGCAGGCTGTGAGGCTAGCAACTCCTTTGAAGGGTTTAGACAAACTCCACAGAGGATGCTCCTTGGTTGAAGAAGCAGTGAAAACTCTCTCTTCTCCCTTAAAAGTCTTCAACTGATTGGATCAAATCTTGCTGATTGCTGGAGATAGGTCCTTAGATGATCACAGACATAATCAGTCCAGACGCCATCAACTTACTGATGATTTAATAAACCAGACTTCTGGTTTATCAGCCAGAAATATCCTTGAAATATGCCAGTGCTTGGCTGACCAGACAAGTGGGCATGAATACCTGGTCAAGCTGATGCCAGAACCTAACCATCACACCATCCCAAACCCTCCCAAGCATGCTATTCAGTGTGATTAATCAAATTCATACTCTTGCAGTATCTTCACCACCATCCATTGCCAGAACTTTCCCTTCAACCCAAACAGAAGCCTTACACTCATATTGCATTAAATCCCCTCGCCCTGCACCCCAATCTCTGGTAACCTGAACTCTACTTTTTGACTCTGTAAGTTTATAAAGTCTATGATATTTTATTTGTGGTAACCCATGGAGGTTAAATTTAACAACCTAATTTTTTAAAAGTCTTGCTTGTTTTGATACCAACTTGAATTCAATAGGATACACAATGTATGTTTTCATGCCCCTCATCCCCCTACTTTTATGTAGTTCTTGTCAAAAATTCTGTGTTTATATATTATGAGTCAAAAACCACTGATGTATCATTGTATATTGTGAGTTTGTCCTTTAGATCCCGTGGGAAGTAAAAAGTAGAGTTACAAACCACAAGTACTGATTTATATTTATATTTATATATTTACATTTATCCATGTCATTATGTTTACCAGAGATCTTAATTTCTTCCAGTGCCTTTAGTCAATTATCTACTGTCCTTTCCACCTGCACAATGTCCTTTAGAAGCTTAGTGGTGATGAAGTCCCTAAGCTGTTGTTAAATCTGGGAATGCCTTAATCCTTTTTTCATTTTTAAAGGACAGTTTTGTCAAATATAGATTTCTTAGTTGTCATTTTTTCCTTCCAGCTCTTTAAATCTGTCATCCTGCTACCTTCTTGCCTCCATGGTTTCTGAAGAAATCTCAGCGTTTAATTTTATTGAGTCTCCCTTGCATGTGACATATTCTCTCTGGTGGCTTTCAGAATTCTCTCTTTATTCTTGGCATTTGAAAGTTTGGCTCAAGATGGGTCTATATGAGTTTACCCTGTTTGGGGATGGTTCAGCATCATGGATGTGTATTCAAGACTATTGTTAATATGGGAATTCTTCAGCCATTATTTCTTTGAATATTCTCTCTGGTCCTTTCTTTCTTCTCCTCCTGGGAGTCTCATGTCACATACATTGATACACCTGTTGGTGTCCCACAGGTTCTGTTCATTTTCTGTCATTCTTTCTTCTTTCTGCTCCTCAGACCAAATGATTTCAATTGTTTTATCTTCAAAGTTTACTGATTCTTTCATCTGCCAGCTCCAATTTTCTATTGAACACCTCTAGGGAATTTTTAATTTCTGTTACTGTGGTCTTCAGTATTTGGTTCCTTTTCATAATTCCCATCCCTTTATTAATATTTTCTATATGTTCACCCATCATCTTTCTGATTTTATTTTCGTCCTTTGTCACATGTTTTCCATTAGTTCACTGAGTATATTTTGTTTGTTTGCTTTAAGTTTTTGTCTGGAACAACCCAAATCTGATCTTCCTCATTGGTAGCTTCTAATGCTATAATATTCTCCTTTGTCTTGGCCATTGCTTTTTTTTTCTTTGTATATTTTGTAATCTTTTGTTGAAACCTGAGCATTTTGATATTTTAACATGTCATCACTGGAATTTAGACTCTGAGATGTCTATTCTTTAGGCTTGTATCTAAATAGCATAACAGAGCTTTCTTTGAATATCAGGAAATAACAAAGAAACAAAAAAAAAAAGAAGGAAAAGAAAAGAAAACACGTTTTCTGGACTTTGCAGATGACCTGTGTGAGCACTCTCCTTCAGAGCATATCCATACAAAGGGTTTAGAGAATAGCTACAAGTCAAAGCATAAGAGCCTACCAGGTACTTTAGCATTTATGTCTTGTCTTAAACTTGTGGCCCTGGCCCCAGGAATTCCCTTATTCACACAAATAGGAATGTCTCCTCTTCTCTAGGAAACAGTTTCTTCATGATCCCAGTCACTGTACTGTATGTCCCACAGAGACAATCCATGGCCCCAGGCATCCACTGATGTCTCTCCCACAGTGCTCTGTAGGAGAGCTCTGTGAGCTACTGTCCATACACAGGATAAGTTCTGGGGACAATAAGTCCTTCCAGCTATGACTAGACAGATTGGGACAGATAGAAATCTTCCCAGAATCAGGACCAGGGATCCACACTAAGGATGTGGGCCTGTTTCACACCTAGCCCATGAAGGGTAGGAATGGGTCCAGCCTGGGTGCCACGAGATCTTACCACTTTTAAGTAGACTTTTTCTTGATTCCGGAGCTTAAAGTTTATCCAAAACATCCATGGTGGAACAGAGTTCTGAAGCTTCTCACTCCACTGGTCTTGATTAGGGCAGAGCCTAACAGAAAATAACTCTCCATTAACTTTTATGATACTAATTAGGTCCAAAAGTATATTATAGCAATTTCTGTCCATAATTGTATCCCATTCTAGCCTGAAAACTCTGAGGTGGAGTCCATGCTGAATTATCTGTGTAGCCTTCCTTATGAGTGCCTTACACGGTGCTGAATTAACAGAGGAGGGAGCCTAATATACTGAAAATAAGCATTGAAATAGAGATATGATGGTTGGATTTTCATCAAAGCCAAGTTGCTAACCTTGAACAAATTGGTTAACCACTTTTGAACCTCGGTTTCCTCTTTTCTAAAATTATGACCATTGTATTCACTTTTACCCCTTCTATCTTGCAAGATTGTTGGGAAAAACACTTCAGATGTGGGATCACAATATGTGAAAGCCCTTTGTATAACACATCACAGCAGAACTCTGATTTTAAGTCTTCAACTGACTGATTATTCAGTAGTATTTAATTTATCTTACTGTTCTTTTCTTCTTCATGAACACAGTATTATCCTTTCAATTTCCATATTGTGCTTCCACTTTTCTACCTATGCTTTTTACCTGACCATCATATCTTAGCGTTTCTCAAGGCCTAATTTAAGCCACCCTCCCTTCCCCACTTTTTTCTTTTCTTTTATACCCTTCTTCTAGATGAGTTCAATCATCCTCATGTCATAAATCTCCAGCTGTGTACAGATAACTCACAAATACATACACGTATCCTTTCCAGAACCCATAAAGTTTTCTGTGCTATAGACTTTAATGCAAGTTCCTGCCTCCTGTCTCCATTTGGATATGTCTACTGTTATCAAACATAACACTGATGAACTCACATTCTTGATTCATACTCAGCCTCTTGAACGTTGTTCTCATCCAGTGTTTATTTTTTTAGCATGTGTCATTCAAGTTTAAAGAATTTAAAGCTGGATCACCTTCTTCCTACCACATCGCTAAGGACTGACATAATCCAAACGTCCATACCTTCCTATTGCCATTGAAAGCACTAAAATCCAACCCCTCTGCAGTCTCTTCCAGGTTCCATGAATGCACTTTACTAATGGGTATACCTGTGTCTAATGGTGTCCCTCATCAGTCTGTTCCCTACACTACACCTTTCAACATATAAATCTTGCCCTACTTATGCCTTCCTATTGTTTTCTTATAAATGTTAAATTTTCTAAGATGTCATTGGAGACCTTGCAGTCTGTCCCTGTCTATATCTCTGTAGCGCCATCTCCTGTTACATGCCACTTGTTCTCTGCAGCTCTGTCTTTGGAGTGCCCATCATAATTGTTACTCGTATTGGTTTGATTATTCAATTAGTATTTATCTTCCCTATAGGACTCCTATGGTGGTAGAGAGAGAGATGGTCTCTTTCTAAATGCAGTTGTATCTATAATAATGAGCACTGCGCCTAGCATATATCAAATATTCAATATATATTTGTTATATGAATGAATACAGAGTTAAACAGAAAAACCTACTTATCAACCATGTTTTCAGCATTGACACTTTGAAAGGGGTGCTAATAAATGCCTAAGAACACCAATATGAATGAGACATGATTTTTACCATCATGAAACTGAGGCCTTGTGGGCAAATATGCATATGAACAATTAGATTAAAGGAAGATTTTGCACTGAGAACATAGGGAAACCCCCCCACTGAGGAAATTAGGGTGAAACATAGGTCCTAATAGAAGATGCTTCTCTTTCTGATCTATAGTTACCCACAGCAGGCTCATATAACAGTCTCTTGAAGTTCCCTGTTCATTATGTTTATAAATAGTAACTGTCTTTCCTTCTTATCTTTCTCTCCCTTTAACAGAACTCAGCAACCATACATACTTCACATACCTCTCACACCTTGGGAATTTCAGAACAGCCACACACTCAATAAATTTGAAATAATAAATTCCCTTTATCTGTGCTCAGAGCAATTAATGCAAACTCTTCTTTATGTATCTCCAATATGTGCCAAACATGATACTACTTATTTTCACTACTTTTTAAAATATCACTAAATCTTTATAATAACACAGGAGGTAGGAATACCGAGGATGAGCTTGATTAAGACTTGTTCAAGGTCATATGAGTGGTAAATAGGTAGCAGTGTCCAAGTATATTTCCCAAACAATTGCAGAATTTGCATCCCTCCTATCTGGTATTTAGTCTGCCCATGCAAATCACCATCTGTTTCTACTCATACTAAATTCATGTGCTGTTTAGATGCAGTTGGGATTCCCAATTTCTTTCCTGCAATTTTCATTGGCTATTGTAACCTCTCTATAAAGAGTCAACTGGCTCATTACTTTCCAGGTTGGTGGTTTCCAAATGGTGATTCAAATAATCCTATAAGTTAGAGCTCATTCATGGTCCATATATAATATAAATATTGAAGGAGAAAGCCTATATTCTTGTTCCTACTAGAACAACAGTCCATGGATTCATTTTAATTATCTATTCTTTGCACTAGGCTCCTATTTAAGGAAAAGTGTATATTGCGAACCATGAAACTAAACTACAGGAGGAAAAGATCAACTCTCCATCTATTTTTGCTGTCAGAGAAGGATAATAAAAATAATAGGTGAATATTAAATATGATGGTTATTTTTGAAAATGGTGTAAAATCTTGACTTGGACATGGTGAATACCTGATTTTTCTTATTGATTTGTAAAAACTCTATATGTAGTCAAATTACATCTCCATTTATCTTCCCTTAATATCTTCATATATTCATTGTTTTTTGTTTTGATTAAGTTTATTATAATTGATGCCATATATATGTATATATGTATATTTACTCGTTGTATTTATCTTTTCCTTATGGTTTCTAGGATTTATATCCTAATTAGGAAAACTTGTCTTAAATTCTGTTATTTAATTGTTAAATACATAATTTAAAGGGAGAATTTCCTTAATTTTAAAGAACTTATTCCAGTCAGTAGAAAATATACTACTAGCCCAATAGAAACCCAAAAAAGCACTGAACAGGAAAACCAAATACAAATATCAAATAATGTTAAAGAAAAAAATCTTCATCTTATTTGTAATTAAAGAAACACAAATTGAAGCAACGAGATTTCTCATCTGCTCAGATTGGGCATGAAAGTCCTATGTAGCTTCTGGAGCAATATTTATTATTATACATCATCATTCCAAATTATTATAAAATTTTGAAAAATATATGTGTGATGTCTGTTAAAATATTAAAAGGTACATGCCTTTTTACCAGCAATTCTGTTAAGAACTTACCCAAGAGATCTATTTTAAAGAGCACGTCAAGATACTTCTATAGGAATTACTTTTGTACCACTGTTTGAACTATCAAATAACAATATTGGCAAGATGGTAAATAAACATAGGGGCATGTTTAGATAAGTCATATGTTTGGCCTGCTGATATGAGTTAGAAAAGTGTCTGCTCATTCGTGGAAATCACCAAGAACCATAAATACATGTAATACCTATGTTGAATAATAGATTTGACAAAATTCCTTTGAGTAAGTTAAAAAAAAAAGCATATACAGTTTTTTTCAAAATACATATGAAATGATTTTTCACCAAGGAAACATTTAAAAATGTGTGATGATAATGGATTCCTTTGGAGAGAAGGAGTGGCAGTAGAAAATAAAGGGGAGAATAACTAATGCTTCTTATTTTGTAACTATCTATGCACTGTTTAAATATTTTTACTAACTATGCATAATACTCTCATGAATATTTGCAATGAAAAACGATGTTTTAAATTATGTTATTTCTTCTCACAAAAACTTTCTGAAACTAAGGATTTTTACAATTCATCCTCCATTTATAGGAGAAATTCCTATCCTTTACATATTTAATATTGTACAAATTATCCACTTTTATTTGAACTGTTGCCTTCAGCATTTTTTCACGTCTTTATGTGTTCTCACGTACTAAATCCATCCTTAATAAGTTGCTAATTCTGATGTGAGTAGTTCCTGGTATTTTAGTATTGGGTATCTAAAATTCAAGACAGCCATTTTGTAAAATGATTATATTATTCTCCAAAGTTGACGGTTGGTTTTGGAGATGCTTAATAAAGTGAACTCAATTATAGATCCAAAGAGGGGATAAATGCCCTGGCTTGTCTTATGTTGTGATTTTGCATGCTATTTTCAGGAATAGCACATAGCTGCACCTCCTCTGAATTCAGTATTATTTATTTCTTCCGCTGTCCTTGACCTTCAAACAAAGTATAGTATTTTAAAATCTCAACCACTGCTTTATACGTGACTAAGTAATAAACAGCCAGAAGTAGACAACTTAAGTACTAAAAGATATTTTCTGTGTTTTGAATTCAAAGTACTCATTTAAATGAGGGGGGAAGAAAAGTGCCTTTTTTCCTTCACATTTCATTAGACTTCCTTTTTTTATCCTCTCATTCCTTTTTTATTTTTCTAGAAATGCTGGTAAAAATCTTGTAAAACTATAAATACCTGATCAGAGGAGTTGTTTAAGAAATGTCTCAGCTGAAATCAGCACTATAGCGTGAATGCTAGCTGCTTAACAAGTGGAGGGTACAAGGTGCAATGAATAAAGAGCACATTTCGCCATGAATTATTCAGCTAACCATGGGATGCTGTTATCTCCACACCAGTGGCTTTTAATTGCACATGTAAGAATTCTGCTTATCTGGCATTCAATTTGATGCCAAGGTGCAGCTTGTCCAAGCAGGATGATAGGCGGGAAATGAGGATTTCATCAGACAGGCAGCTGCCATTCACGAATGCAGTAAGTCAAATAGCATAGAGTACAGTAAGAAAAGCAGAAAAAAACACACAAACCATGGTGATGGAAGGACTTGTGAGAGTATGTGCCTTGAGATCATGTTTTACTTTTGATCTTGGAACACATTACTGAGTCTTGAATGAAAAGGAAAACTGCATGCTACCTAAATCTACTGCCGCTCCTTTGTCAGACCCAAGCTTGATACCTGAATCAAGTTAAAAACTTTGCTCTTAAAGCCATCCTTGCAGAGGATCTGATATTCTTTCTCTGCTTAATGTTGGGAAGCTTATGGTTTTACTTTTTGAAAGTCTGTTTAAGATAAGCTTGTTAAGCTAAAGAATTTTCCTGAAACTTTTTTTTTAAATCCCAAATTCCCAAAGGATATTCCATTTTAAAAATCTTGAAAAGATTTAATTATCAATCCCTTCTCCATTTATGCCTCTCCCCATGATGTAAGACTCCTTTGTATTATCTCATATATTCATTCCCAGATTTAATGGTGCATGTGACAAAATACTCTCAAACCACTTGCCACAGACAGTATAGAGATGACAGGAACCCAAGGATACACACCCTTGCTTCATGGTGCTCAAACCCTAAAAGGAAGATGCCATACCACGCAAACCTACAGGACCAGCTACATGAGAAACTTGTGCTATGGAAGCAGTGGTGATGGGTAGAATTCCAAGTCTTCTTGGGAGAAGGGGCTAGAGCAAGTGGAATGGACATCAGATAAGGCGTGTCTGAGAAGATAACACTCCAGTTGAAACTTGATAAGTAATTGCACATTTGTAAAGCTGGAAAAGAAGAACAACAAGCATTCCAATCAGTAGGTAAAACATGGGTAAAGATTCAGAGCTACGGAAGACTTGCTGAATTTGGGAGAATAGAAAGTAATGAATTGCTTTTCTGGAGAAAAGAGAATATAGGGGATAATGGTGTACAATAAGACTGCACAGATGGACAGGGGACGATTTATGGAGTGCTGTTCACTTAGATGTTATTCCCAAGGTGGAGGGGAGCTACTGCATAGTTTTAAGTAGGGGAGTGATGTGATCAGATTTCTAATGCACAAAAATAGTCTAATGACCTATTCCTTTGAATCATTTCCTTTATGGATATATACCATGAGAAGTCCATAATGTTGCTCTCTATGAGGCCAAAATCAAAGGGAAAATGTAGGTTAATTGAAAGAGTAGAGAGTTTGATGTCAAAAGATTTGGATCCTCTTTTATGACCTCTCATTATTGGGGGTGCATGATGTTGGACAAAGCATTTCCCATTTAATGCAAATCCCATGTATGCCGAGAGCCTAAAATAATTCCTCAGGCATAGCTGACGCTCAAAAAATATTTGTGGAATAAATGAACAAATTTCCAGGACTATGTGTTTTCTTTACTAAAGTGGAAGATTTGACAAATGACCCTATGGTCCATCTTCCACAACTGTGGTGTGAAGAGATACACATGATTCTCAGTTAAATGCACAATTATGGTGTGAGCTTCAGGGAAATAGGGTTTGTTTCTTTTTTGCCACCAATGCACTCAGTCTGTGTGAATCTTGGGGAAGTAGAGTAGGAGAAGAGAAGCTGAGAATCAGCTTTCAGATACTTGCTTCTCTAATGCTTTATATCCTTCATTTTGCTGGACTCTCTTTCATTGCCTTCTTTGTAGGACCTTTTTTTTTTTTTCCTCTCCTCCTACGTTTTGAATGTCTTAAGATAGTGAAGACATCTTCATAGGACCACTTAATTTTTCACTCTACTTTGTCCTACAGGTATATAACCCACATATTTACATTTCCAGTTTGAATATTTCTCCTGAGTTCTACAATGAAGATTTAACTGCTCACTAGACATCTCCATATGCATTTTCCCTCATGCACCTTTCTTCTCTTCTTTTTCCAGGATTTTTTTTTATTTTATTTTTTCCCCTTTCTTTGTGCCTCTCAAAATTTCTCCAGCCCCCTGCCCTCCTGCATACTTAACATAATCACTTCAAGAGGTGTGGGCTTTTCCAAAAGGTAGGCAGAATTACCCGCTTATGTTGTTTCTTAGGTTCTTCCAACACAAGTTCCTGAAGAAAGGAATACAAACTTAGGCTGTCACTTTGAAACACGTGAGGGGATGTAGTTGAGGAAATACAAGAAAAAGAAAAGCTAATAAATTAATATTTCCAAATGACTTTTAAAATCTCCACATTATTTCGAATAACTTGATGTGGGAGATGATTGTTTTTTGTGTTCAGTCTACCATTTTCAACCTGAAGTCCTCATGTGCTTATTGTAATGATGTAAATGGTAAGCCCCTGGCAAAGTGGTCAGTTTCCTGAGATTTTATCTTGTAAACTGTTGGATCATCAGTACCTTGCACAGTGCCTGGAACATAAGAGGTTCATTAGTTAATACACAAGTAAATGTCTCTCAGCGGATGGAAACTATTGGATGCGTATTCACTCTGAGTATCCCTCCCTTCTGTATCCTCAAATTACTGTGGCCTCTCCATCTCAAATGAATGAGTCCCTCATTGTTTCTGACTCTAGGCTTTGTTTGAGAATTTTCCAAGGGCCTGTTATTTTATTCCCTCAAATTTTACTTTGTTGCCTCCACACAAGGATCTGATTAATGCTACATTCTTAGTGAATTCTTCTGTGAATCTCGTTCTAGTTGGAAATTCAATAATCATCTTTCTTATACCAAAATCTCCTTCTTCTTTAATTCCTCTCACTGGACTTTAGTAGTAGATCCATTTCAGAACTGTATGACTTTGTTTATAACTCTACCTTAGGCTACTTGGAGGCAGATCACACGCTGGCATCTCTGTCCCCTAGGACCTAACACAGGACCTGATAGAAGTCCTTGATATTTATTTTAACTGAATTTGAATTAAACAAAATGTGTACTTCAAGAGTTTAATAGGAATAAGAGCTAATACCACAGAAGACGTTGAAAGTTCTGTGTTAGCAGTCTAAGAGTTACACAGTCAAAGAAGCGAGAAGAATTTAGAAAAATTCTAGGGAAGCAAAAATAAAGGTGAATATATCATTAATAATTGGATATTCCTTGTCTGAGAAAAGAAGCTTGATCATATTGGAAGGTTCCTCATATTTTAGAGGATAAAATCCCATTGATTTGCTATGATTATTTTAAAAACTTTTTCAGTGCTCTTGAACTTGGAGAACTTTGGAAGATGGAAAGTATTTCCCTTAAAGGCTACTTTAAGTGTGCTTTAGGGATGTTTGGTGGTTGTTCTTCATCTAAGCATTATTAGATTAGGACAGGGAGACCTGGGGGTTCTTTCCCTGAGATGTTTTAAACACATCTTAAACACCATTGTTCTCAATAGGAAAAGATAAATTTTACAAGGACTGATAACATTAGTTTTGACCTCAACTCTTACTATATTTATAGCTTTTTTTGTTTTTATTTTTCCTCTCCTGCTTTTGGTAAATTAGACAGTTTCATTGCAAGCTTTGCCAAGCTTTTTAAAAACAGTCACAGTAAATTGATCACAGCAAACTCTAGTGAAAATCTCCATTTCCACGGCAACCACAATGTGCCCTATACATCTTTTAATAAAAGATAGAGCCAGTGCTACCACCAAAACAAAGCAAAGGCCAATAAGGAATTAGCACACACAAGCACACACACTGCAACACAGGTGAACAGAACCAGAATAACCAAGCAATAAAGATTCTATACACTATTCGAGGCAGATTTTGGTTATACACAACATAAAAAAGAAAGGAGGACAAAATTTAGAGTGATTTGTCTATGGGTTCAGAAATCATTTAATATTAGCTGCCAGTTAGTGTAAACCCTTATGAGGATTTTTTTTTTCTGAAGATAATTTATATTTTAGGCCATGAGTCAGCAAAATTTTTCTGTAGAAGGCCAGCCAGTAAATACAGGAGACTCTGAGACTCTGCAGGTCCTGTGGTCTCTATTGGATTGTCTGGCAATGCATAAACAAATCGGTGTGGCTGTCATCCAATAAAACTTTATTTACAGAAACAGGTAGTGGACCAGGTTTGGTTTAATTTGCTGTGCTGGTCTGCAAATATTATGTACCCCAGAAAAACCGTGTTTTAATCCTGATCCATCGTATGGGGACAGCCATTGCTTTTAATCCTGATTCAATATCATAAGGCAGAAATGCTTGGTTAGATTATCTCCACAGAGATAGGGCACGCTCAGTTGTGGGTGTGAGGTTTTGATTAGATGGAGATGCGACTCCACCCATTCCAGGTGGGTCTTGATGAGGCTACTGTAGTCCTTTAAAGGAGGAAACGTTTTGGCAAAACTTCAGAGCAGATGCTTGAAGAACACTTGCTTCAGAGCCAGCAGGAGGTTCAGGGCCCAGCAGATGTCGCCACGTGCCTTCCTGTGAGTTGCTAAGCAAACCAGAACTCAGAGTTGTGTCCCAGACGAGCTAAGTGAAGGCCCACAGACAGCAAAAGAGGGACCCCCACAGGAAACAGAGGCTGAAACCAACAGAGCCCAGGAATAAGGCAAGCAGATGCCATCCACGTGCCTTCCCATCACCCTTCCTTTAAGCCAAGGTATCTTTCGCTGGATGTCTTAGTTAGGACATATTTGTGAGCTTAGAACTGTAAACTTGTCATTTATTAAATTCCATTTTTAAAAGCCCTTCCATTTCTGGTATATTGCATTCCAACACTTAACAAACTAATATATTTGTCAACCTGATTTTGGCAGTTGAGGATTTATACACATGATGCCATTTAAATTCTTACAATAATAATATATAAGGTTGATGTAGTATTGGCTTCATTCTACAGATGAGCAGATTGAGGCCCTGAGAATTTAGGTATGTAGCCCAACAGACAGAAGCAGAACACAAGCCCAGTCTAACCAGTTGTAAAGCCACAATTCTTGAGCACAATGGTTGTCTATTGATGATAAACAGCCTATGTTGGTGCTTAAGGTGACAGCAATACGCTAACCTGCTTGTGCCTATTACATCCTTTAACTTGCAAAGCCCTGTGAGGTAAGTACATTTAGATCCTCTCTTTGTAAAGAAGGAATGAAGACCTAGGAGATCTATGAAAAAAATATCCAAGGTCACTAAAGACATGACTCTTAGTTCAAATTAATTTATTCTATTTAATTCAGTTATTGAAATAAGGAAGTTATTTTTTAAATGCGTTCTCAAAGATCTCAGAAATATATAAAGAACCCTGCATAAAGAGCTCTTGAATTCTGGTGGATGCTTTGAGATTTGCAATGCTTATTTCCTAATCTGCGACTTTACTTTGATTGTGACTTGGTTTCCATCCACTGTGCTTTGTGAGTAGTAATTTCGTGAAGTGGCAAAAAGTGATTGCGGTGTGCAGTTAATTAGAATTTCCAATTGAAATCATCCTGAAAGAAAGAAAACAGTCAATGCAATAGAAGAGTAATTACTAATCTGTAAATTAAGGAAACTGTATAGGACTTTTCATTTTTTTCCTATCAGATTGAAAAACAACCGGTTTAAATGAACATACCATGAATAAAGCTGCTCATTTTGAATAAAGGTAGAGTGTACATGGCAGTAAGGTTGAATTTGATTTCACTAAATGTAATTCATTTAAATGCTGGGAATTCTGTAAGTGACAATTGATTTTGCTTCACTTTTTCCTCCCTTTTAGTTTCTTATTTCTCATTTTGAGGCACAGATTTGATTCTCTCACATAGAAAAGCATTGACTCTTCCACAATTTTACAATTTGCTTTTGGCATAAATACACACAAATATGCAGGTGGAGGTGGGGTGGAGGGGATAGGGATACATGGGTGTATGTATGCCTGCATGCATGGGACTGAGTGTGGTGTGTGTGTGTGTGTGTGTGTGTGTGTGTGTGTGTGTGCACGCGCGCTCTGCAAAATATGGATAACATGCCATATTTTACCCATATTTTACATATGGCTAGCATGGTATCCAGCCCTTGAAGATTAATTTATTGCTTCTTCTCTATGTTTCAGTGACAACAGTTTCCCTGTAATTGCATTTCATTGGGCTGGGAAAGACTTGGGAGTTTGACCTCAATGATAGAGGATGTCTGTTAGGAATATTTCCTTCCCTGATCCCTAGTTCTAAGTCTGGATGTCCCATTTACAGGGCTTTTTTTTTTTTTTTTACCATTACCCAGGCAGCCTCAGGAGGTTGTTCATCTATCTAACTTCAGAAATATAAGAATGTCTGCATCTTTCTGAATTCCTGTATATGTTAATTTGGCATTGATGACTGTGTGAGAAAAAGAAATAATCTGAAGAAGAATCCTGTTTGTCTTTACTTCTTAGTGAGAGCTAAAAGATTGACTCAAGCTGTCTCAGAAAATGCAGCTAAAATCAGTGAATTAGTATGAGAATCATATTTACTTTTGTGCAAAACATGCTATATATTTTTAAACATTTTTTACTGTATAATATATATATATATACAATGCAAAGAAAGAAAAAAACAATAGTTATCAAAGCACTCTTCAATAAGCAGTTACAGGACAGATCCCAGAGTTTGTCATGGGCTACCATACCATCCTCTCAGATTCTTCCTTCTAGCTGCTCCAGAATATAGGAGGCTAGAAGGAATAAATATTGATCATCACAATCGACTTTTTCGTGTGTGTGAAAAATAACATATATACACAAAAGCAATAAATTACAAAACACAGCACAATTAGTTTAGTATGGCTTATAATTACACAATTTTAGGTTTTTACTTCTACCTTCTCTAAGATACTGGACACTAAAAGAAATATCAATTTAATGATCCAGCAATAATATTCATTTGTCAAGCCCTACCTTCTCTGCACAACTCCATCATTACCTTTGGTTTTTCTGTCCCACTCTTTAGGGCTATTTAGGCTATGGCCATTCTAACTTTTTCATGTTGGAAGGGGTTGTCAATAATATGGGGTAGGAAGATGGAACTATCTGATGTTATGGAGAGGCTAGACCCTCTAGGTTTTAGGACTTATCTGGTCCAAGGACCCATCTGGAGATTGTAGGTTTCTGGAAAGTTACACTAGTGCATGGAACCCTTGTAAAATCTTATATATTGCCCTAGGTATTCTTTAGGATTGGCTGGAATGGTTTCAGTTGGGGTTTGGCAAGTTATGATAGGTAACAATGTCTAACTGAAACTTGCATAAGAGCAACCTCCAGAGTAGCCTCTCGACTCTAGTTGAACTCTCTCAGTCACTGATACCATTTTAGTTACACTTCTTTTCCCCCTTTTGGTCAAGATGGAATTGTTGCCCTCACAGTGCCAGGGTTGGAATCATTCCTGCAAGTCATCTCCCATATCACCAGGGAGACTTTCACCCCTGGATGTCATGTACCATGTAGGGGGGAGGGCAATGATTTCACCTGCAGAGTTCAGCTTAGAGGGAGTGAGGCTACAACTGAGAAACAAAAGAGGTCCTCCAGAAATAAGTCTCAGCCATACCTATAGGTAGGCTAAGATTCTCTGCTACTTACACAAGCTTCACAAATGTAAACCTCAAAATCAAGGGCTTGACCTACTGATTTGGGTGTTCTTAAGTTTGACACAGTATCAGGGGATTCTCTGATGGTAAAGTTTAATAGTTCCATATTTTTTCTCCCATCCCTCAAGGGACTTTGCCATTATTTCTTTATTATCTGCTTAATATACTCTAGGATGTATCCAGGCATTATATTAAGGCACACAGGATTAAAGGCCCTCATTCTTATTCTGGGCTCCCTGTGTTTCAGTTGTTCAAATGAATTATCCAGACAGGTTGAGTTAGATAATGTGCTACAGAAGATTTAGGCTCTGGACAAAATAAAACTTTCTTCCATTAGTCTCAAAGAGTAGGTATGGTTCTAAAATATAGACAATGTCTTCCTTACCCCTATGTTCTTAATTACCTTAATCCTGACATGAACAGCTTTGTTCTTATCTCTAAATATCAGGTTATAGATATATAACACAGCCTTTCAAAATCCAAAAATAATAAATACCACTCTGGACCAAATGTGTCTGCTATAAGAGCTTACAATCTAGGTCCCTTTTTTCTTACAAACATTTTCTCAAGGATACCATACAATAATTGTTCTTTCATTTCTGGATTATTTTGCCTTACCAAATGCCCACATGATCATTTACATCGTTGCATGCCTCACAGCTTTGTTCCTTTTTATAGCACCACAATATTCGATCATATGTACACACCATCGGTCGCCAATCTACTTCTCATTCAGAGCATCCTTCAGCCACCTGCATTCATTAGGCATCATTTATAATGCCTAAAGTTCCCAGTCCCTGAACACTCTCAATTTTAGATAATTTCGTTGTTCCCAAAAGAAAGATAACCAATAAACACACCCTCACCAAATAGGAATTCTAAACCTGCCCTTAACTCTTGTCCCTCCCCCCATTATTTACCCCTGCTGTTGCTGTGATACTGCTGATGTTTTCCTGTTAAACATAGCCCATAGCAGACAATAACAGTTCTTCCCCTGTACCCTGGTCTTAAACACTCTTTGTACACAAATCATAACTCTGAAGTAGTTCTTGCAAAAACTAATATATATTTCTAATGTTAATCAATGGAATACACAGGTCTATACAACCCCTTTCAATCTTGTTCATCTTCAATATGGTAATATTACTTATAGACCCACTAAAGAACCGCCTTCACTTCTATCTATTCCCTTATATTTGAGTTCAACCTCATTAGCTAACCATTCACCCATCTCTAGCTCCTATGTATCTCTAAGTACCCTATATACTCTATTATAATCCCCTGGTTTTACCTTTACCATGGTCATGAAAGTAGAGTCATACAGTATCTGTTCTTTTGTGTCTGGCTAACTTCACTCAGCATTATATCCTCAAGGCTCATTCATCTTGTCATATGCTTCAGGACAGCATTTTGTCTTACTGCTGATATTATTCCATCATATATATACACCACATCTTGTTAATCCACTCAACTATTGATGGACATTTGGATTGTTTCAACTTTTGGCAATTGGGAAAAATGCTGTTATGAACATTGGTGTGCAAATGTCTGTTTGTGTCACTGCTTTCAGCTCTTCTGTATATATACTGAGTGGTGCTATTGCTGGGTCATAGGACAACGCTAAGGAACTTTCAAAATATCTTCCATAGTGGCTGTACCATTATACATTCTCACCAGCAGTGCATGAGTGTCCCAATTTCTCCACATCCTCACCAACATTTATAGCTTCCTGTTTGTTTAATAGCAACCATTCTTATAGGTGTGAGATGGTATCTCATTGTAGTCTTGATCGGCATTTCCCTTATAGCCAGTGAAAATGAGCATCTCTTTATGTGCTTTTGAGTCACCTGTATTTGCTTTTCAGAAAAATGCCTATTCATATCTTTAGCCCATTTTATAATCAGGTTGTTTGTTCTTTGGTTGTTCAGTTGTATGATTTCTTTATGTATATAGAATATCAAACTTTTGTCTGATGTGTGATTTCCAAATATTTTCTGCTATTGAATTGGTTGCCTCTTCACCTTTCTGAAAAAGTCTTTTGAGGTGCAAAAGCATTTGATTTTGAGGAGCTCCCATTTGTCTGTTTTTTCTTTTGTTGTTTGTGCTTTGGGTGTAAAGTTTAGGAAGCTTCCTCCTATTACTAGGTCTTGAAGATGTTTCCCTACATTTTTTTCTAGAAACTTTATGATGCTAGTTCTTATATTTAGGTGTTTGATACACTTTGAGTTAATTTTTGTATAAGGTGTAAGGTAGGGATCCTCTTTCATTCTTTTGGCTATTGAAATATAGTTCTCCATGCCCATTTATTGAAAAGCTTATTTTGTCTGAATTCAGTGGATTTGGGGGCCTTGTCAAAAATCAGTTAACCATAGATTTGGTGGTGTATTTCTGCACTCTCAATTTGATTCCATTAGTCGATACTTCTGTGTTCCAGTACTATGCTGTTTTGCCCATTGAGGTTTTATAATAAGTTTTAGAGTCAGGAAGTGTTAATCCTCCCACTTCATTCTTCTTTTTTAGGATGCTTTTAGCTAGTTGGGGTCTCTTTCCTTTCCAAATGAATTTGGTAACTAGGTTTTCCAAATCTTCAAGGCAGGTTGTTGGAATTTTTATTGGTATTGTATTGAATTCATAGATCAATTTGGGTAGAATTGACATCTTAAATATATTTAACCTTCCTATCCATGAGCAGGGAATGCCTTTCCACCTATTTCAATCTTTGATTTGAATCTTTGATTTCTATTAGCAATGTTATATCGTTTTCTGTGTACAAGTCCTTTATGTCCCTAGTTAAGTTCATTCCTACGTACATTCTTTTAATTGACATTTTGAATGGAATTATTTTCTTTAACTGACTTCTCAGCTAAGTCATTGCTTGGGTATAGAAACATTACTGATTTTCTTCACATTAATTTTATATCCTGACACCTTGCTGAGCTTGTATATTAGCTCAAGTAACTTTGTTGTAGATTTGTCAGAATTTTCCAAGTATGGTACAATTCATCTTCAAATAATGAAAGTTTTACTTTTTCCTTTGCAATTTCAATGCCTTTTATTTCTTTGTCCTGCCTGACTGCTCTAGCTAGGACTTCTAGTGCAATGGATGACAGTGGACATCCTTGTTCCATCTTTCAGTCTCTCTCCATTGAGTACAATGATGGCTATGGGTTTATCATATATGCTCTTTATCATATTGAGGAAGTTACCCTTTATCCCTGTCTTTTGAAGTGTTTTATCAGAAAAGGATGTTGAATTTTGTCAAATGCTTTTTCAGCATCAGTCAAGATGATCATGTGATTTTTCTGTTTCGATTTGTCAATGTGCTGTTCCAGTTTGCTAGCTGGTAGAATGCAATATACCAGAAATGGAATGGTTTTTAAAGAGGATAATTTAGTAAGTTACAAGTTTACAGCTCTAAGGCCATGAAAATGTCCCAATTAAAGCAAGTCTATAGAAATGTCCAACCTAAGGATCCAGGAAAAGATACCCTAATTCAAGAAGGTTGATGAAATTCAGGGTTTCTCTGTCAAGTGAAAAGGGACATGGCAAACACAGTCAGGGTTTCTTTCTCATCTGGAAAGTCACATGGTGAACATAGTCAGGGTTTCTCTTTCATCTGGAAAGACACATAGTGAACACAGCAGCACCTACTGCCTTTCTCTCCAGGCCTCTTGCTTCATAAAGCTCCCTGGGTGGTGTTTTCCTTGTTTATCTCCAAAGGTTGCTGGCTGGTGGACTCTCTGATTCTTGTGACTATGTCATTCTGAAGCTTTCTCCAAAATGCTTCCCCTTTTAAAGGATTCCAATAATGTAGTCAATACCCACCTGGAATGCGTGGAGACACATCTCTACCTAATCAAGTTTAATACCCACACTTGATTGAGTCAGGTCTCCGTGGAGATCATCTAATTCTTCCTGAGTCAGTGTAGCTTCTTTGTGTGTTTAAAGAGATTTGAATATTTCATCTAAGTTATCTGGTTTGTTGGCATGTATTTGTTCATAGTATCCTCTTATGATATCTTTTATTTTTATTGCACAGTGTAACATATATACAAAGCAAAGAAATAAAAAATCAATAGTTTTGAAGCACTCTTCAACAAGTAATTACAGGACAGATCCTAGAGTTTGTCATGGGCTACCATATGATCCTCTCAGATTTTTCCTTCTAGCTGCTCCGGAATACAGGAGGCTAGAAGGCTTAAATATTTTTTATCATGATAATTAACTTCTTTTCTTGCTTTTTGTGAAAAATAACATATATGCAAGAAAGCAATAAATTTCAAAGCACAACACCACAATTAGTTGTAGAACATATTTCAGAGTATGACATGGCTTACAATTCCACAATTTTAGGTTTTTACTTCTAGCTACTCTAAGATACTGGAGACTAAAAGAAATATCAATTTAATGATTCAGTAATAATATTCATTTGTTAATCTTCTCTTCTCTTCTCTGTATAACTCTGTCATCACCTTTGATCTTTCTGTCCTCTCTTTAGGTGTATTTGGGCTATGGCCATTCTAACTTTTTCATGTTGGAATGGGTTGTCAGTGATATGGGGTAGGAAGATGGAACCATCTGATGTTCTGAAGAATCTGGGCCCTTGAGCTTTTAGGATGTATCTGGTCCAGGGACCCATATGGAGATTGTAGGTTTCTGGAAAGTTACTCTAGTGCATGGAACCCTTGTGAAATCTTATATATTGCCCTAGGTATTCTTTAGGTTTGGCTGGAATGGTTTTGGTTGGGGTTTGGCAAGTTATGATAGGTAGCAATGTCTAACTGAAGCTTGCATAAGGGCAACCTCCAGAGTAGCCTCTTGACTCTAGTTGAACTCTCTCAGCCACTGATATTATATTAGTTATACTTCTTTTCCCCCTTTTGGTCAAGATGGAATTGTTGACCTCACAGTGCAAGGGCTGGAATCATTCCTGGAAGTCATCTCCCATATCACCAGGGAGACTTTCACCCCTGGATGTCATGTACCATGTAGGGGGGAGGGCAATGATTTCACCTGCAGAGTTCAGCTTAGAGAGAGTGAGGCCACATCTGAGCAACAAAAGAGGTCCTTTGGAAGTCATTCTTAGGCATGCCTATAGGTAGGCTAAGCTTCTCTGCTACCTACATAAGCTTCACAAGTACAAGCATCAAAATCAAGGGCATTACCTATTCATTTGGGTGTCCCTAAAGTTTGACACAGTATTAGGGAATTCCCTGATGGTAAAGTTTAATAGTTCCATATTTTTTCTTCCATCCTTCAAGGGACTTTGCCAATACTTTTTTATTGTCTGCATTATATACTCTAGGATGTATCCAGGCTTTACAATAATTGATACAGAATTAAAGGACCTCTTTCTTATTCTGGACCCCCTGTGTTTCAGTTGTTCAAATGAGCTATACAGATAGGTTGAGTTAGATTATGAGCTACAGAAAATTTCAGTTCCAGACCAAATAAACCTTTCTTCCTTTTGTCTCAAAGAGTATTTGTGGTCCTAAAATATATACATTGACTTTCTCATTTTCATTTGTCTCCAGATAGCCACTGATTCCTCTAACAATTTCTTCTTTGACCCACTGGTTGTTTAAGAGTGTGTTATTTAATCTCCACATAGTTGTGAATGTTCTCATTCTTTGATGGTAATTGATATCCAGCTGCATTCCATAGTGATCAGAGAAAGTGCTCTGAATAATTTCAATGCTTTTAAATTTATGAAGACTTGTTTGTGCCCCAGCATATGATCTCTCCTGGAGAATGTTCCATGAGTACTAAAGAAGAATATATATCCTGGTGTTTTGGGGTGCGATGACCTTTATTTGTCTGTTATGTCTGATTCATTTATCAAGTTGTTTAACTTCTTATTTCCTTGTTGATTTTCTGTTCTTTCTATAGAGGAGAGCACTGTATTGAAGTCTCCTACTAGTCATTCCTTTCATTTTTGCCATTGTCTGTCTCATGTACTTTGGAGCTCCTTGATTGGGGGGCATAAACATTTATGATTATTTCTTCTTGGTGTATTGTCCCTTTTATTAATATATAGTGTCCTTCTTTGTCACTTATGATGTCTTTACACTTAGTCTATTTTGTCCAATATCAGTATTGCTACTGCTGCTTTCTTTTAGTTATAACTTGCATGGGACACCTTTTTACATTTTTTCACTTTCAATCTATTTGTATCCTTGCATCTAAAATGAGTCTCTTGTAAGCAGCATACAGCTGGATTATATTTCTTAATCCATTCTGCCAATCTGTATCTTTTAATTTGTAAGTTTAGTCCATTAACATTCAAAGCTATTACTGAAAAGCCATTTTTTGAATCCACCATCTTATTTTTTGGATTTCATTTGTCAGATCTATATATACTTTTCCCTCTTTCTCTTTTTATCCTTTAAATTACCCTTACTGAGACCCCCTTCCAGACCTCCCTCTCCTGTCTTTTTTTTTTCAGCTGGCAGAACTCCCTTTATTATTTCTTGCAGGGCCAGTCTCTTGTTGACAGATTCTTTCCTGATTTGTTTGTCTGTGAAAATTTTAATCCCTCTCTCAGTTTTGAAGGACAATATGGCTGAGTACAGAATTCATGGCTGGAAGTCTTTCTCTTTCAGGATCTTAAATAGATCATGCCACTGCCTATCTCACTTCCATACTGCCAGTTGAGTAGTCTGAACTCAGTTTTATGTGGTTACCCTTGTATATAGTAAATTGTTTGTCTTTTATTGCTTTCGGGATTTTCTGCTTCTCTTCAACATTTCACATTCTGATTAGTATGTGTCTTGGGGACAGCCTATTTGAATTTATTCTACTTGGAGTTTGTTGAGCTTCTTTGACTTGTATATTTATATCCTTGATGAGGGTTGGGAAGTTTTCCCCCCGTTATATCCTCAACTAATCTTCCAAGCCCTTTACTCTTCTCTTCTACTTCTGGGACACCAGTGATTCTTTTGTTTGTGCCCTTTGTTTTGTCCATCATTTCCCTGAGATACAATTCAAAATTTTCATTCTTTTTTGCCATCTGCTGCATTGATCGGTTGCCCTGTCATCTTGTTTGCTTATTCTTTTTCCTGCTTCTTCAAATCTGGTGTTATGTGTCTCTACTACATTTTTTATTTTGGTCTACAGCATCCTTAATCTCTGTGATATCTGTTATTTTTCTATTTATTCTTCCAAATTCCTCTTTATGCTCTTCTAGTGTCTTCTTGATCTCCTTATTTTATTTTATTTAGTAGAGTTGTATGAACATCTTTGATTAGTTATTCCAATGTCTGTGTCTCCTATGGTGTTTTAATTTGGTCATTAGTTTGGACTATATCTGTCTGCATCATGATATGTTTAATGATCTTTATTGTCTTTGCGGCATGTAAATATCTTGATTGGTTTACTTTGGAAGTTGATTTCCTTCAGTAGACTAAAGCCTTGTATTTGTGAGATGGATGTTGAGCAAGATGTGGGGTGTGGGGTGGGCACACAGTGTGGTGATGCATTGTAGTGCAGGCATAGGCAAAGTTTGGGGATGCTATGCTGGTGCCTCCAGCGTTGGGGAGGATGTGGCTGTGAGGTGTATGGGTTTGGGGGCAGTGCCTTGGATTGTGCTGGTCTAGGGCTCAAGGGCATTTGTGCACATATGCAGAACAAAGGGAGTTGGTCAGCTTTGCACCTGTGTAGGCTAGGGATAGGTGTGGCCCAACGCGCGCAGGTCAGTGCTTTCCCAGAGCTGGCGGGTGTGACTGGGGGTCATGCGCATGCACGGATCTGGGCGTACCTTAAACTGATGTACATGTACGCAGAGTTCAGGGTGAGTGGGGTGAGGCTGTGCAACTGTATAGGCTGGGAGCACGTGTAGCCTGGATATGGAGGTACCCCCCACCCGCAGGGTGGAGGGAGGGGGGTGTAGGACTTGGGAGAGGCAGAGTGAGACTTTGCGTTCCCAGGAGAGGTGGGGCCAGGCATGTGCATGCTTAGGGTGCAGTTGTTGAGCAGGTATGTGCTCAAAGGGTTGGTGGGGTGGGGGCGCTCAGAACACAGAGTGGGGCGGATGATGGTGTTCAGGTGCGTGGGGTATGGGGTGAGTTGCGGGTCGTGGGTCTGTGCTGGTGAGGGTAGTGTATTCAAGAAATGTGGCTTGACCTACTTCCTTGTCCCCATCTCCTATTTGTGCACCCTGAGGGCTTCCACATTAGGCTGTTTATACCAGCCGGACAGTCTCTGGCTCTCTGCTTCTCTGTTCTTTAGCTTTTGCAACCAGAACCGCCCTATATGATGCTGAAGACTCTTCCAGATCACTTACACCTGTAACTGCCATCTTAGTTGCCCTTCAGTCCTTTCTCTAGCTGTTCTTGGAACAGGGGTGAACTTGATCTCTCCTGTTCTGACATCATCCCGGAACTCCCCATGTTAGATATTTGAATTCACTTTTTAGTTGTTGCTTTACTACTGATATTTATAGTTTCAGATTTCCATTTCCAAGTGAAAAGCCCGCCAAATTGCCTGTGTTATAAGGGTCATTTTGTCATTTCCTCCTACATAGTATTTAAGTGTCTAGGCATTAGTTCGGGTGGGTTTGTAGGAATGGTAGTAGTTGTGGGCAAAAATGTTCCCTTCCTAATCTTAGCATCTTGGGCTGCTGTGGGCAGAGTGGGTTCCTGTGAG
The DNA here is from genome assembly GCF_023851605.1 of Tamandua tetradactyla. NCBI lineage: Eukaryota > Metazoa > Chordata > Mammalia > Pilosa > Myrmecophagidae > Tamandua > Tamandua tetradactyla. The sequence goes on along the minus strand of NC_135339.1, from coordinate 13,307,001 downwards.
TATCTGAAAGTATTTGAAGTCATAGTGGGAAGAGTTTCATAATTCAAATACCATCTCAGCAGAAAAATAGGGATTTCAAAGGACTCAAAGCCCTCAATATAGAAGTGGCAGGAAGTGAGAGTATACCAAGGATAACTTCCACTTCTCCCATTGAGGGCGGTGGTGAGTGAGTACATGGATGGGGCCACATCCTCTCTGATGTGACTGCTGAATCTTTCTGTTAAACGGCATGGCTTCCTTCTTGCATATTCTTTAAGTCTTCCCAGTTAGATATTCCTCAGACATCTGCTCAGTTTAAATATCAGATGTTCTGGGGAAAATATTGGCCATATTTTTAACAATGTCATCAGCTGTTTTTAAAGGTAATTATAAAATCTATCTACATCTGGACAAGGAATAGAAAGACATGCAGAAGAGGTGGGAAAGTGTATATGTGTGTAAATTTGCCTCTCCTTTCCTATCTTAATAATATTTATGACAGAGCAGCTCGCATTTGCATGACATCATGTGCTATCATACTTAATATTTTATTTAATCCCTGGGATAAAGAAGCTCCCTATTTTAAACTAACATCAAAGCAAAATATTATTTTCAGGATGGGAATTCAGATATTTGAGCATATCTTTTACTTGACAAGTGATTTTCTCCCCTAGGACAGATAAGAGGCCATTACATCTAACCCAACAGACTGAGAATTCAGGAAACCAAATGACAGATAAGGGATTGAAATATGAACTGCATATCAAATTCTGAACCTAGGCAGTTTGGAGAAAGTGATTTTTCAATGGATTTGATGTGAATTTGTGTTTATAAACTATGTGTTCTACCAATAATGGGAAATGGAGAAGTAAAAAAAAAAAAAAAAGAGTCAAACTATAGTAGTGAAGAAAAGGCATATGATTCGTCATCAGAAGTCATTATCTAAAATATCTGTGCTTTTCAGTTTTACAAAATAATCAATAGCAAAGTGATATGAGAACATTCTCCTTTAGCACTTGCTCTCTTAAAAAAATAATACTGTTTCTGTGACCATCTAAATCCCAAGTGAGTTATCCCCACTAGAGCCATCAATAACTTCCTCCAAGAGAGCACACCATTTTTAAGTTGAAAATTTAAAATGATGAGTAGAGTAGTGGTGAGAGTAGAAAGAAACCAAGCTTGCATGACTTATTATTAATTGTATATTTGCATCTGGCTCCTGTATGCCTGGGTTTCCTTGGAGCTTAAGTATTTGGTCCCATGAGTCTCATAAATACTAGTAAGCCCATTGTATTAGCCAGGGTTCTCTAGAGAAACAGAATCAGCAGGAGATATCTGCAAAAATAAAATTTATAAAAGTGCCTCACGCAACCTTTGGGATGTGAGGGTCCAAGGCCTGTAGGGCAGGCTGTGAACTGGCAGTTCCAATGAAGGTCCTCAACTAACTCTCAGGAGACGCTGGCTGGCTGAAGCATAAAGAGTGATTGTGGCTTCTGAATCCTCCTTAACTTGTGATTAGATTAAGCATCACTCATTGCAGAAGACGCTCCCTCTAGCTGATTGCAATGCAATGCAAATTGCAATCAGCTGTGGATGCAGCCAATGTGGTCATGATGAAGTCCTTGGAATGTCCTCACAGCAACAGACAGGCCAGCATTTGCCTGATCAGACAACTGGGTACCACCACCAGGCCAACTTGACACATGAACCTGACCATCACACCCTCATCTTCCAGTTTGGATTCAGACACTCTGTTATTCCTATAGAGATCTCTATGCTGAACAAGAAATGAAATGTGTCATGTACATAATTTTCCCCATTACATAGGATTCCTCAGTTGGGTTACTTTGGGGTCATGGCCTGGTAATCTGCACAGTCACACAGTCCCTTTGCTCAGAACATCACACTTGGTTTAATGCCCTGTAGTCACTGTCTTATTCTTTTTAGTATGAACATATGAACCCATGTTTTCATTTTTCACTGGGCTTCGCAAGTGGCACAGCTTGTCCTCTATACTGGAATAAAAGCTTCAGTGACAGAGAGACTAATATCTGAATCTCAGCCCAGGGCCTTACTTGGTGAACTTGGACAAATGAGTTGGGCTTATTGAGCCTTTTATATCCTTATTTATAAAATTCATATTTCTGCCTTATTTATAAAATAGTGGTGAAAACTACTTACCTCACAGGACTATACTAAGGAATGAATAAAATAAATCATGTAAAGAGCCTAGCACAGGTAAGGGTAAAATAGTTTTGCTTTTTAATCTCAAGAATCAATTTTACTCAATTTCCTGGAGGGCTGTGAGGGGAATGTTGGCACCCCATTCAGGCTTAGTAGGAAAGGCTCTAAGGTTAAGTCACAATATTGAGACATGTAGGGGTGACAACTCATAGGCCTAGCCTAGCATGATGGCTCACTTGTGTAAAGCACATAATAAATCTGAGATTTTATCCCTCCTTTCTCTCAAGCTTCCTCCTATCCACATTAAATCTTGGGTGGCTTTCTGGTTACCATTAGCCAGAAAACTGGGGCTAAATTACACTCTAGAAAGAATATATTTTTATGTCTATAGTAGACCTCTAATTCTTGATTTATTGATTTAAAGCCTCACTTTGAAAGTTGCAAACTTGTACTTTATATATCCAACCATTTATAGGGTATGAATATTTTTATCATTTTCCCCAAATACTCCCAAATTGTCATCAGGGTATCAATATTAATTTATGAGCAAGGTCAGTTTCTCAACTTCAGTTGTCTCCTACACACATACAAAAACATAGGTTTCTCCCAGTGCCTTCCCATGCCAAATAAATAAATAAATAAATAAATAAATAAATAAATAAATAAATAAAACCATAGGGTGGTTATGCGGCAGAAAAACACTCAGGTGAAGAGACCGAGAAGAAATAAAAACTCATGCTGCATGCAGTTTCCATATAATCCAGTCGATTTGCATTGTTTTCTTATGAGCCATAGCTTCCTATTCTAATCAGCCTCATGTGAAGGTGTCTCCTGTAAGAGAGGTGCTCTAGTTTGTTAGCTGCTGGAATGCAATATACCAGAAATGGAATGGCTTTTTTTAAAAGAGGAATGTAATAAGTTGCTAGTTTACAGTTGTAAGGCTGAGAAAGTTTTCCAATTAAAACAAGTCTATAGAAATATCCAATTGAAGGCATCCAGGGAAAGATACCTTGGTTCAAAAAGGCAGATGAAGTTCAGGGTTTCTCTCTCAAGTGGAAGGGCACGTGGTGAACACAGTCAGGGTTCCTCTCTCATCTGGAAGGGCACATGGCAGACATGGCGTCATCTGCTAGCTTCTTCTCCAGGCTTCCTGTTTCATGAAGCTCCCCAGGAGGCATTTTCCTTCTTCATCTCCAAAGGTTGCTGGCTGGTGAACTCTGCTTCTCATGGCTATGTCGTTCTACTCTGCTCTCTCTGAATCTCTCATTCTCCAAAATGTTTCCTCTTTTATAGGACTTCAGAAGCTAATCAAGACCCACCAAATGTCGTCACCTAATCTAGTTTAACAACCACTCTATTACATCACATCTCCAGGGTGTTGAACTAATTACAGTTTCAAACATACAATTCTGAATAGGAATTAGGGCTGCCTTTTCAAAATGAAATTAGGATTAAAACATGGCTTTTCTAGGGTATATACATCACTTCAAACCAGCACAAGAGGTGAAGACACTATTTTGGCTGATGCCCATCAGGAATCAATGCACCTTTCACTCCCCTCTCTGAAATGTGGGTATTGCCAGCCTATCCACAGTAGGAAGGGCCCACTTCCACTCTGCCTTATCTCAGTCTTCAGTCAATGCTCAAGCTCTCTTTCACTCAGGCTCAATCTAGGTCTCTACCAGATAATGCCTAGAAAACCATTGCAATTCACTTCAGCCCAGTTCCAGAAGCCAAGTATGACTCCCCAAAATTTAGATAAGCAATGTTGAAGAATGACCCAATTGAGCATTCACTAATTATGGGGTTAGATGCACCCTCTTTGCTCAGATACTGAAGTCCTCAACCGGGAAAAGCAAAATATCAACTCAAACCATGAAGAAATGGCACTAATTTATGGTATATGTGCCGCCCTATAGAGAATCAAAGCAATGTCATGTGGAGTGTCCATCAGGTTTCCTTCAGACACATGACAGTCACTACCAGGGGGAATTTCTGAAGCTCTGATTCTGATAATAAATCTATTGACACATCAAGCGGAGAGCTCCACAGGCATGACATTGTGTTGTTAAAGTACTAGTAATGAGGAACAATTCTACATGATTTAGATATTTATATACCTTACTAAGAGAACCTCCCTGCTAGAGACACCCCTCAGAGTCTGAAAAATATATATGAGTAGGTGAACAAAAGGCTTTGATTTTCCCTCCCTTCAGATTGCAGGCAAATGCCCACCTCCACGAACTGGAAACACAGTTGGTCAGGTAGCAGAGAGAACATTGTCTCTGGCACTGGCGCTACCAAAGGATTCACTTTTTTATATATTACAGGTTTGCAATTTCCCATTGACTACAGTAATTGGCAATTCCAGTGAACTAATGTAAAAATCTGTTTTTTCCTGTAAGTAAAACATAATATAAAATCAGGATCAAATTTCTGTTCTGCAACTGTGGAAATGGCTTATTTCCAGAAATGTTTAGAGAGTATAATAGTTTGTACCCAGATGTAGTTGCAGAACAGTCACTGAAAAATGGTTGTTTTCTTGCATATAATTCCAACCTTCCACCCATGTTAATTGCTACTGACATTTGGGTTGTTTTTCAACACTTTAATGAGAACTAACACGTCAGCAGGAGTACTACCATATCTCCCATTCAAATGAATCTGGTGTCCCAACTATTCATGCCTGTGCCTATCTGTGAGAGAAACCCAGCTTTCATTGGGAGAAATAGTAAGTAGGTTGGGCAGGTATTTTTTTTTATAATCTTCAGGTCTAGCAAAACTTGAATAATCATGAAGAATGTGAATTATGACCCAAACATGGGCATGCATATAGAAAGAGTTCACGTCTCTGACATGGATGTAATTTATTAAGAGATAGGCTGGGACTTAAATGGTATTTATAGCAAGTGATTGGGGAAAGCTGAGACAATCCCAGGTGGAGCTGATGGACTAATCCTGTGGCCTGGTAGATACTGAGAAGGGAAGTCCAGTGCAGTAAATTCTGGCAACTCAAAATATGGTCCATTCACCTACATCCTTGGCATCGCCTGGGAGTTTACTAGAGGTACAGACTCTCAGTCTATAGCCAGACATACTGAATTAGTTTAACAATCTGCCCAGATGATTTGTGTGCAGTCTTGAAAGTTCTGTTAACAAGAAGGTGTGCTTTATCTGTGCTCAGTTTGGGCTGGGATGGAATACCAGCTGTCTACCAACTGATATAATAAGTGAGGGAGCTGGCAGTCTGGCACTGTCAATGCTCAGTTTTAGAGGCCAAGTTGTTGTCCTACCTGGATATGATTTATATATTTATATACCTTATATGCTGGTTTGGAGGGATTTATGTACCCAGAAAAACCATGTTTTAATCCTAATCAATCTAGTGGGAACAACCTTCTCTTAATCCCTATTCAGTGCTATAGGTTGGAAACTTGATTTGGTTATCTCACAGAGATGTGGCTCAATCAATTGTGGATATTAAACTTGATTAGATGGAGATGTGTCTCCACCCAATCAGGTGAATCTTGATTAGTTTACTGGGATCCTATAAAAAGGGAAAACTGTTGGAGAAACCTGGAGATTATGAAAGAGCAGAGAAGGATGACAGAATGATGAGAACCAAAAAGCAGAGTCCACCAGTCAGCAGCCTTTGGAAATGAAGGAGAATGCCCCTGGAGGAGCTTCATGAAGCAAGAGGCCTGGAGAGGAAGCTAGCAAAATGATGCCATGTTCACCATGTGCCTTTCCAGATGAGAGAGAAACCCTGAACTTCATCAGCCTTCTTGAATCAAGTTACCTTTCCTTGGAGGCCTTAGATTGGACATTTCCATAGACTTGCATTAATTGAAACATTTTCATGGCCTTAGAACTGTAAACTTATAACTTATTAAATTCCCCTTCAAAAAGTTATTCCATTTCTGGTATATTGCATTCTGGCAGCTAACAAACTAGAACAACTGACTAAGAGAAGATTCCTCTAAAGACACCCCTCAGAGTCTGCAGTCCAGTTCAAAGGGACTCTGAACTGTGGGAAGAAGGATTTGAGAGGCAGCAGCAAAACAAGAAAGTTCTACCCCACTGGGGACCATGCAAGGGCCAACAATCTTGTTGAACCTTAGTCAAACAAAATAAATTTCAGAGTAGGACTATAGTTCAAGATGGGTGTTTTGGTTTGCTAGAGCTGAAGAAAATGCAATATATGAGAAATAGACTGGTTCTTTTTTTTTTTTAATGAACTGGCTTTTAATAATGGGGATTTATTAACTTACAAGTTTACAGTTCTAAGGCCATAAAATGTCCAAATTATGGCAACAACGTGTTGATAACCTTCTCCCAAAGACCAGCTACTGGCAATCCTCAGCTGATCCTTTTCTCCTCAGTTTCATTGCATACAGCTTTAGTTTCAGTGGCTTCCTCTCTGTTTCCTGTGTGTCTTCTCATTTAGCTTCCATCTCTCTTAAAGCTTCTCTGGTTTTTCTTTCTGTCTTTTATCTTCTTATAAAGGACTCTCGTAAGAGGTTTCAGACCCAGATTGAATGAGGTGGATCATATCTCAATTGAAATAACCTAATCAAAAAGTCCCACCTATAATAGGTCTGTACCTACAGGAATGGGTTAAAACCACATGGCCTTTTCTAGGGTACATAAAAAGCTTCAAACCACCACAATGGATGAATCAAGAGTAATCAAGACACTAAGGTAAAAGCAGCTTCACAACCACAGCCAAAAACGTAGGGTTAGGGCAACAGGAGCTCTAGGATTCACCAGACATCCTTCAGGCTTTCGGTTTTAGGGACCACATCTCAGGTCCTACCCACTGGTGAAGAGCTTCTCATGCTCAGCTGGGTTCATGGCTCAGGAATGGGTGACCACTGACTGCTGAGGGTTGAGTTGGCTGGGACAAGTGCTCCTGGGGCCCACTGCCTGCCTTATTATCCAGCCTAAATGGGAAGGGCACAGTACACAACTCCACAAGTAACAGCTCTGGGCTGCAGTCCTTTGATGAGAATAGCAGAGTTCCCAAACTTCCATTTCTGTAAACAGAATGAATAGAAGGGTGCAAAATACTATAAAAATAGGTAAGATTTAACAGGATCCCCGACAAAGATTTCCAGTTTGAATAAGATCTAAATTGTGGTAACAAGCAAGGAGTTAAGGCGTAAAAACATTTCCATTCAAAGATGCATCTGAGCAGTTCTAATACTTCATGTGTCCTTAAGAAATTACCTTTTATTTTTTTTCTTTTACATATGTCAGAGTCTTAATAATATAGATTTTCCTTGGCTGCATCTTCTCTAAACCCTTGCACCAACACTGTGAGGCCAATACTATTAGCCTCATGATTAAACTGAGGCCTAGAGAGAGCAAGTAACTTTCCCAAGCCTTTAGTAAAACACCACTCGTTCAAAAACTCCTGAAGGTTTTCCAGTATATTCTACCCTTTCCCAAGAATTTTGATTTTTTTATGTAGGTATTTGTGAGGTATACACCTTAAGCAGAAAATTTTTCCTTTTACCAATTACTTATTCATTCAGTTTATTCTTATCTTGCAGGTTCTAGGAACTTAGTTAAAAATATAGAGTATTAAAAATGGTCATGTTTCTCAAGCTTTGATCCTCCTCTACAGGGAACTCAATGCTTTCAACAAAGCTAACCAAATAGTTCTTGGAAGCACCAGAGGGTTTCTCCTTTGCATGCTGCAAATAAATACCATTTATTAGAATGAATTGTATGGCATGACATTTCCTTTCTATTATGCTCTGGTTTTCTGTGGTCACCATGTGAATTAATAAGGATAAACAAATCTGATAACAGTAACCCAAACATATAATAACTTTAAAAATGGATTATTTCTTGCTCATGCAATAGTTCGAAGTGATTCCAGGTAAATCAGGAGTTGGGAAGACAGGAGCTTGTACCACACAGTTATTCAGACTCTCCAGGTCTTCTGGGTCCTATTGACGTCCAGCTTTTTCCTACAAGTTTCTCTCTGTGTGTCTGAATTCCATTCTTCCTATAAAGAACTCAAGTAATAGGATGAAGAACCATCCCGCTTCAATTGGGCCATACCTTAACTGAAGTAACATCAGCACAAAGGTCCTATTTGCAATGCTGTCTTACCCATAGGAATGCATAAAGATAGAATGTGTTCTTCTGATATCCATAGCTCCACCTATCAGAGTCTATCATCTGAACTCCAAAAAGAAATATTCTTTCCACATGCAAAATACATTCATTACATCATAACATCCCAAGGGCCTTACATCATTTTAGTAAAGAGGCTAAGTACAAAGCCTCATCAAAATGAGTTAAGGTTGTGGTCTAGCTTGGGGCACAATTCCTCTGTCTGTACACCTGTGAACCCTAGAGAGCAAGTTACCTGTTTCCAATGTATGATGGAGGCACAAGCATAGGAAAACAATTCCGCTCCAGTAGGGAGAAATTTGGAGGAAAACAGGGGTCACAGGTCCTAAACAATTCCAGAATTGTTTTGCAGGGCAAACTCCATTAGATTTCAAGGTCTGAGTCATCTATGGATCAATTTTTCATTCTCTGGGCCTGATGGAGTGCCAGCCCCATCCGTTCCAAGTGCCTGTGCAGTGGCCTTGCTTTGTCAAATGAACACTGAGATGTAGACTTCAATCTCTCCAGGCACTGGGGTGGGTTCATTCTCTCTGAATGCCAGGTTTTAAGTCCCCACCACCTGAAAGCACTGTGGTAGCAGCACTGTCTCTGAACAATGGGGTGCAAGGCTCTCCAAGCACCAGGGCAGAACACATACCCCCTCCAAATGCAGAGGCGAATCTGTCCTTTCCAGGTACATGGATGGGGCAGCCTCTTTGGCCTGAGGAGATCTCTTGGGTCCTGACCTTGGCTTCCATGGTTGTGCCCTTGAAGTCATTCTACCTTCAATTTGTCTCTTCACTGTCTCTTTCATTCCAAACTGGCAGTGGTTCTGCTCATAAACATTTTGCAAAAACCTTGTCAGCTTTGTGCACAGTTCAAAGGGATACAAACCATCAAAGAGAAAGACTTTCCATAGATCCTTCCTGGATGACTGCACCTCTAATCCTGGCTTCCACTGAAATGGCTGACTGGATTCATATTCAGCTATACCTTCTTTAGTAAAGGGTTTTTCAGTTTTCACATGGAGCCCTGTCCTCTGGGGACTCACTTCCTGAAAGCTCAAGGAGGTCCCTGATAGAGCTGCTTCTGGTCTATCGTGCTTCCTAGTTTCAGAGCACACAATCTGAAACTCAGAATATTCCAAACCATCAATATCTGATTCAATTCTCAGCTTATGTCTTTCCTCTTACATTTTACTATAAGCTGCAAGGAGAAGACAAGCTGCATGTTCCCTACTTAGCCTGGAAATCTCAGCTAATTATCCACATTAATTGTTTACAAGTTCCACCTTCAATCTGACATCAGAATATAATTCTGCCAAATTTCTGCCACTTTATAATAAGAATTACCTTTCTTCTAATTTCCAATAACACGTACATCATTTTCTTCTAAGGCTCATTGGAAGTACCATTAGTGTACATATTTCTACCAACAGTCTCTTCAAAGCAATCAAGACTGTTTCTATCAAGCACCTCAAATTCTTCCAACCTCTAGCCATTACCTCAATCCCAAAGCCTTTTCTACATTTTACATATTTTTCATAGTAGCATCCCACTTTCCAGTATCAAGAATTGTTCCAGTTTCCTGACTGCAAGAACACATACCATGTAGTAGATTGGCTTAAACAATGGCGATATATTGGCTCATGGTTTCGAGGCTAGGAGAAGTCCAAAATCATGGTATTATCAGGGTGAGGTTTTCTCCCAGAAGACTGTGACATTCTGGGGCTTGCTTCTGGAGATTCCTTGTCCTTGGCTTTTCCATCACATGACAGTACACCTGGTGGTGTCTTCTTTCTCTTCTGGGTCCTGTGGACTCCCAGCTTCTTCTGTGTTTCAGAATTTCATTCTGCTTGTGAAGGTTTCCAGCAATAGGATGGAGACCCATTCTGTTTCATTTAGACCAAATCTTAACTGTAGTAACATCATCGAGAGGTTCTATTTACAGTGAGTTCCTACCCCCCAGGAATGAATTAAAATAAAGAACATGCTTTTCTGAGGTACATAGCTCCAAGCTATCATACTGGATGATACCAGCTCTGCCATATCTAGCCTATGGTTTAAGGTCTCCCTGAGGGTAACCAACCCAGTCAGCAAAAAGGGAAAAAATATATGGATGCATGGGGAGGTATTCTGAGGCCAGGCCTGAAAATAGCAAGCATAATGTCTTCCCATGTCTCATTGGCTAAAATATCAGTCACATGATAACTCTAATTGCTACATAACCAAAGTAATATGCTAGCTTGTGTCCAGAAAAAGGTGGAATGCCTTTCTGACGGAAAACTAGTATTCCTCGAGACAATGTCAATGTCCAAAGCAGAAGCTATCATATCAGCACCCAACACGGCAGCCATCACAACTGCTCACATCCACAAAGTCACTTCTGCACTGAGAAGGACCTGGCCAAAATGGTGATGGTCTGTGTCAAAGACAAGGGAGGCACCACTGCCTGCGTTACCCTTTCATACAGCCACCTTTGTTGTTGACACTAAGTTTCCACTTTGGTCAGCAGAGCCTTGAATTTCATGGAAGTTGGGGAAAATAGATCTTTGAATTCTCACTGCCATTTAACTGAAGACCTTTGCCAAGGCAAAAATTTGAATGTGTGGATATGTGGGTGGTTTTGGGAAGAGGACGGAAGGGATATAGGCCTATAAAGTGCTCTATATAGTCCAAATCTTCTTTTCTTTCTAATGCTGGGATGCAACAGCCTTGGCTCAGGATTAGACACTTGCTTAATATATTCTAGGCTTTTGAAAAGGCTTATAGCCCAATGAAATTTATTGATGTACATGCAAAATTTCTTAATCAAATCTCATCTTTCTACTGTTCCTCCTTGCTTTTTCCTTCCCTTATCCTCTTCTCTTGGTTTGCTTGAAATCTGCTATTAATTTGTTTGTTTCTTTTCTTTGGCCCTTTGGTTTGCAAAATCTGTGGACTCAAGATCCTATTGTTATGACAATAAGCCCAGTAGGTGGTGAGAAAGCAGTAAGGTAAGAACACTATAAGCAAAGTACTCTAATGAAAGGTCTATGAGAAGTTTGTTGTCCAGTGAGGCTGCACCAGAAGTCCAGCTACTGATCTCACCATCCAGTCCCTGTTGGTCATATATGTGCAAGACTGCAGTAGAGGCTGACAAATGAATATTGTTTATAACCTGAGCTCAACTGATTAGATAGAGTAAAATTGTCACAGCCAGTATTTGCATTTGAACATAGAAGAAGTCCCTTTATTTATAAAGAAACAGCATGCTGAGGTGGAAATAATTCATTAGAAGTCAGAATGGGTTCAAGTTCCTATTGATCTTACTTACTGTGTGACCTTAAATAGATTAATTAGCATTTTGGAGCCTGGCTTTTTCATCTTTAAAATGTCAGAAATAAACCTAACCCACAGGCTTGATTTAAGAATAAAATGAAATCGTATATATACATAAAGCATGTATCACAGTGGTTCCTCCTCATCATCATTATTTACTATCACTATTTTGAATAAATTGATAGATTCTTCCAAGACAAGGCTTCTGTTTTGTCTTGTTTATCGTTATATCTTTGATAAGCACAGTTTATTTTAATGAATTGGAATACATAACTCTCAGTTTATTTCCAATTCTGATGATTCTGTACTGAAAATTTATAAGCCTTTCTAGTTCCAAGTCATAGAAAAATATTACTAAAATATATTTAAAGTAATATTTTTCAAAACTGTTGAAAATCCAGACTTTCTTTAGTAGGTACTTTTCATTGCACAACTGGTTTTCATTTTATGTCAGATTCAGTAAACCTTTGATTTATGTTCTGTTGTTTGCTGAGACTTTAAAGAATCACAGCTGGGTAGAAAAGTGATTCTTGGAAAACTGATTTTCCAACCAAGAAATCCAAAGTGATGGATTGCTAGAATAATGGCTGTTATATATACTGAGAATACAGAGGAGATATGGCTCCTTCAAGATGAATTTGGGTTTGTAAGAGGTGAGCCTTTAGTTTATTAACCTTCTATATATAAGAAGAGTCAGACTAGAAAACCATTTCTGCCCAAGTTTGGTTGGCAGAAACTTGGCCAACCAAAAATTTGGCCATTTCTAGCCAATTTTAATATTTTACTGTAAGCAATTTGAGAAGTATTATAGTATTATGTTCTTTGTGTTAGTCTAGAAAGTATTGTTGTGGTAACATGTTTTTTTAATTACTAGAGCAAAAATGCAAGGATTTCTCAAAACCAAAGTTTACCATTAAAGTTTTAGCTGAATGTATCTAGTAAAAGTAGTTAAACATCTCTGTTGTTACGATTTTTACATTTCTCATACATAATACTAGTATTTCTATGGAATATTAACTACAAATATAATAGATGACATGTGCCAGTTTGAATCTGTATGTACCCCAGGAAAGCCAAGTTCTCTAATCTTCATTCAGTATTGCTGGGTAGGATATTTTAGTTACCACCAATTGTGGGTGGTAACTTTGATTAGATGGTTTCCATAGAAATGTGGTTCCACCCAATCAAGGTCGGGTTGCTTACTAGATCCCTTTAAGAGGGAACCGTTTTGGAAGCAGCTACAGAGCCCATGCAGCCAGAGACCTTTACAATGGAGGAAAATGGCCATGGGAGAACTTCATGAAACAAGAAGCCAGGAGAGAAAGCTAGCAGGCTTCTCCATGTGTCCTTCCAGCTGCGAGAGAAACCCGAACTTCATCAGCCGTTCTTGAGTGAAGGTAGCGTCTTGTTGGTGCCTTAATTTGAACATTTTCATCACTTAGCCTTGATTTGACATTTTCACAGGCTTAGAACTGTAAACTTGCAACTTAATAAATTACCCCTTTTAAAAGCCATTCTGTTTCTGGTATAGCATTCAGGCAGCTTGCAAACTAAAACAACATGTAACTGTGATGGTAATCTCTTTGAATGTATTAGCTTATTCAATTCTTGTACCCCTCTGTGATAGATGCTATTTATTTTCATTTCACAAAAGAGAGGAGAAATATATAGTGGGGTAGGTATTGGAGCTGGAATTCAAAAACAGGAAATCTGGCTCTATAATTGAGCTCTTAATTATGACAACGTACCACCTATTTTTGTACATGTGATGTGATACTCATATTGTGTATGAGTTTTTCTTTCTTCCAATAAGAAAGATAAAAGTGTTACAAATTAAAATGATAAAAGTGAGGCATAGCAGTTTGAAGAGCCTTTGGTGGATTAAAAATTGCCATGATCTTCTTAAAACATGAAGGAAATATTGGTCTTATGAAATATGAGTGTATAATCAAAATTGTCTTCATGATCAATAATATCACTTATTCCATAAACTTTTCAAAATATTTCTTGAGTAGAATCTCCCTTCAAGGAACACATAATTATTAATAACAATAAAAAGAATGTCTCAAATCAGATGGAAAAAAATAGTAATACTATCCATCTATATTGTGGGATACCGTGGTACTTTGTCTTGCATTCAATGATATAGGATATGATTCTTGCCTAGAAAAGAAATATGTGCTGCTTTTGAGATGATAATAGAGTACTGACTAGAATTGAGTGTTTTGCATAACTGCAGAGGTAGTAAGAAAAAGCATTATGGAGCTTTGAGCTGAGTCTTAAAACTTTGGTAGTGCCTAACACCTAGTCTTTTAGGAATTTGGACTGAGGGTAGGACTCAAATCAGTTGTTCATACCGAGGTTGGCCATGCCAAATCATGTATTCTTCTCTTCCCTCTGTAGAGAAGTGTTGGAAGGTAAAGAGCTGGTTATAAAGCCTTAGAATACAGATGGGTAAAAATCAAATCCAGCAATGGATTCACCAAAACACAAGACTGGAAGAAGAAACCAGAAGACCAGATGAGATATTCATAATAGTAGAAATAGGTCAGTATTATCCTTTTGAAACAACCAGATACCTTTTTATTATCAAGATTGTATAATTCCACATCAATGTAAGTGGTAATGATAGGGTGGTATATGGGAATCCTGTAGATTATGCATAATTGTTCTATAAACCCACAGCATCTCTAATAAAGAAAAAAAAAAAAGTATGTGCTCTCATCAAGGCAATTATAAAGTCTTAAAGGGTCAGTCCTTCTCCAGACAGGTATCTCCACCTAGTGCTTGAAACCTTAGAAACTGGACCAGGGTAGAATTGCAAGTGAAGACTAGTGGGCCAGGTTCTCCTTTCAGGGTGATTTAGGATTGGCCAGTTATGTCAAGGCAAGTGAAAATGAGGGGAAAGGTGAGAATTTAGGTGAAGCCCCCATGTGATATCCTCAGTCAGCTTCGTAGTCTCTGTTCCTGGCTATACCAGGAAGCGGAAGATGTAGCCACAGCCTGCTAGCTGGACTCATTAAGGTCAGGAGATTTGGATGTAGGAAAACTCCCAGCATTGGGGCAAATGCATTCAACAGACCCTGGTAGGGATCTGAAATGAGCAGCTTCTTCAACTACAGGCCACAGAACAAGGCAGGAAATGTTAAGGGTTTATTTTTATCTATTAGAAGAAATGCAGCCCTCATATTCCTCCTCACTGTTTCTTCCCCATAAACACACACCCTCATTGGAGGATATGAGATGATCAGAGAATGGTGGTCAGTATATTGTGCATTGTTGCCCAAATCTGACAGTTTGCTTCTTTTTAACAATCAGTGGCAATGTTCCAAGGGAAAAAGAATGCAAAAGTAAAAATATATAAATATATTAAATTATTTCAAATTCCTTTGTTTCTTTGTCCCTTTTCTTTCCTACAATTATCTGATTGCCAAGGAAAGTTTTGCAGTGCACTGACTTGCTATTGAATTTATAATATGCATTTCCCTGCATTCTCTCCCCGAGCCGTGGTTTTCCTCTGAAACCAGAATAGTATCTTATTTATTTTGGCTTTGTTTCTGTGCATTATTCCCTCCCTATTTCCATCCTATCAGATGGGTTTTAATAATTTACAGCTTTGAGTTTGGAATCTTAATTGAAAGACATGAAATGGACCTCCACAAAACCATAAACATAATTAAGGTACCCATGAGAAGTGTACAAGTGTGCATTTGTTTATGTTTATACTGGTGTGTCAGGGAGCAGTGGGTGTGATTTAGAGAGAAGTTAGACTAAGGGAGAATTTGACAAGGTGAAGGGAGTAATGATAAGGCTAGTATGAGAGGAAGATGAACTTATGTTTAAAATTATCACTTCCAAAATGAATTATTAGAACAAATGCAACATTTCAGAGAAAATAACGGAGAACTTTGTCATGGTCCTTGAAACCTCTTGCATACTTCTTTCATTTAAAGACAGGGAACAGAGATGAGCTTTGAAAATGGGGGGGTTTGCGAAGAAGGCTTATATTTTTGTTAATTTTCTTTTCTATAATTGAGAAAGTCATGCTCTGGGGTAGTGGGTTATTTGCTCCCCCACCTCAAAACTAGGGAAGGGTGCTTTATCAGAATCTGTTTCTGAAGGTCCCCACTTGATGTGTGTTCCCTGCTTTTAAGGGGCATGAGGGGATTTTGGCTAACTTACCCTTGAGAAGGCTCAGGCAAATTCTGGGGCTAAGATGTAATGTTGAATACAAATAGAAATTTCACGGCAGTCTTTTCTGATGGTAATCAATGGTTCGTAAACCCTATGTCTAATATAAAACTCAGGGTAGGCTTATCAGCTCAGGGTCATTTAAAAATAAATTCTATTCAAAAGAAAGGTTGCCAGGCCAAGAGAATCCCAGTAGTAAGATGCTAGAAGATGAATTTCCAGAGGCAGAAATTTTGAGGTGATCAGGAAAGGCCAACTGCAGATGAGGCAATTTCCCTATCATAAATGGTCTGAGGGCTCAGCAGAAAAACTTCCAAAGGACTTGTGAATGAGTTTTTTGGAAGAATGAGTCAGCTTTGAATATCTCTTGGCAGAATCTTCCAAGAACAAACTTTCTTTTCATCCCTTACCCAGCCACTCATCTTGGCTCTAAAAACCCTGGTGGCATCAGAAGAAATATAAAAACTAGCTTTCAAACGAGGGAGATGGTGAGAGGAAAAGATGACCAGGAGGAAGACAACCAGCTTGATTTTTTGACTGGTTATTCCATGGGATCAGTATTGCTTGATTCTTCATTAGATGTGGATGTATAATTTGGCTGATTGGGTAGGTGTTGCTCAAAGGGAAGAGTAGGTTGGCTGGGAAGGTAATGTGTTCCATTTGGCTCATATGGAGTATGAGTTGCCTCAGGGACATACCAAACAGGATATGTAAACTTCCCTACTAATGTTTTAAAAATCAATGATTATTGGAAACCATTAAAGTGAATGAAATTTTCCATAGAGAGAGTGCATATTGAGAGTGTACAAGAGAAGGCTCTGCCTGCACCAGAGAGAAGGCCTACATTTAAGGTATGGGCAGAAGAGGAGGTACCAATAAATAAGATGAAACCGACAGCAAGAGAAATCAGAGAAGCAAGCACAAAAGCAAGTGTGGATGTTGTCAGTCCAAGAGAAATCTTGCAACAGTGGACCTGAATACTACTTATTAGAAAGGAAAATGGAACAGGTCAAGAGGACTCAGTGATTTCATTGATGGTGAAGAGTGGAGAGAGACTGGAATAATAATGGTACCCACTGTCCAGTGTGCAAAAAGTGGTAGAGGGAGCCAGTTTGGGGAGAAAATAATTAATTCTGTTCTTGGCATGCTGTGTTTGCAGTGATTGTGAAAATATAAATTCATAAATCATGCAATTGCAGGGCTGGGCTTCTGGGTGAGTTAGAAGTAGGGACATTTTCTTTATAAAATCTCCTCACTTTTGTCACTCACTTTGTATGCTTTGCTAAGATAATGTCTACCTTTTGCTTTTTTATCTCTTCTCATGTACTCTTTAAAGCTACTTGCTTTAATCTAAGACAGTGACCTTGCAGTGCTCTTTATAATGCATATACCCAGATGATAAGGTCTGATTGTGATCTTTGCTAGACCTACACATGAATCTCTAAGAGCCACGCTGTGTTTCTTCAGTGGTCTGAGTCGTTATGATTGGAAATTATTTAAATTCAGAATTTCATGGACAAGCCTAAGAGACTTGGCAGTGTATATTTTTTGATGTTTCACTCCAAATTAAAGGTCTTATTTTGAAAATTGTCCTTGTACTAAGATAGCTAGTACACATCCCAGTTATTTATCCTTCAGGTAGACAAATCTATATGGGTCTCCCAGGAGAATATGACTTAAGTTTATGCAGGTGAAGAATCATACTAAGTTTAATGGAAGGAAATTCAGGGCATTTAGGCCTGACTATTTATGCATAAAGGAGGGTTTATAGGAAGGAAAACAGAAACCACAAATGGGAGAAGAACAATGTGTGCTTCACGGTTGCGCCTATAGAGGTGAAAGTCTCTTCCAAATCCTTTGATTCTTCAAGAAGCTCCTATCTCTGGGACACACAGCAATTAAAAGTTTAGTAGAGAAGAGAAGCCTGCCATGGAATCAAAGAAGGCATGGCCACTAAAGCAGGGCAAGAGCCAGGCAAATATGGTGTCACAGAAGACAAGAGAAGAAATAGTTTCAAGACAGATGGCTGGGAGAGTGTATGGTGGATGGTTGGATGAATGGGTGGACGTTTGACTGGATGGGTTATTTGGTGGATGGATGGGGAGGTCCTCAATCTCATGTGCTGCTAAGGAAAATGAGAATACAATTGACCACCAAAATATTTTCATGGGCTACCTTGCCATTATATTGAAAGGGTGAGTATGAAAGTCCAAT
This sequence comes from Tamandua tetradactyla, assembly GCF_023851605.1. Classification (NCBI taxonomy): domain Eukaryota; kingdom Metazoa; phylum Chordata; class Mammalia; order Pilosa; family Myrmecophagidae; genus Tamandua; species Tamandua tetradactyla. Next base: position 13,288,987 of record NC_135339.1, on the reverse strand, counting down.
TGGAAATGGTAAAAAGAAAACCAGAATAGTAAGTACATTGAAATTAGTTCAACAATGTTTCTGAGAAGGGACATTGAGGAATATGATAGTGGTTGGAGGAGATAGGACAGTATATTTATTTTGATATACATATATATGTATATATATATATATATGTAATCAAAAAGGAAGGTTTGTATTTCACAAATATGTATATACTTATTCATCTCAATAAGAAGAAAAGCAGGTCGATAGACAGAGATGCGTATAGGTTGGTGGAACTGATAGTCAACAACTGAGACAATTCTCATCGGACATTTATCAGTGATGGATGCAGCAAGGTCATCAGCAGAAAGGAAACCAGGTTGAAGATTTCAAAAGAGAGGATGAGTGATGGAATTGTCATCTTAAAGAGTTTCAAAGTGCCAACTACCAATAAAGTACATTGGGTAGAAAGGAAGCTGACATATATTTGCAGACCAGCAATAGTTAAAGAATATAAAGAACTAATCAAGACAAACAAGAGATGCAAGGAAAAGTAATGCTTTAAAGAATGATGGTAAGTATTAATTTCTTTTAAATGTAGGATGAATGATATGTACCTTTAAGAAATATCGTTATAGAAGTGAATATAAACCATGACGATGTTGAAATAATAATCATCATAACAAAAATGAATCAGGTTATGGAATTTCTGAGAGACGATGAAAATGTGAAACAGACTAGTTTTCTCATCTTTAATAGTGAGGGATCACACTACATAAATGATAGAGAAATTGTTTATTCTATAGAAGTAAAGGTTAAACACTAGGAGAAATTAGGAAAAATCAAAATAAACCAAAATTACATTTTGAATACATTTAAGATATGTATGCTATAATGTACATAAGTTTTGAATGCTTATGGGTCTATGAGTAAAGTGTATGGATATCTGCAATTTACTATAAAGTTCATTAAAAACTAAAATAAATTGATAGATGGGTAGAGGAATATGCACATAATTAGAAGTATTTTAAAGTAAAATAGCAAAATTTAGAAACCAGGTGGTGAGTAGATGTTCACTGAATGTTCACTGAACATGTTTTGTATTTAACATTTATTTATATTTAAATTTTTCCCAAGGAAAAGTTTGGTATAATTCAGAATATAGAGGGAAGGAGAGAGAAAGGAAGAGATGGGAAAATTTGGAATTGTACCTATTCCCTCTTTCAGAGTGTTTTAGTTTGTTAAAGCTGTCAGAATGAAATATAACAGTTACAGAAAGGCTTTTAAAAAGGGAGTTTATTAAGTTGCAAGTTTACAGTTCTAAGGCCATGAAAATGTCCAAATCAAGCCACCAATAAGAGGTTACCTTCACTCAAGAAAGGCTGGTGCCATCCAGAACACCTCTGTCAGCTGGGAAGGCAAGTGTCTGGCATCTGCTGGAGTCTTTGGCTTCTGGATACCTCTTTCAGCTGGGAAAGCACATGGTGATCTGCTAGCTTTCTCTCCCAGCTTCTTCAACAGCTTCCCTGGGGGTGTTTTACTTCTGCATCTTCAAATATCTGGCTGTGTGGGCTCTGTTGGCTTTGAAGCTTTTGCCAAAAAGCCAAAATTCTTCGCTCTTAAAGGGCTCTAGTAAGCAGCCCCACCTTGAATGGGTGGAGAAACATCTCCTTGGAAACTACCTAATCAGAAGGGACCACCCTTTATTGGGTAGGTTACATTTCCATGCAAACAATCAAAAAGATTCCACCAGCAATATTGAATGAGGATTATAGAACATGGCTTTTCTGGGGTATATAACAGTTTCAAATTGACACGCAAAGTATGGAGTCTATGGATCTATTTAAATGTATTAGCTCAATAAAAGATGATTTGAAATTATAATTCAGTTGTAAAAGCAGTAAATATAAAATTTCAGAACAGAACACACTTCTCAAATTTTCACAGGGTGGGGATGGAACTCAAATCCTTTGAAGTGCTAAATTATATAAATGTATATTGTATAATCACTTCTTTGTCCCACAATAGTTATTTCTGTTGACTCATGGTGGAAGAGGAGGCATGAATCTAGTCTAGTATTTTTTCCAAAAGGTGTATCCTCATGCTTTCTTGTCCATTTGCCTCCTGGAGAATGCCCGCTGAAATAGTAAACTAGATAACCACTCCATATATGCTCAAATTGACAGTTCAGTAACCAAGTCACCTGAGAAAAGTTGGTGCTATCAATGATATATGGGAGGTTCACCCCGGGTGATTGTTTTATCCCCTCCCTGCATTTGACAAAGCAACGGTCTAGAAGTCAGCATCCCATAACTACTTCACATCTGTTTACAGCACCCTTTCTCCATATATGCACTGTGGAGTTTTCTTGCCACTTTCTTGGTACCTTGTCCCAGTGTTGGCATGGACCTACTCAGTCAGGAAGGAGTTGAATTGGTTGCAATTCATTGGCATTAATGCTTTGAAGTTGTTGGCATGTGGATAACATGCTTCCTTTATTCCCAGCACAGTTACAGTTTGCCCTAGTGTTTTCCTTTGGTCTTTCGATAAACGTGGAGAAAAAATGAAAGGAGTTAGAGATCTGTGTTCAAGTCACCATCTTACCTCTAGTGATTATTTAAATTGGTGATTTTATCTTATCAAAGACATATAATAACATTACATAAATTCTAGAACATAGATGTGAAAAGCAATTACAACTTCCTTGTCATATTTCAAACAGATTGTGTTAATATATTTTATAATCTCTGAATATTTTATTATATTGTTTTATAATCTTATTATTTTATAATAATAAGATTTTATAATAATAAGATATATAATAATAATATATTATATTATAATATAATTTATAATAATAAGATATTATATTTTATAATTTATAATAAATAAGATATTTATTATAATAATAAGATAATTATTTAATAAGTTATATAATTATTATAAAGATATCTTTATAATAATAAGATATTATATTATAATATCTTATAATATTCAGAGATTATTTTATAATCTCTGAATATTATATTATACATCTCTGAATATTTTATTATAATCTCTGAATATTTTATTATATTGTTATAAAAATTAGAATTTATTAATTAGTATCCTATTTCTTCAATTAGTATGTCATCAATACTTTTCTGAGATTTTCTGTCGACTTAATAGTTACCAGTCTTATAGTCTTCATTTTGAAAATGCAATGTTTCCAATGTGTAGCTATTACAAAAATGCTTAAGTGAAAATTTTTCAGGCATAGAACTTTGTCATGTTCACATTATTCTTTGGTTGGATTTTTTTTTTTTTTATGTTCAGAAATTGGAGTGCTGAATCAAATGGCAAATGTCCTGCTTTAAATGCATTTTGTCAAATTTTCTGAAAGTTTTACCAATTTACCTCTACTGTCAATGTATTAGAATTCTAATTTTACTACATCATTATTAGCATTGACATTTGGACATATTTATTGCATCTTCAGAGGATTCATTTCTTCCTTCTCTTAATTTCCTAAGCATCTTTCCTGCTGTCAGTTACTGTAAGGAATGAATTTTTAAAAGTAAGAGATGATGCCTTACCTTAGTAGCTACAATTCTTTTCCTAGGCATCTTAACCAAGAATTAAATGTCTAGTTCACTGTCTGCTATCCGTTCTTTGAAATGTGACCTCTAATGTGCTGTCTTCTCTGGCCTGCTGCATCTTCAGTGAGATTTGTGGTAATGATTTTGTGCCTGCATTCCTTTTCTTATGTCCTGTATCCCGTGCTTGCTCAAGATTCGTACTAGAGATCAAGGAATAGAGGAGATTTCTTCTCATGTCATAGGAGAATGCTATGAATTTCAGGGAAGATGTCAAACACTAAACATTAGAGAATGACCCTCCTCTGATATTATGGGTGAATTTCCTTATTGTATAGGTTACATTTATTGAGTTACTTTTCTTGTCACCATAGCCTTAACTTTGAAGACAAAACACAGTTAATATCCAGGCTCCACCATTTACTAGCTTAGATAGACACTTTTTTTTTTTTAATACTTCAAGCCTTCAGATCAGTTATATTTGTCAAACTATTTCTACCAAATATGGTTGTTTTGAGAATTAAAGGGAATTCTCTATGAACACCCAAGTTATTGGAACACAATTAATATTCAATGTCAGTTATCTAGATCCTCCTCCTCTTTGATATGCACTGGACTGGGTCAATTCCCAGTATGAAGTAGGGTGGGCAAGCAGTAAAGGGGAGCTAAGCTACATGAGTGAGATCCTTCAGCTTGTCAGTCAACAAAACCTGGTGCCTTAGCTGCAAAGGAAGCCAATCCTCAGACCAGAAGTCAAATTGGCTTACAGACTGCTGGGAATGCAATTGCAACTCACCACGCTCCTTCAACAGGAAACTGTCAGGTTACCAATTCCAGTTCACTTTTGGCAAAATGGTTTAAAATTTAGATCACTTGAGATGACAGGTAGGAAAAGGGCAAGCAGTCAAACAAATTGATTAGTGATTCTGGTCCTTTGGGTCTTAAGTCTGAAATGAGTACTTGGAAAATGTGTCTGTTGTTAACTTGTGTTATTGGGATGTGCATTATTGTTCTTTGATTCAATGAATTTTCTTTTTTTTTAATGCTGTAGTTTGTCTTAGCTATAAGTGGAACAAAGGGAAATATTTGGTGTGATTTTATTAGAAGCTTAATGAGATTAGCCAGCGTTAGGGGTCAGGAGGTAGGCAGACATGATGTGTCATTAAGAATATGAGTGATTGGATGATAGAACCTGTCTCCTGGAAGACAGGATAAATAATCTCTGCCAAGCTGACCTAAAACCAGCGTAGTACTCCTTTTTGTTTTTTTCAAATCATTTTGTTACATGGGTAAGGTTTTCTTCTATGCTCTCGAAAGATTCTCTTCATTTATATCATCGCAGAGGCATGTGTCACAAACCTGGGCGTAGTTTAATACCACATAAAATTTCTTTTAGGGGGCAGGCCACGGTGGCTCAGCAGGCAAGAATGCTTTCCTGCTATGCCCGAGGACCTGGGTTCGATTCCTGGTGACTGCCCATGTAAAAAAAAAGAAAAAAAAATTCTTTTAGGTCATGGCAAATAACTGGGAGGCAATAAGCAGTAAACACTAATTTACTGCTGGTCGGAAATCTCATGCTCCACATTTCTTGAAGCATTGTTCTGGAGCTTTCCATTTAATTATGACCACCCACAGTTTCATCTTTTAAAGCCAGTGTTTGATATTTGAGTCTGGATTTAAGAGAACACATAAGTTGAGGCTATAGTAAAAGTTGTTTGTAAAAAAGGATGTTAGAGTGAAGTTCTTTTAGTAATATTTTTATTTGTTATGTATCTTAAATATGTTGAAATGATTGTTTTTCTATTTAGAATTAATTCACCTTGAAAAATTGAATAAAATATAAAACATAAGAAGGCAAAAGAGTTAGTAAGTTTCTCTGTATATCTAGAATTGAGTATGTTTGAGGGGAAAAGAAATATCCCTTTTGATTTTAATTAATAGGATATAAATTATAGCATTATACCAAAATTATTCACCCATTCTTGCAAAAGGATCCACATAGTTTTTGTCTTAAGATTTACTATATGGGATCTGCTGAAGTAAGATGTTAGAGAAGGAAGCTTACTGTGAAGTTACGCCAGGAATTCTGATTTTAAAAATCAAAATGACCCATTCAGAGGGCCCAGTGGTAAACCAAATGAAGTTCTTGGCTTTCATTTGGAGTAATTTTATATTAAGTGGAAAGAGAATGAGATTTTATCCACAATTTTCAAGCTATTCAAATCCCTGGCCTAGATTTTGATTAACGTCGATAGTATGGCATCATCATACTAGGTCTTTGGTTTCAATTTCCAGGCGAATCAGAGAGCCACACTTTGCACTGTCAATTTTTCAATAAAATACTGCACTCAGAAGGAAATGTTTACCTTTTACACTTTCTAATTGCAGCTCCCAACTAATGCTGACAATAGCTTTAGAAGATTGCAAAACTACATAGGATTTAAAAGTTGAAGGGTTATATTATTCTAATGGATTATATTTTCTGAGAAAGAAGAGCGAATGGGAAAAAATAGTTTGGAGAACATATCACAATTGGCCTGATAATGGAATTTCCATAAATATGTTAAACCTTATCACAATGAAAAGCTAATGTAATACAACAAAGTTAAAATTTAATTCCTTTTTTCCTCTTTGTTAATTTAGAAAAAGTCAGAAGGGTAAAGAAGAAAAATAAATTTTGTCCCACAACCCCAGTACACATACTGTTAATAGTTTCTGAACAAATTTAGCAGCTGAAAACAAGGCACAATTTTTATATCCTAATTTTTTAGATCAGACGTCTGGTTGAGCTTGGCTGGTTTCTCTACTCCAGGTCTCACGGGGACTGCGAAGGAGAGGTGTCTGTTGACTTGTGCCCTTATTTGGAGGCTCTTGGGGGAGAACTGGATTCTGGGTTCATTCACGTTGCTAAAAACATTCTGCTCGTTGTGGCTGAAAACTGATGTTTCCTGTTCTGTGTTGGGTGTTTGCCAGGAACTTCTCTCAGCCCCTCAATGCCCCTTGTATTCTTCAGCATGGTGCCCCCTCCATCTTCAGACTAGCATCACGGCATCCACTCCTCCTCATGCTTCTAATCTCTCCAACTTTTGTCACATCTCTTCTGCTTTCAGACACAAAAACTTCTCTGCTTTTCAGACCTCACGTGATTAGACTGAGTCCACATGGTTGGCTTCTCTGTTTTCAGGTCCATTGACTATATCTGCAAAATCCCTTTGGTCATGCAAATTCACATTCACAGGTTTCAGAAACTGGAATATTTTTGAAGGACCATTCTACCTATTATCACATTTTAATAGACCTCTTTTCTTTTTTTTTTTTTTTAATGCATAGCTTCTGGAGAAAAAAACCACAATGCAGATACTACCTTATAAGTCACATTTTCACTAAACAATATGGGTGACATCTTTACATATTTTGAAATTGTTCTCTTGATCCTCATCCTAACCTTAGTACGTTGGTGTATTCTAGCTTAGTTGTGAACAGTGTCCTCTGTTTTGATACCCATCTCACTTCAAGCATAGAAGTTCAGAAGGAGTCGCCATTTAAAAACTTTGAACAGATTCAGGGTTGGTCATACAAAATCATTCTTACTGACTTACATTCTTTTTGCTTTCTTGGGAGAAAGAGAAAAGGCACATTGCATTTCGGCAGTTGGACGTGACTTTCATCTGGAGTCATCCATAGTGTATATCTCAGAAAAAGAAATGAGAATGTTATGACTGTGTTATATTCCTTAAATTGAAGGCTATAATGAACCAAATCTACATTTTTGAAGTAATGGATTAAATCTATTTGTTTATTTTAATTAAATAAATTAAAAACATTTTTTAACATAACGTTTTATGGTAGTGAAGCAATGGGGATCAAAATACACACATTTTAAAAATTAGAAAAACATATTTTAAAATTGAGACCCAGAAAGAATGTCCTACTTTAAGTTCCCACCAATCTTATGGGAAAAAATTACACCTTTACTTTACCATCCCCAGAAAAAGTGCTGAATATAATTTAATTGTAATATTACCTTATAGTTTTTAAAAATTTTTTTATGTGTATAGTGGGACCACATTTCATTATTTTTTCCATGTGATTATCCCATCAGTGATGCACCATTTGTTGAATTTTCCTTTGTTTGTTTTTGGGAAGTTCATGGACTGAGAATTGAACCCCAGTTTCCTGCATGACAGGTGAGAATTCTACCACTGAACTATCCTGGCACCCCTTTGCCTGACAGCTTTTAAAGATATTTTATATTTTAGTGAAGTAGTCATCTGTCTTTAGTTTGCAGTGAGTTTACATCTGAAATGGATTTGTCTTCTTTTTGACATTTTAGCCTTGTTTTTCTTCTCTTCTCTTTTCTTTCTTTTATCTTCTTAAAAAAATAGTTCTGGTCCATGGAAAAAATATATATGCAGTAAATTAAAAAGAAAGTGTACAATGAAAAGTCAATTTGCTCCTCATTCTCAACCCTAAAATACAAGCATTTGCTGTTAATAGTACCTTGTGCTGCTTTCTAGCAATATGCAAATATTTGTAAATGACTAAAGATATGTGATAATAATTTACCATGAGGAACAATGGCATAGATTCTGGGCATTCTCAACATTGATATGACCCATGAAAATTTTTTCTGTACACAGCAGTTTAAAAAAATGTTTATTTTCACCTTTTGAAAAATATCTGATGTGCAGTGAGAAACACTGTGATATTACATAGTGCTGGAGTTCCCCAAGTTCCTGCAGAACTTTGTTCTTAGAGATGCTCCAAGATTTTTACAACTTCCTATTTTTGTAGTGCACCTTTGAACTATGCGTTTGGTGCTGATGAGTCTAAATTTTTCAGCTAGAAAGTTTGACACTGAAAATATGTACAAATGTTCTAAAATACGTTTTTGATTCCAAAGGCACTGCTTAACTTTCCTAGGTGCTACAGGAAATGTTGTGTGGCTATAACTAATATTTAGTCTTATTAAAATCCCTTAGAATATAAAATGAGTTTGTTTTCTAAAGTCAGTTTGATTCTAGATCCTCAAAATTTCTTGATTATCTAAGTCATAGGGTTATAGTTTAATAATTTAGGAAGTAGGATTTAATATCCAGGTTACTGATGTTGCCAGGCTAAAACAAGACACATGCAATTATAGGTGTGCATTATTTAAATATAGTATCCCTTGGATAATTTTGAAGAGACTGAAAGTCAGGATACTTTTTGTAGAATATCTAGAAATATTGCTGTAGTTAGTTGTTTTATGAAATGGGAATAAATGTAGTATAGAACATATTGCTATTTTATATTCATTTAAGTCTCATAGAATGTATATATTTGAAGAGTCCACATCTATAATTTGATGAATTTGTTAATTTATTATATTTGAATATTCAGGCAATCATTAAAGCTTTTTGTAAAAAAGACACCATTATTTGATTTTAACAGCAGAGCACCTTAGTCTACTTTGTGGAACACTCATACTATATAGGAACAGAGATTGAAAACCTTTATTGTAGTAGGGCATTTTCAATAAGTTTGGTATTTTTATATTCTGTTGATTTTATAGTTGTTTATTTCAGAAATTTACAGTTACAGAGGCATATATACATACTAGGGCTTTTAGGCCAATAACCTGAATTTTTATTTTTTTTTTCTACTTGGAGAATGTCAGTAAATTGATTTTTAAAACTTAAATCAAATTTAATATATGTTAGTTATGATTTTATGAATGGAAAATCATTAAAAAAAACGCTACTGAGTATTATGTACAGTTCAATGCTTTATTATGACATTTTTAAAAACAGGCAAGGAATTGAAGTTAAGGAAAGATAAATTGCATGCAGTTCATAACCGTGTAAGTGGTAGAAGATTTGAATCAGTTTATTTTCAGAGCACATTTTCTCAACCATTATCCTACCCTACTACTACAGAACCATCCATTTGCTGCATTCCCATTTTTTCCCCCATTTTGTACAAGAAGTAATTCTCCAAATTTAGGCTTCATCTGAATCATGTGAAGGCTTGTGTTGACAAGACAGATTATTAGTCCTCACTCTAGAGCTTCTGATTTAGTACTTGTGATAGAGCCTAAGCATTTATGTAACCCATAAATTCCAGGTGATTCTAATGCTGCTTTTCCAGAGATGACAATTTGAAAACCTCTGCCCTCCAGTTTTCCTAATGCTTATTGCAAGCAGGTGGCATCCATTGTTAGGGGTCTCTTATTATTCTGTGCACCTGCTCTAGCTAGGCTAGATTTAGAAATCTGTGAGTCCAGATGTGATTGATTTGAAGATGATGTTACATATTCCAGTACCTTCTTTAAGATCTCATTAATTACCTTTCACATAAAAGTCCTAATTGATTAATGTATCATTCATTACTCTAACTGGCAGAGCAGTTTCAATCTTCTACACATAGATTGTCCGTTTACAAATGTATCCGAGACAATTCACTGGTATATTGTCTGACTACAGCAAAAGAAATAAAGGAAAACATCTGGGTGTAAAGACATGAACATAATCTAGAGTGTTCTATGACAGATGCAACAACTATATTAAGAATATATATTCAATTTTATTTTATTTTTATATCTTTACCTCTATTCTTAATTATTAATTTTATCTGCCTTCTTTTCTTTATCACCTAGAGACTATTCACAACATAAGAAGCTTCCAATATTGCCTTTTATTTTATACTTCTTTTCTTTATGCTTCACCTAGAGACTATTCACAGTATAAGAAGCTTCCAATATTGCCCTTTTATTTTATACTTCTTAGATAAACCTACTTGTATAGATAAACATTTTCTTGTGGTGTTCACTTATTCCCAAGTGCAGCACTTCCAAAGAGCTATGTGGCTTATTACAAATCTATTATAAGCAAATATAAAATTGTTTTAGTAGGAAGTGCAATGCTATGGGATTTCAGTGGAAACCATTAGAAGTGTTGTTTTTTTGTGCCAAGCAGGATGCTTCAATTCTGGGTCTACTTAATTTCAGGTCCCCTTAAATTCTAATTTTATTATAACAAAAAGACAGCAGAAATCTAGAGAGATCTGGCAAAATCTAACCATATTATACTTGGAGAAACAGAGAAGAGATAGAGAGACAGGAAATAAGCACAATTAAAACAGACACACACAAAAACAGGCAAACAACAACAACAAAACAAGCAAATAAGCAATCCCTTGATGTTGTCTACTTGAATCTTTTCTAAGCAACTATCTATGTGACACAAAAGACCAGTAAGAATACAGAGAATATTCTTATATTTTATTTTTAAATGCTGGTGTATTTAGTCTTAATGACTTTTGCTTTCAAACAGTTTATACTTATGCTAACACACACACAAAATACTTCTGTGCAAGCACATACTAAAAAACTTCTCCAGGCAATGTCCATCAACACTTTTGCAAAAATCCCTTATTATTTCCTAGAAAATATCATTGCCACAGTAACTTGAGGCCATTCATATTGAAAACTAAAACAACCTCCTTTCTGGGGGGGAAAGGGGATGGTGTTTGCATGGTATGGGAATTGAACCCAGGTCTCCCACATGGAAAGTGAGCATTCTACCACTGAACTACCCGTGCACCCTAAAACAACCTTCTCTTACTATCCATTATGTTGGTTATATTATGGTCCTGTCGCTTTGGATTTAATTAGATGCATTCATTTTCTTTTCTCATGGAGAAGAGTGTAAGATGTAGGTGTTGATACTATATACTTCTCCAAAAAGATGTGGTGTTTCATGCTATCATTTGTGTGCAATGGTTTTTGATCTCTTTCCAAGTTGTGTTAGACCCATTTATTTGTGATCTGGCTAAGATGAATGCTGCACAGATGCATTGGTGATGGCATCTGTTTGACCCCACCCTTCCACATGCAAAGCTCCTTATCCGAAATCAAATCTCCCACTGATATCTTCCTTCTTCACCTCCATGGTATACAAATCCTCCCATTTTATAGCACCACTTCCTGCATGAAGCTCTCCCTGATAAGTCATTCTACTATCCTCCATGTATTTTCTTCATTTTTTCATTCTTGCATCATTTAGTATTGACATAGTGTAATTATTAAAAACTATAATATAATTGGAACTGAAGGGATACAGATTGTGCAATGGGACTGATTGTAAAAATTCAGAAATGGATAGCACAGTACTACCTAACTGTAATACAATAATGTTAGAACACTGAATGAAGTGGAATGTGAGAATGATAGAGGGAGGAGGCCTGGGGGCACAAAGGAAATCAGAAGGAAAGATAGACGATAAAGACTGAGATGATATAATCTAGGAATGCCTAGAGTGTATAATGATAATGACTAAATATACAAATTTAAAAATGTTTTGCATGAGAACAACAAAGGAATGTCAGTAATGCAGGGTGTTGAAAATAGATGGTAATTAATATTTTAAAACTTTAACTTATGTGTGAGACTAAAGCAAAATATGTTTATTTGGTACAAAAAACCCCACAAAACTATATTATAGTATACAAGGCCTGTCATCAATAGATTATTCCTTTCTTAAAGATTTCCCTTCTGTTTTCTGCAGCCTTGCATATCCCTCTTTCCATCAATCCCTTTTGGGCATGGGGGGAGGAAGAACACTGATTTTCACTGAGTATTTTCCCTCATTTGTACCCTCTACTAGGTACATTTTTAGGTTATCTTTCTTAATCTCCAACAGGGTTTTATGGAGAATGAATAATTTCTGCTTTGAATATTTAAAAAAAATCAAGGCTAAATAAATTGTTTAGATTATAAAATTAAACATGAACATATAATTGTGTACATATATGTTGGGTGACAGGAAACCCCCCTCTTCTTTCTGAGCGAATGGGTTGAGGGGAGTCCTTTGCCAAAGTAATGACAGACAGAGCTTCTGCCCGTGTGAGTTTGGAGGAAGTCTTAACAGGAAGGATTAGTTTGCCCTACACATAGATGCACACAAAGCTGGCCAGTGACGGTTCTTGGGGGAAGGAAGAAAACAGAGAAAGGAGGTCTCAGATACCAGCAAGGGTCTGCATGAGAAAAGAGACCAAGGACCTCTGAAAGGCAGCAAGTCTGCTGTGATTTAATAAAATTGTACTGTGTGCAGCAGATGCCTCTTGAGAATGTGCTTTATATATTATCTTCCTTTAAATCTGCATCATCCTCCCTTATGAAATTCCACTGTGATGTCTAAGAAGCAAGCCACGAATTGCTAAGAGAAGCGAGATTTCTTATGAAAAAAAATATATATATCAGATTACGGTGTCCCTCTCTGCTTGGTGTGGAGCTGAAGCAAAGCAGTTGGACCAAGTTTTATAAATATGGGGCATTTATAAAAACCACAGCCTGCATGGCATGGCCATCATGTTTTCCTCTGTACCATGCCAGTGTTTTCTCGGGCCCTCGACTGCGTTTTAGGGTTTTGCTAAGGCAGAGAGCGAAGGACCATCTGTCTAAACTGGGTAAATGTGTCCGATGCTCCACGAGGTTGCTTAATTCCGATTACTCTGGCTGCTTCTAATAAAGTCGTCAACTAAAATAAAGTATCGCTGGGGGAGAGGCACGTGTTCCTCAGACCTCCAGTGTGGAGCCGCGTCCTGGCCAAGAATCCCACCTGCGCCCACTGTCTCCTGCCCACGGGGCTGGCTGGGGCTTCTGCGGGAGTGTGACTCTTCCAGTGTTTTAGACAGATTTCCTCCCAATTGCTTCATTTTCTCTAAACAGACTACAGCATTATTTAGATTAATTTGCCTGTAATTGAGTTTTAATACAAGAGTGGCATTTGTCTTTGACTTTGGCAGGAAGCGCACCTATTTGTCATCATCATCTTCAGCCAGCCAGGCGGAGCTGTGGTGCCAGACAGTGCACAAATTACAATCAGGCGTAACGAGATTAAATGTGTATGTGTGCGTGTGCGTGCACATGTGTACGTGTGGCTGTGGTTGGGGGCTGGCGTGAGAGAATTACAGGACCAGGAGACTCGAGGAGGAAGGGGCGGGAGGAAAAGGCAGGTCTAAAGGTGGTGGGAAACTAGTCGAGGCATTAGAAACCAGGATGGAATCAAGTAGCAGCACTGCTTAGAGATTGCCAAATAATTTCTGTTAATTTGTTTAGGAAAAATTATATCCACATCATCCTGCACCTGTCTAACAGTGTGTGGTCTTGAATTAAAGCAACATTTAAAAATAAAACGTGGCTACATTTTATTAGTTACATTCCTCAGCTCGAATGTATGTGGTGCCACGAAATATAACAGAAATGAGTAAAAGGAGAAAATATGCTATCCACAAAAAGAAAGAAAAAAACAAAAGTTAAAAACCACATATATTAAAAATTGTAATGCCAAACTTCTAGGACAGAGCTAAATCAGTGAAACTGTATTTATATCATGAAGGAGTTATCCATGAAGTGCACATTTTCAGAGAAACTGTAGTGTCATCATTATATAGTTATAACATTATGCATAAAAAGCAAGATACTAAACAAAAAAGATACCAATTGTGTACCCCTTACAAGTGTAGCAATTTGAATACGCCTGTTTGGAGGAATACCACACAGTTTTAGCAGTTTATCTCTGGAAAGAGAATGAGTGATTTTTATTTTCTTATTTAACTTTACTTTACTATAATTTCCAAGTTTGTGCTATAGTTTTCAAACTTACATCATGATAAAATACAACCACTTATGATAAAAAAAGATTAAAACCATCCTATTGGAAATCAAAGAATAAGTGCAGGTTTTGGCATTAACAGTACAGGAACACAGTTTCACCATTAATCTACTGCAATGTTGTTCCTAATTATAATTGCTGTTCTTCCCCTTTAGAGTTTATTGTGGGTCTAATGTTTAGGAATTCCTTAACATGAGTTAGAGGGTTCAGGGGTTTAATATTCAGAAAAAGAAAAATGAAGAGAAAATATAATGGAAAAAACCAAAAAAAAACAACTCTGCTCCAGCAGTTCTGAAATTCTCTGTCATTATGTAAACTGTAGGGGGCAGGGACAAATAGACCCACAGAGGCCCAGCGGTCCACAGAGCAGGAGACCTGAGCATGTGATTTAACTAAGAACTAAGATCCTAAAACTTCTGTTCTGGCAACAAGATGTCTCTGGGTCTTTGTGTTCCTGGGGGCCACAGGAAACTACCCAAGTAATGGATTGGTATTTCTGAATGGTAAAGCGGAACTACCTGCAAACCCTCAAAAAGAAAAATACCTGATGAAAAATGAGATTTGTCAACCTAGCAGACTTCCACATGCTCAAGGGTTTCTTAATTAGTCTTCTATCATTCTTCCTTCCTTTGATGGCCCTCCCGTCTTCCTATCCACCACTGCCTTATAACGATGGGAAACACTAGCCCTCCCATCCTTTTCTTGGGGGCTGGGGGAAATGGGACCTGGGTCTTCCAAATGGAAGGTAAGCATTCTACCACAGAGCCATCTGTGCACCACCCTGTCATCCTTTTATAGAAGGACATTTGAATGGTCACTCCTGTCCACAAGTTAGTAACAATCTTTTATGCACTTATGTCAATGAGCAATATCAAGGACATCATATGCAGTTATTTAATATGCGTAATGCCTCGTAGAATGGGAATTATTCATTTCATTTTAGAACAGCTAAGTTCAATTAAATTGCCCAGTGTCACTGAGACCTAGAGCCCAAATGTTCTGATGATAATTCAATTTCCATTTTTATTATTCCCATGTAAGTTAGCACGGTCAAGAACTTGAAGGTTTTTGGAATGTGAAGTATTGCCGTGTCGAGATTTTCCTATTGGCCTCGTAAAAGACTTATTGACCAGGATAAAGTTGCATCTGCTGGAAATTTGAATCAAGAATTGTGATAGGAAACGGGTCATTGGGCCTGTGTAATCTTCACCAATAAAGCCCAGTTGGGGTGGGAGACTTTGGAGACAAACAGAGCTGGGAACAATTCCTGCTCTGAGAACAATCCATTCTAGGATCTGGCACAACTTCTCTGAGCCTCAGTTTTTCCCTTTACAAATGAGCATAATTACTTTAGAGAGACGTGAGGAATAAATCACTTGCTGCATGTAAAACAG
The DNA here is from genome assembly GCF_023851605.1 of Tamandua tetradactyla. Lineage (NCBI taxonomy): Eukaryota > Metazoa > Chordata > Mammalia > Pilosa > Myrmecophagidae > Tamandua > Tamandua tetradactyla. Next base: position 13,273,399 of record NC_135339.1, on the reverse strand, counting down.
CAGTGACTGACACAGAATAAATTGTACTTTTTCCCGTTAGTATCATGAGATTACAGAGAGATGGGTATTCTCCCAAAACACAGAAATCCCACTAAAAAGCCATTTCCATTTTCCTACTGACTATAAAATAAAATCAATCTGATTAACTTGAAATAGTTTAGACTGGAGTGAAGTAATAAAACTCTCATTGAATCCTCTTAGAAAACCTAAGATGAAACTACCCTTATGAACTCTATTTCAGAGATGAGGGAACTGAAGCTTTCAGTTTATTCCTGAGATCATACTGCGACCGAGTAGTACAGTATTGTTTTATATTAAATTCATCAGATTAAATACATATCTGGATAAAAGATACACCTTTACAGCATTTATAGAACATTATATGAGAAAATATATGGGAAAGCCACTCAGAACTTAGTATGAGTACTTCTTCTTATTGTAACTTTGGAAAGAGTCAAATCTATATAATATATTAAAAACAACAATAAGAAAAATCCCTTGCTTTCATAAACTATTTTCTTAAATTGTTATGCAGATCATGTTTACAGCCACAGAGATTCATATTAGATGTAGAAACTCCCCTTTATCTTATTCTAATTCATACCAAATTTCCCTTCCCCCCCTTTTTAACTTCTCTCTCTCTCTCTTTGTTTTTTTTTCCTTTTGGCAAAATCTGGTTATTCCGATCTTTAATCAGAGCAATTATGTCACAGTGAACCTTCTCTATAAGGCTGAAATACATGGTAACCTCATATTCTGCTTATGCATTTTATAACATGAACTACAGGATAAAAGGTTTATCAATTCAAAAATGCATTGAATCCATTTTTTTTAATCCATGTTTTTTAACAACTTTTCATTGTGGAGAATTATAAGTTTGCATTGGCTGTGATTTCTACTGCTAAATATATATATTTATATATGCACATATATGCGTGCATGCATAGAAATATATAGTGTTTAATACAAGTTTAATTTTAAAATAGCAATGATCTACCATGTTAAGACATTTTTTAATTTTCTAAATACTACATAATAATTAAAATGCTTGATTTATTCATAGAATATTAGAGTTTAAGAGGAACTTGGTCCTTGGGAATCTCAAACTCCTCATTAAATGAAAGAAATGGCAACATATATACTATGCGCATATTATAATTCATTATTTAAGCCTGAATGCATATCGGGGAATGCCTAGCCCACCAGCAGCAATACGTATGCATTTTGAACACCTGCTGTGTTTTATTATTTGCTTCACATGTCAGGGTCCCTTTGGCCCTCTCACAGCAACCTGTGTTGAAATTGTTAATATACCCATTTAGAGATAAGAAAAATGTGGCTCTCAAGGCTAACTTTCCCTCTAATGGCTCATAAATGGCAGAATAGAGATGTTGGAACCTAGTCCATGTGCTTTTCTATTTCCCAAATCCCTAATAAACATTTGCAACAATGGAACAGTGCCTCTATTATCCAGAAGTCAGTTAAATACACAAATAATCATTCCATTACCAAGTTGCTTTTTGTAAGAGTCTAATAAGCCCTTCATGGAAAAGCAGGAGGAAAGTGTTGGAAAATTATTTGCATGAGACAGGCCACAGCAGCCTGGGAAACAGACATCCAGCACGATGCAATCCTTCTTTATGCAGAGCCAAGCTTGGCTTGAGCACTTTAGAGACCAAGTATTTCAGCATCCATCCTTGTTTTCCATCTGTCTAGTCTTTGCAAAGCAGAGCAGATGTAAATGGTAGAGGCCTGAGCCATTCGATTAGATTTCATGCCCCACTGACCCAACCATTTCTCCTCAATCTCATCTGTGTTGGTGGCAGATGTGCAGCATGTCAAAAAGTGTTTCCAAATTAAAGAAAGAAACATATTGTAGTTGCTGAATAGGGTCACAAAACATGTCAATGGTGAAAGGTGTCATCACTGAAGCAACAACTATCATGCAAACCAGACGGTGCAAATGTGTGCTTCAGATTTCCTTACTGTGAAAAGGGTGGGCCTAGAAGATAAGAGAAAGTGTAGTTTGTTAAGCAAGCGTTGGAAAATATGGGCTTCTTGATAACTAATAAGTACCAATGCGAGGCGAACCAGATTGGATTTTGCATTCTGCTATTCACGGAGCTTAGCTCCGCCATTTTAGGAATAGAGCTGAGCTTTTGATGGCATCGCTGAGGATGGGACTCAGATCCAGGAACTCTCATCATCAAGGGTTGACTGATACTGAAATCCCATTTTAATCAGATAATTGAAAAGGAGATTTTTTGCAAAATGTAGATAAACAACATTTGCCTATTGATTAGATATTTTTGATGCCATCAGCAGCTTTCCTTTTAAGATTACTCAAACTATGAAGGCATGGGAAAGAGAGAAGCAAAATACACCTGTGGACAATCTACTATCTAAATTTGAATGTGTCCTGGGGGAGGGGGAGCCGGGAAAGTAGGGTCATCCTTCCCTCCCCTCTCCTTTCCAGAGAATAACTTCTAGGTCTGTTCAGTCTGAAATATCAAAGTTGACATCATCCAATTTCTGACTCATGACAATCAAGAGCAGAAGGCTGGCCAAACCCTTTCTTGGAACCCTCATTTCTACCTATACCAGGAGGTTCTTCTCTACCAGATTCTAAGTTGACCTGTTTATGGCAGCACCCCTAGCTCCCTGGAATATTCCCTTGGTGCTCACGTGTGATACTTTCCATGTATTCACTTTTATTATCAGGTATCCTGATGAAGACAGAAGACCATGTAGATTGATTTTGTTACCCTTTAATCATATTGATGGCTATTGCGGCTTAAATAACTATGTGGTGGTTGCACTTTGAAGTAAGACTCCTCTTCATGAGAGTCCTGCATGATTTGGGAAGGTGTCAAAAATAAAACTGAGGAGCTACGGTCGTCCTTTCGATTCTGCCATCAGAAAAGTGCTGTGCCTCCATCAGTGAATGGACTTCCAGCCCCAGTTATATTCCTACAGGAACTGCATGGCATCTGCAGGGCATAGAAGCCGAAAATTCCTGAGTTCTCCATTTCAATCACTTTCAGCAAAACATGGGTTATTTTGAGGGAATCTCTGGGTATATCCTTTATGCCCAGTAGTGTTTTCATGAAATTTCTGGGAGTCTATTTCAGGGCAAACTTGGCATTTAAATTGGTTGTAATTAGCATCTTGACTGCATGCAGTCAACAGCATGAAAGGAAGGGCAGGGGAAGATGATATCAGCTTATTTTTGCTATAGAAAAAAATAAATAAAATGAATAAAAAAGCAAAACTCTGAAAAAAATTGAAACAAGTTGCCATGGAATCTCTTGAATCAAAATGATACACTGTTTTACATATTCAATTTATATGTATATATATATATGTAGAAATTTTAAGGAAAATTGGCTCACACGATCGTAGAGACTGGTAAATCCAAATACTCCAGAGCAGACCAGAGCTGAAAATTCAAAAAATTGAATCAAAAATCCATAGGCGAAATTATTGGGACAGAAACTCAGAGAGGAGTAAACGGTGAGGTCCTGAGGCAGAATTTATTCTCTCTGGGACCCTCAGTTCTTTGTTCTTAAGGGCTCCAATTGATTGGATGAGGCTACTCACATTATGAAGAGTGTTCTGGTTTGCTAGCAGCCAGAATGTGATATACAAGAAACAGAATGGCTTTTAAAGGGGGGACTTTATTAAGTTGCAAGTCCACAGTTCTAAGGTCATGAAGATGTCCCAAATAAAGCAAGGCTATAGAAATGACCAATCTATAGCATCCAGAGAAAGATAACTTGGTTCAAGAAGACCAATGAAGTTCAGGGTTTCTCTCTCAACTGGAAAGGCACATGGAGAATGTGGCAGCATCTGCTAGCTTTCTCTCCCAGCTTCTTGTTTCACAAAGCTCCCCCGGGGGTGTTTTCCTTCTTCATCTCCAAAGTTCTCTGGCTGCGTGTCTCTTGGCCTGGTGGCTGTCTCTCCATTCTCAGAGGAACGTCTCCTAAATGCTTCCTCTTTTAAAGGATTCCAGTAAACTAATCAAGACCCACATGAAATGGGTAGAGTCACAACTCCATGGAAATCATCTAATCAAAAGATACCACCACCCCCCAAAAAAAAGTTACCACCCACAGTTGGGTGTGTCACATTTCCACGGAGATAATCTAAAAGCTCTCATCCAGCAATATTGAATAAGGATTAAAGGACATGGCTTTTCTGGGGTCCACAAATTCAAACCAGTACAAAGAGTAATCTCTTTTACTTAATACTAAATCTACAATCTCATCTACAATACCTAGATGTATTATCTAGGCCAGTGTTTGACCAAACAATGTGACAACATAACAATGTGACATGACAGCGTGACCTACCCAACTTGACACATTAAATTAACCATCACAAGTAGCATGCATCATTAATGATTAATAATTTTTATCATCATATTAAAGTTTATTTAAAGCACAATTATATACATGCATGTCTCAGCTCTACTACTAAATTGCAAGCCTGTGGAATTTAGGAGTTGTGCCTCGCTCATCTCCTTGTCCCATATGGAACCTAACACAGTTCCTACAACTTAAACTTTAAAAACTTTCTTGTGGAGAATAAAGGAATGACAGAGAAATTGTCTTGGAATAATAAATAATAAATATATTTTTAACTTAAAAAAACAGTAAACTTAGAGAACAACATAAAGTAAAATAAATCTTCCATTTTTCCATGCCAAATTTCCACCAAAAATCTTGCCAGGTATCTTCTAATTGCATACACATATAGAATGTTCAACATTTCTCCATGCTACAAAAACCAAACTATGCCCTTTTGTGAATAGTCTTCTCCAACTTCATGATGAAGTTTAGTGATTTACTTATTTGCTAATAATTAGAAAGCACGCAGTCATTGTTTTCTTCTTTTTACCAAAAGGCACATTTAGTTGTAAAACAGAATTACTTAAATCCAAAACATTAGGCTGCCTTTTCCAGTCTAATATTTGTTCACATCTGTTCCTCTAATGGCAGTGATACAGAGTTCATAGTTAGAAAATTGGGAAAGAGGATGTCTTAATAATCAAGGGTGAAATTATTCCCTGGGGCCCTGGCAAATTTTGGATGATGTGACTTTATTTGCCATCAATAGTATCATATTAAGGAATGTTCATTAATAATATTGATTGTATTTTAAAGATTTGGGGGTGATTAGAGTTTTTAAAAATAACGATATGGAATGGACTAGTAAGTAGTTTCACCTTATATTTTTTCAATTACCAATACAGTATTGCATTCAGCAATGCTCTGCAATATTACATCACAAAGATGTTAGGTGGATTTCATTTTTTTAACATTTTGTAACATTTTAACATTCTGTCCTCTCTCGATGATAAAAACACACATTCTTTGATGGGCTCTAGCCAAAGGAAGACTGTAGAGATGATGGATAGAGGGAGTGTCAGCCCTAATAGAAGTTGACTGTCATCAAGGCCATGGAACTAGAACAATTCAGGAGCAGGTGGTTCCATTGTTAGGGTAGGCAAGTCCTGTAGATGTAGGTGAGGTAGGGCCTGTATTGGCTTCTTCTCCCCCCTTTCCGTGATGCTGTTGCCTGGAGTTAAGATGAACTTTGGATTTTATACTTTATTGCAAGAACGAAGTGGCTCTACACACACTGCTTCAGACACATGTATAATACCTTGCTCTGGTCTAGATACACTTCTGAGCAGTACTCAGAAGTGATGACCCAGTGCAGAGAGGAAAATGGAAGCACTGTCATTCTAGGAAGGAAATGAGGGCAGAAATGAGTCTTTGAGACAACATTGAGCCCTATATTCAGTGATTTGAATATTTGGTAAGTGGAAAGAGGATTAGACTTCTTATGTGCAGAAAAAATAAAAGAAACATTTGGTTTGATTTTAAAACAATGATAGAATGGTCATGCGGCATGCTGGAAAGAGTATGGGAATTCTCTACAGAACCCTTGATCCCCAGCAGCAATCCTGGTCCTGCCCCTTCGTTCCCATGAGGTTTAACTGCTTAGCCTCTTTGAAATTCATTTCCTCAGATGTTAAATGAGCATAATAGTATCTATCTTATGTAAATAAAAAATAGTACTATGAAGCTGTGGAAAGGAATAAAACACTGATATATCCTACAACATGGGTGAGTCTCTAAATCATCACCGAAGTGAAGTAAGAAAGACACAAATGGACAAATAGTGTATCAGTACATTTACATGAACTATCTAGAATAAATAAACTCATAGAGATAGGAAGCAGAATCGAGGTTACTTGAGCTGGGGTTGAGGGAGAAATGAGGAGATATTATTTAAAGAGTACAGAGTTTCTGTTTGAAGTCGTGAAAAATCTTGGTAATGGATGATGGTGGTGCTAACACAACATTCTGAATGTGATTATGCCACTGAAGTATACACTTAAAAATGGGTAAATTGAGACATTCTGTGTGATTTATATGTTGCCATAATAAAAAAAATCTATCATAGACTTGGGAATAATAAAAGTACTGGAAGGTAAAGCATTCAGCAAGATATGCTAACATATCCTCCTTCTTGAAGAAGGAGTCCTCGAGAGATTAGTATAAACTATGAAGCTTTTTACTAAGAAAGTCAAATGGGAATTCAAAATGATGATAGAATTGTCTTATAAAATTGCTTTCAACATAGGAACTTCATGAGAAGCAAAATCATCTACTCTTCTCTCCATCCTTCATTGAGGGAGTTAGGTGTTTACAATGTATTGAATATGGTTAGTCAACTGGATTTTCGGCCAATCGAATTCTGCAATATAAAAATAAATTGAGTAATATGTGCATAGTAATGCTATCTTTTAGAAACAATTTCTTGACCTATATTAATGGTTACAACTAGAGAAAATATAGACACCAATCTGGTCAGTGAGAAAAAGAGGACTTTTTTGCAAGTGTGTAAATTCCTAAATGAAATATTTCACCAGTGAGCAAAAGACATGAGGAAAGACAGACGTTTTTCTTAGCTACCGTAGAACTTTTTATGCAAGTTGCCCCCAAATGGACATCCTCCTGAAGTAGAGTTTCCTACTGCTGGATGAGGGCTGGAATCGGTGAAAGATTGGTTATACAATCCCTAGGTGGAGTGTTTTGCGTTCAGATTGGAGATTTGGATTAAAAATGGATTTTGAAAGTTCTTCACTGGCCATAATTTCATTATGTTGGAGGATTTAAAACTGAGATAGTAGGATTCTCTCTGTGACCAAACACAATTAAAACTGAAGGAATCTTCAAAGGTAGGTTTGAGGATGGGATTAGAAAATAGAATGAGGCAGATTCTCTCAGAAAGGCTTTGCCTCTAGGGCAGACTCGATCTAATTCTCCCTCTTTGTCAGTGAAAAGATATGGGAAGAGAGGCTTTTAAGCAGATATTCCAATGGTGGATGGAATTCTGCAAGAACCAACACCAAAGGAATCCCATAGAATATTTTTTTCTATTTCAGCTTCTAGAAACTGCCCCAAAGAGAACTCACAGAACAAGGTGCAATTCACCCTCTTTTTGAGCAGCCCTAAGAAGCAGCAGGACTGTCAAACACCAGGCCTGAGCCCCAAGATAGGGAGTGAGGAATTCCTTCAGCGAGTGTGGAATTCCAGGTTTACCAGCCTAACCCCCTGGGCCTGTTCTAGTGCATGTCTCAAGAAAAGGATTTGAACTCCACATCTCAGGTTAACTGGAGACTAGAATAAAATGGGAGGAGTTGGAGAGTAAAAAAAATCAGAGAAAAACAAATAAATCGTACAACTCTAAACATAGCCTTGAGCAATCACGCTTTTGAGTATTTACCAAATAGAGTTGAAAATGAATATCCACACAAAAGCCTGCATGCAAATATTTATAGCAGATTTAGTCATAATTGGCAAAACTGGGAGCAATCAAAATATCCTCCAATAGGTGAACAGATAAACAAACTGTGGTCCATCCATTCAATGGAATACTATTCAATGATAAAAATGAATGAACTATCAAGCCATTTAAAGACAGAGGGGAAGCTTAGATTCATATCTCTAAATGAAAAAAGCCCATTTGAAAAAGCTGCATACTGTATGATTGTAACTCTGTGACATTCTAGAGAAGGCAAAAAATGATAAAGACAATAAAAAGATCAGTGGTTGCCAGGGATTGAGGTGAGAGAGGGATGAGGAAGCAGAGCCCAGAAGGTTTTCAGAGCAGTAAAACTATTTTATATGAAATGGTAATGATGGATACATGACATGATACATTTTTGAAAACCCACAAGGTAAAACCTAATGTAAACTATAGACTTTAGTTAAAATATTGCATTAATATTGGTTCCTCAATTGTAACAAGTGTAGCACACTAATGCAAGGTATTAATAATAGAGGGGGCTGGCGGAAGGAGAGAGGGGGTATATAGAAACTTTGTATTTAGAGTTCAATTTTTCTATAAACCTAAAACTGCTCATTTGTTCTATAAGACAAAGGCTATTAATTAAAAAATTATAAAGAACCACTTTTAAGAAATAATAGTGATATGAAAATCCTATTAACGTAGGGCTAAGGAAACAGATGGCTGTGAAACCCGGTAAGGAGAAATAGATGGCTTTTGCTTCATTTTGTTTTTCTTTTCCTCATAAAAATAGTAGCACTTCCTCATGAATAAATTCTGGGTCATAAGACAAAGTCAAAAGAAGATATGTCCATTATAATCCTATCACCCAAACAGAGCAACTGTTCATATTCGGATAATTTCCTTCCAATTATTTTCAATGCAAGAATTTTCAGTTGAAAATAGTTTCAATGGCCAACTTTATATTTAATTTTCATATGAATCCTAAATATTTCCCTAGGTTATTTAAAAGCGTTCCAAAACACAATTTTAATAGGTATATATTATTCCTTAAGTAGATGTATGTTAACTTATTCTTCTATCTTCCATTTGTTGGACAATGAACTTTTCTTCTCCTATTTTTTGCTATGAAAAAAGTTTAAAAACCACATTTTTGTTCACTTTTTTCTCTGAATTGTACTACCATTTGCAATGAAATTATTAGGCACAGATACAAGCAAGGGTTTTAATCTATAATGTTGTGATTAGTTTTCCGATTGCACTCAGATAAGTAAAGACAGTGCCTGACATTTTAGCACCTCCCTGAGGCAGTATTTTGGGAGTTACTATAGCCTTCCCTTCGGGATAAAGTCTGGGATTTAGTCATTCATCTGGCTCCTGAGAAAGAAAACCTAAAGCACTCTGCAGAAAGTTATTAATCAATCCTCCCAACTCTCTAGTGAGAGAGAGAGGTAGAAATATCTCCACTGTAGAGTTGACTAAGAAACGTCATTAATTGACACGACAGACACAGATTTAAATCCCACAGATGCAGAAAAGAGAGCTTTCCTGGGAAATGATTATTATTTCTCCTAAATTGGGTTCACCTATTTTCTGAGGTTTCTTGGAAGCTTCCTGGGCTGTTGCATCATCATGTCCATTGTCTCTCTATCTATGAGCACATGAGAATCCTGGGTTCAGAATTCTTCCATTAGCCCTACTTGGTCTCCAGGCAGAAATCTTTGTGTGCATGAGTCTCTACAACCTCAAAACAATGATTGTGTTTATAAATATTGGAGGTTTTTTTTTTAATGTTGCGTCCAATTTCCCTTCAGCCTTTACTTCCAATAGATTGGCATATCATCAGAAGGCTTCAACCCTTTATGGACGGTCCAGTCAAGAGTTGAAATTCATTTCTATATTGGCACAAAGATTCTCATTAGATTTCACACATAGCCTTGGAAGGATTTGATTCATGTGCTCTTTTCATTTATTTTTTATTTGGAGATCATTTCAAACCTAACGGAAATTTTCAAAATTAAAAATATTGTGAAGAATCCCCATATGGTCTTTATCCAGATTCATCTATATTGATAACATTTTATCCCATTCACTTTATCATTTGTTCTCAATTTCTCCTCTACCCTAGGTAGGTACATAGACAAATAGATGTATAGTTTTTTTTCTACTAGGTTGATGCCATTTTACCCTTATATATTTGAGTGTTTATTTCTTTCCTGGTGCTATGGTGAGGCAGCTTCTCCATGTGAAAATCCAGAGATGCCCCTTTGTGAAAAATCACCTCTGGGAGGATGGTGTATACAGAGAACCATTTCAGGGACTTGGGGATAAAATCTGCCTGCATTTATTTAAATGATACTTCCAGTGGCTCTCTTGAATGCACCAGTGATTATGTGACTGTATCGTAGATTTTATACCTCCATGTGGTTCTCTTTTCCTGGAGTGCTCTTTTCCATTGCTAGTCCTGCTTCCTGAATATATTTACTCATATTTCAAAGATCTGTTCAAATATCCTACCTTTGTGGCTTTCTATGAAATTCTCCCAAGGAAAATTTGTTTTACAACAACTCATATCATATTATTATAATTTGCCCCTGAATATTCTTTTCTGTCAATGCTGAGCTTCTCAAAAGGGAGAGACTATGCAGTATAATGTTATTTTCCTTTTTATCCAGCAATTGTTATAGCAGGTAGCAATTAATGGTATATTTAGGTACTCAAAAAACTTTGAATTGAACTAATATCAGTCATTTGTCTTTATCTATTTACATCGTTAAAATTACTTATTTTGTTAATCTTTTAACAAAGAAATCTTACTTTACTTCTCCTCTTGGTTAGTTTAATGCCTTTCAGTTGAGTTCTTTCTCTCTTCAAGCTGTTGGGATAGTTGTTTGAATCAAAATTTACCCAGTTATAAATGCTTTGAGCTGCAATACTAGAAAATATGTGGATATGTTAATATGTTAATATGTGGATATACATGGTTTAGGGTCAAGTGTAATAACTTATTGAATTAATCAATTTGTCAGATTTGTTCTTATCTTTTTATTCTGTCATCCACAGGCTTTTCACCTCATAGTCATAATATAATCACATCTATATTTTTATAGCACATGTTTAAGGGAAAGAGGAAAAGTTCTGTGTGGAAAGAAGGAGTTCATTTTTATTTGTATCTTCCAGATTTTTGCCTATATCTACTTTCCTCAAAGTGAGTCACAAAAATACACTGTTCTAGTTTGCTAGCTGCTGAAATGTGATATACTAGAAATAGAATGGCTTTTAAAAAGGGGAATTTATTAACTTGCAGGTTTACAGTTCTTGGGTCATGAAAATATCCCAATTAAAGCAAGTCTATAAAAATGTCCAAATTAAAGCACCAACAAGAGGTTACTTTCACTCAAGAAAGGCCAATGAAGTTCAGAGTTTCTCTCTGAACTGGAAAGTCACATAGAAACTATAGCAACATTTGCTAGCTTTCTCTCCAGGCTTCTTGCTCCATGAAGCTCCCTGAGGGGTATTTTCCTTCTTCATCTCCAAAGGTCTCTGGCTGCATGGGCTATCGTGGTTCTGGTGGCTCTGTTGCTCTCTCCAAAATGTTTCCTCTTTTAAAGGATTCCAATAAACTAATCAAGACCCACTTGGAATGGGTGGAGTCACATCTCCCACTAATCAAAGGTTAATACGTACAATTGGGGGTGTCACATCTCCGTGGAAAAAACCTAATTAAGTTTCTAATTTATAGTACTGAATAGGGATTAAAAGAAATGGCTGCCTCCACAAATTGGATTAAATTAAAACATGGCTTTTCTAGGGTATATAATCCTTTCAAACCAGCACATATACTCAGTGGCAAGAGGGGCTGGGAAAGAGAATATTTGGTATAAAAAAATGGAATTTCCATGATTACATTAAGCTAATCATTATTCAACTCTTTACTGGGCCCATTATCATCATAAACCCAACCAAGTTTCTATTAAGAAGGGGAGGGAATACCTCTTGGGTTAGAAGTAACACAATCTTCCACAGAGCTGAAAGGCCTCTTCATTCTGATAAACCAACTTTTAAAACATAGTCATGAGTCAATCGTTTCATTGCAGTGACCCAATCTTAGGTCTCAAACATTCCCTTAGAGTTGGAAGAGTCAGAGGATGTTTGACTAGACCCAGCTGTTAGAAGAAGCAGATAAAAGTGTAGCATCGTTAACCATTGTCTGGAGTTGTGAGAAGAGAGGGAAAAGACACATTCTACAGAGATAATTAGTATTTCTGAGCTCTAGTATGGTTTTGCAGAGTGGCCCAATAATCTAGGGATGGAAACATTCAGGTGTACAAGCATCAGGAGTATGTCAGCAGGCTGGTGTTTAATAGCGTTGGTCTCTTAACAAGCTTAACCAAAGTCTGTTCCATGGAGTGCCCTTTCGACTGGAAGTTATGAGAAAAATGGCGAGTGTTGTCACAATGGGGAGTGATGTTATTTGGATTTATGAATGTGCCAATATGCATAGCTAATTCTAAGAGGAGGTTGTAGAAATCACTATGTTCTTAAATTCACTTGATCATAGAATCTTTTTCCAGAGAATTTCATAAACTCAATTAAGCCAAATACATTTCAGTAAATGTTGTCCTAATTTGAAGATCTGGCAAGAAACAGGTGGGGGCTCAATCTGACAAAAAGATCCTGGATTTCCAGCCAGGTTAGGAAAAAACTGAAACACTGGGACAAAGCAATTTCAGTGATCAGAACATGGGCACAAGGAGTGAATGGGTCATAAAACCCAACTGGTTGACAAAGCATTAGCAGAAAGGATGCTTGATGTTGGATCATCTGAGCCCTGGTCTAGGAGTCATGCAAATCTCCAAATTACAGAAGGAATTATCCAAGAATAATCCATGCTCAAGGTAATGATGGATTCTTTTCCTCTTGGAAGGTTGCATTGAAGAGGGTGTTCAGTTAAAGTTGAATGACCTGTTTAAAGCAGGATTGGGGAGAGGAAGAACAAAGTACAGAGGCTCGACAGTACATATGTACAAATGTGTTTAAATATATTGTACATTCATGTATGCATCACACATAAAAAAGGAAATCCTGGGGTTCTTTATTTCTTATCCCTTGTATGATCCTAAAATGTTTATAGATTATTACAAACAGCATGACTAGTTTCAAGATAAATTGGGAGATTCATATAAAAAGCTCAGATAAAAATAGGCTTATTCAATATTTTCAGAGACCCCATGGAGTGGACCCAGAAGAGAGTCAAATCTTTCTCCCTAATACCTAAAGATCTCTTATCTCTTATTTAGAAGAATACACTCAAGAAGTCTGACAGAAATCAGCCTGTTTTTAGGTATTCTATTCTAAAAACAAGGTGAATCATCAGAAAGTACTTTGGAGAAAGTGTAAGGAACCACTAAATAACATCATGTTTTTAGTCAACACTCTTTAATTAGTCGTTTGTCTTCAATCTACTAAGTAGCTGGAGGATGGATAGAGTTCTGTGTGTTATAATGTTAAATTGTTATCCATTGTAGGGGACAGAAGACAAGGGAAACAATTAGAAGCACCTTTCTATAAATGGGGTTTGGGTGAGGAGTGAAAATATGGACACTGGTGACCAGTTCACTTTGAGAGAGTCATGAATATATGAATTGATATGAATTGATCCAGAACTTTCTTCTTAACAAAATTATAATTAGCATGTTTGTCTTTGAACATCATAAAGGTAATCACAAGATCACTTAAAAAAAAAAAAAACTTGAAGCAAAGACCTGAATCAGCATGGCTTTATATGCAATTTAGAGATATGAATCTTAGTTCAGAGAGGCCAGGATAATGCATGAGACCTTAGCTTCTCTGGCATCTCTTACTTTTTCATTTGGTGTCTCTTCTGTTTGTCCCATGATGTCTATTTTAGTTCACGTTTTTCTTACATCAGAACCTACATACTAATTTTGAAGGGTTCTATTCTCAGCAACTCAAGCAATTCAAACTTGAATAAATTTCTAAAAGTCCAGTGGTAACAAAACCAAGAACTTTGGTCTTGCTTTAACCACTTCTGCTATTTTTTCCATTCTGCAGAATTACATGTCCATGCTGGAGTTGCTGGGGTGTTTTTCACATTCCTTCAGATGGAGCCTTCTGAATTGGCTGTAGAGCTAAAGAAACCTCCTTCTGCTGGGTTGGAAGGAGAATCTTGTCCTTTAGTGAGGAAATCCATAACGTTTCTTGTAGCATAACATAAGCATTTCAAAAAAAATTTAGAACTTAGACTGTCCTGTTCCCCTTTCCCCTTCCTTCGCAAACGATACAGCCCTGAAGCCATAAAATGGGGCAGGACAAAGTATGTTCCCAGGTTGGTTGAGTGGGAAAGTGCCGCGGTCCAGCCGCAGCAGAGGGAACGGGCTTGAAGGTGTGGAGGGTCGTCGGCGGGAGAAGAACACCAAGAGACAGCTTAGAGAATTTTTTTCTGAGAAGAGTTGCTTAGATTTATTTTTGCTTAACTGATTTTATACCCTTATTCTTGGCAAGAAAACAGGTATCACAGGATCATGGTTGTGTCATGGCTTACATTTTAGGTAAAGTTACAGGTTCAGGGAAGCAAAGCGAAAGTACACGTTCTGATTTTTTTAGGAACATTTACACAAGATTTTAATAGCGCCAAGATATTGGCTTAAACCGCAGACATTGTGTTTGCACTTTTCTGAGTTTAGACTTTCTGTTCCTATTATTCTACAGGTGAGGCTATATGTCAAGACCTATTTTAATCTGGTTAAAGGTTAGCTTGTTTTGATTAAAAGGTTACATTGTTCACTTAGATTTTTTATTGTTTCATAGCAATGGACTGGCGCCGTGGTGGGGGAGTAAATTTCCAGGATGGCTCAATGCAGGGTTTTTTAATTGTAAGTGTTTACTCTCTATGGGATACTTTTCTGTGACTTGTTCTAAAAGCACTTTTGCCTGCTGCATCTGCAGCATGACTTGCTTAATGGGGGTATCCCAACCTAATTTTTCCCAAATAGTCATTAATAAAGTTTTGCAATTTGTACAATTTGTATCATTTTTTCCAATTCTTTTGCTTTCTGATTCGTTTTGATATAATGCTTGGAGCACAACCAGCAACAAGAAACACACAATTAGTGTTATTAATCCCAGTATTTTTCTATTACACCATTTTATGCCTCGTCCTCTTTTGGGGCGTTGAAGGCCTTGCCACCACCCTTCCTTCCAGGGAACCTTGTCAAACCGGGGAGGAAAAAGAGGACGCGGCAGGAAAGAAGATTCAGATGGACAAGGACTGGACTTTGGAGCCTTAGTGGAAAGAGTGATCCTATGCAGAGGATGGGGCACCAGTCCAGGACACCTGATCTGAAAGGGATGAGGACAGTTCTACATGTGGTGGGGGTTTGGTGCAGAGCATCAAAATCCTAGCAGAGTAAGGGCATTTTTGAGGTGGCAACAATGAAGATTGGACACATATAGAAAAACTGATCTCTAAGTAATATCTTAAGGGTAGTGGAAGCCATTACAATATCGGAAAGGAGAAAACTAGGATGAATCCTGTGGTGTGGGATTGGACTTGGAGCTATTGATCTGAACTCATGGTTTTCAACATATGTAGTTGTAAATGGAAATAAATATAAATGTGTGTGTGTGTGTGTGTGTGTGCGTGCATGTTTGTGTACATTCTCTAGATGTGTTAACTGAGAATGCTTGGGAGAAGTGACACTCCAGATCTTGGCTTCTAAATATCATTCTCTCAAAAAAAACCAGAGTGCCTTGAAATGGATGATTCTAGGATTTGAGCAAAGTACATGATAATCCTGGAATATTTTTTGTTCCAGAAAGAAAGGAAGTTCTCAAAGAATGATAAGGACCTATTAAAAAATCATAGAGGCCTGTTAAGAAGTGTGTAAGTGTGTGTGTGTGTGTGTGTGTGTAGAGGGTGGCTCCCAGTGGCCAAATCTGGGACAAATTCAGCACCATAAAAATAATGATAGTAGCAAATAACTAATTAATATAATAAAATAAACAATGAATCCATTTTGAAACAAATCGATAAGTGGATGACATAAATATTGAAGATATTGAACATCAACAGGATATTTGCATAATTTCAGAGTACCCTCCCACAAAATATTTTTATAATTCAAATGGAAAGAGTAAATTCATAGTTGATAAGCTTGTCAGACATGACCTTAATCAAGTAATCAATGTGAACATGATGAGTGATGGGAGAAATCAAAGCTGTGCACCAACTAATAGGATACAGTTGGCTAGAAAGAAGACAATATCACTCCTTGTTTTAGTTTATTAAAGCTGCTGAAATATATTATATCAGAAACAGAGCGGTTTTTAAAAGGGAATTTATTAAATTGTAAGCTTGGAGTTCTAAAGCCATGAAAATACCACATTAAGGTATTTTTTATATTTTATATTTAATATATATAATTTCATATTTAATATATAAAATATATTTTATATTTTTACCTTCACTCAAGAAAGGCTGATACTATCTGGAATATCTCTGTCAGCTGGGAAAGCACATGGTTGGCATCTGCTGGAAACTTTGGCTTCTTTAACACCAGCATACTTCTTTAACACCTAACATGGAGCTAAGCGTGAGGAAACATCAAAAAATAAAAAGCAAAAACAAATTAAGAGATGAACAAAATTACTGGTCTATAATCTTCAGATGTGTCAAAGTCACAAGAAGCCAAGAAAAATATGAAGAAATGCCCTGAATGTAAGAAAACTAAAGAAATACAACAGATAAGTGCAATGCTTAATCCTCAATTGTATCTTCTTGCTACAAAGGACATTATTGGGCCAATTGGTAAAACCTGAATGCGGTCTGAGGATTGAATAATAGGGATGTAGTAGCGTTAATTTCTTAATATTGATCATTGTTTTATGAACATGTAGGAAAATATACTTATTTGTAGGAAGTTTACAATTGCTTTAAAGTAACAAAAGAAAACTAGAGGAGAAGGGAAAAAAAGAAATAAGAACCCTGAATTAAATACTTGCATCCTATATAAGTGTTATCCCTGGATGAAAGACTCTTCCTTCAGATGCTACTGCTGCAATTTCTTCAGTAGAGTTTTATAGTAGCAACACACCCATTTCCCACATTATTTTCACAGGTGACACTGTTCTATGTATGCTACATCTAGGTTGGAGGTGTGGAATTAGGTTAAACACAAGATGATTAGACAGACTTACTTTCGGGGTTTGGGTTCTGTTTTGGATAGATGTGCTGTCATAAACTAAACAATACATTATATTGTACTCTGCCCTTGGAAATATTTTGGTCATCTCTAAAATGCTCACTCTTAAAGACAGCCATTACTAACACAGTCTTGCACATGGCCAAACTGACCTGGAGGCTGAAATGAATTGCAACTAATGCTCCAGCTGGTGCTTCTGAATTATGCCAAAGACTGCATCTCATCCGTTGCTGCGAATCACTTCTTGCCAGACACCTGAATTCTGAGCATCCAAAATCACACTCCAAGGGATCCCTGAAATCAGATTTAAAAAAAAAAATCTGCTTTCATGTAACCATAACCTTAGTGAGCCAGTCAAAATGAAACGTTTTGTTTGGAAATATTCCCTTGAGTTCTGTTGTTTCCATATGAAAGAAATAAATTCAATAATCTACTAGTTAGTATCTGTTTATGTATGGAGACTTTAAACTGAAAATAGGCAACATTTCCCCATCCAAAGAGTGAATCTGGTAATTGTGAAGCCAGTCACCCACATACTTTGCCAGTTGCAACTATTGTAGAAAGCTGATAGGATATTTAGTTGGAAGGATATTGGGATAGCTTGTCTCTTTCCATTTTGGGTGAAGTTATTCAAAGCTACCAGAAGTTATGAACTTCTTAGCACTTCCATTGACAAGTTGTCATTTGAACCAAAGCCTCTCGTTAGCTTTTCTCAGTTCTAGTAATTTCATGGTCATAGTCAAAAGAGTCTCCACACTTTAATTCATTGATGACCCACTTTTGATTACTAAAACACTGGAGGTGTAGTCATTTAAGCCACTAGACCTCATTTCTAAAGAGCAAGTTAACACTGGACTCCATGGCAATCTTTCTCAGGATGGCTTTCTGAGTTCTGAGTCCTACCAATATTTTACCCTGAACTGGCTTCTAGAATCAGGGAGTTTTCTCCAGGGGCTGAACGAGAGTGGATTCTTTAGCTCATCTTTGCATCTAGACTGAAGAACTAATAGAAATACAGTGAGGGCAACTTTTCTCCATTCCCTGAAGATGGATGTATTAAGTATTAACTAACTAGGTGTTTGCAAAATACTTTCAAGTAACAAATGCAATGAAAGTGCTAAATATAATTATTATAAAAGTATTACAAAATCATTTAGATGAGTCATTTGAAAGGTTCTTCATTAAACACGATTAGATATTATGTTTATTAATTCATTAAGTTCTACTTCAAATGCCAGATAAAGAAAATGCATTATTAATATGCCATAGACTAAACGGAATAATGTCACACAGACATTATTTTTAAATTGCCTTGCAAGTATTAGCTAATTCATGCTTACTGTTGTTTCAAGGACTGCTTTATGATTTAATGGGAACTGTTACAGTAGTTTTATTTGCCATAAAGCAAAATCCTTACTTCGAAAACTGAACTCTTCTTAAATTTTTCAATCTGTCATTTTTGTTTGTTTGTTTGAAGTAATGTAGGTTTATTATAAAATATAGATACATATGAATATGAAAATAAAAATCATTGGTAATCATTAACCTACCCAGAAATAATGTATGTTAAAATTTTAGAATTTTTCACTTCAGCCTCTAGCCCTCTCTTTCTGCACTTGTGTGTGTGTGTCTGTGTGTGTGTGTGTGTGTGTGTGTGTGTGCTTCTTTCACACAGTTGGAGTCTTAATTTATAGAATATCGAATATATCACATATTTGCTTAAAAATATTAAACACGTCACCCTTCCCACACTGTTTATGGTCTTGAAATACTATTTATCACTTTAAAAGCAGAATTCATTCTTTTATTCTGTGTCTGGTGTATAAGATTTATGCATCATCGAACATTTTAATAACAAATAATAAAGACTCTGAAAGACTGCAATGACTCATCAGTAGTACTTGTAAGCCATTTTAAAGCCAAATCCCTAATAAAGTCAGAAGCTGACTAGCCAAATGTTGGGTAAGTAGAACATTAATAAGGATAGTAACTATAATAGATAGAAACATATCAAATATGTGTAAAAACCCATGAATTTGTAATGCAAAAATAATTGCTCCTTTATCATTGCAATTTGCTTATGAATCAACTCATTTTTTGTATTAGTGAATAGAAAAATCCAAGCCTTTATCCTGTTTTCTTCTTTTCTTTTCTTTTATGTGCGATACTCACAGATAGCACCAAATAATAAGGGGAGGAAGGTTCTCTTTATAGGAGTATTCCAGGGACCAGTGAGAAAGAGCTAATGCATTTAGAATGTCATCATATTGTAACTCAACATGAATTAATACATCTAGTCTTTGATTATTGATAGCTACTAATATCAAAAAAAGAGAGAAAAGAAGCATTATGGTGGAAGAATGCAAGTCACCTGTGAATTAGCCTTGATTATGAATATATGAAAATTGTTTTGATCAAACCTCTAGATCCAACTAGTGATTTAAAGAAATACAGAACATAGTCTATATTAGATGAAACCATGGATAAAATAAGCAAAATAAAACTGTGGTAAACTTGCAGGGAGGAGGGGTTAAGTACCTGGTTTCTCCAACAAATATATTGACGAGAGAGAGATAAAGAGAAACAAAAGAAAAAGACAAAGACCTACAAGCTAAAAGGAGCTTAAAGAGAAAGATGATTCAATTGCAATGTGTGAAATTGTTGAGTCCTAATTCAAAAAAAAGAAGCAATCTTCATCAATGCTGACATTTATGAAACAATTAGAAATGTGAACATCTTACTGGGTATTCGATTATTTAAGTAATTATTATTATTTTTTCCATGAAATAATGGGCTGGAGAGATGAATAGGTGATTAGTTGGATAATGGAAGGATAGATGATAGAGAGAGAGATAATTTGTCATTAAGGAGGTTCTGAAATATGTATGAGTGAAATAATGTGAAGTTACTTTAACATAATTGGGAGGGCAAGAAGAAGAGACAAGATTGTCTGTGATTGTTGACTAGCAAAATGATCCTTGAAGGTATGATTGTTAAAATATCCCATGGTGTGGATAATAATCTATTATTGCTTATTTCTTATTAAGTCAACCACAAGCTCTAAGACCTACAAACTGCGTAACTGGGAAAACATTTGAATCCATCTAGAATTTTTGTGTTCCAATTATATTACCTTCTCCCCCAAAGCTATTGGTATTCTAAACACTGCTTATTCAGCAATATTACTTCCTTCCATCAGTACGAAATGGCCCGGACTACATTGCAGAATCCTTTTCCAGTTTTCTAGTCTACCCCTGAGTTTAATCTTGGGTTCTATTCTGTGTGAATCAGTTCCCTGCATTTGCTCTGTTCCTTTTACATTTCATTTCTTTGTGTGTTCTTTCCTTCTTTTGTGTGAGTATTTCCCAAATATCTGATCCTTAATTAACCATTTATAATGAAAGGCATTCAAACACTGATTTGAAACACTGGATATTAGAGGGGTTTGCCAATTGGATTTCAACGGTGCTAGGTTTTTTTCTCTTTGGCTGGTCCATTGGCAACAATAAAAAATTAAGTTACTTAGCTGCCAGTTTCCCAGAAGCTGACAGAGGGAGCTGGACTTAGGTTAGAACTATGAGTATATAGTGCTCCTTATACAAATTTTATGTCACCCAACTTTTCAGCATCACCTGCTTACAAAGGTGCCTGATCCTTTGCAGGTTTCTTGTACAGGACGAGCTTGCTTCCTGGTGGTTTCCTTCTCTACATGCTTATATGTTAGGGTTCTAAGTTGTTAGCTTCCTAAGTCAGTTGTCACTGGAAATGTTCCAGCTTCCAAACTACCTTCGACATCCCTGTGGGTTCACCTTTATCCTTGAGAGCTGATGCCTTTTCATTTTTTATTGTTATTTTAAGTTAGGTATCAAGCCTTTATAGGTAATTTTCAGAAAAATAAATAAATAAAATAAAATCATGACTCACAGTATGTTAAAGATTTTATTTAACACATTAATGAAGAAACTTGTGAGGCTTTACAACCAGTTCAAAGTAGGAGCCAAAGAACAGGTAGATTTTTAATCAGAAACATTGGAGTGAATGTTCAAATGGAGATAAAGCTGGTTTCTTCCACAGTCAGGGAGGGAAGAAAATTGAACTTCTACCAGATAGAAATAGAAGCTACATGCTTATATGCAAGAATTATTTGGCATTATATATTAGTTACCTGTCATTTGCAGAGTTGTAAAATAATTCTCACAGGATCAGAATCACCTGAATCACAGAAGAATATGCTAAGACAATGCATAGTTTCCAATGAATAAACTTTATCTTTTTCCCCACCAGGAACAAGGCATGGATGAATGTATATGTTCAAATATCCATGTTTAACTGAGATTGTCCCCACCCCACTTTTTCTTTCAGAGGGACTCTATTAGATGAAGGGAAGTTTGATATATGTATCTGGTCAGTTCAAAATAATTTGTTTTAAAATTTGGAGAGAGCTTTTTGATGTTATGACAAAGGTAGACTACCTTTTTCATTTCTCTGTTTTCATAATGTTCATGTTTCTTTTTCTACCTAAGCATTTTTATGAATCACAGAGAATATCACAGTTGCCATAATAAATCACTATTAGGGGGTGCAAAGGTAGTTCAGTGGTAGAATTCTTGCCTGCTATGCAGGAGACCTGGGTTCGATTACCAGCCCATGCACTTCCCCAAAAAACTATATATATATATATAATATATATATATGTATGTATGTATATATATTCAACAAATGTAGCTGTCATAACAGGATAGTCACATGGAAAAAAGAATGAAATGTGACCCCCCCCCACCATACAGCAGACAAAAAAAAATACTATTAAATTGGAAGAATCTAATACCAGGTAGTCTTAGAAATAGATTATCTATGCAAAATTACCAACATTTAAGAAATAATTGAAAAACTTCTTATTTATTCTGGAAGGCATTAATTCACCGCGGGCTTGTCAAAACCAGAGAGAAGTGCCTCTCTCAGCACATTAGACAAAGTGTGATATCACTTGGTTTAAACTTCAGATCAAACACAACAGATGAAGTCTATCAGTGTATCTTTATCCTGGAGTGCCTGGTGAAGGTCACTGTCTTGGTATAATATGAATAATTACTTGCTTTAAAAGCCTCCTACCTATATGAATTCTTTCATCCCTGTTACCTGTTTGTGCAGCCCAGGCTTCCTCCAGTGCTCCAGTTCTTCCCTGGTGTTATTTATCCATAATTGCTCAAGAGTCATTCTTCAATGTGTAAATTCTTTCTGCCGCAACCATCTTCTGCTGAACAAATATATTTCTATTACCAGTGCTATTTCTGTTTCTGATTGCTAGTGCACAAATTCAGGGCTAATGTTTTTTTCCACAGTCTTCTTGTTTCTTTCTACTAAAATTTCAGCAGGAGATTTGCCATCCTCCAGCTTGAGAGTGTAGGGAAAAAATAGCCTATCCTTGAGCAATGCCTCAAAGTCCCTTCCATTTCTCCAAACTCCTTCTTCTATGATAGGTTTTCTGTCTCATGGAGCAACCACTACCTCCCCTCCTCCACCTATATCACTTTGTGACAAAATGTAGTTTAAACAAATTCCACCAGTGGCTTCAGAATTTCTATAAAATCAGGATTTCATGTCAGCAATTCTGTAGGAATGAGACAGGGAGAATACTTTGAAACTGTGTTCCTATGGAACTTTACATAAAATTGAGGAAGGAGTAATTGTCCCTAACCAGGAATGGGAGAGAGGGAGGGTTATTATTGGGGATCAGAATGTGTATTTCTTGCTCCTTCCCATCCCAACAACCCCTTGGTCCTACAGTTGACTCTTTTATACTTTTTGAAGAATGTTTCAAAGAAAAGAAAGGGGCCTTGGGTTTATAGTGGCAGGAAAACAGGAAATCGTCTAGACAGTCTAATGGGAAACATGAGGAAAGATGAAGACAAGATGGGTCTTATCAGCATGTGAGAACAGGGTGGTCATTTGGGCTTAGCCATTTCTCATTTGTTGGAAATTTCTTGACCTTTCCTATGTTCCAGCTTCCAGTTGAACACATGGCTCAGATAAAGTTCAACATTATCATCCTCCAAAAGTGGTTTATATTCATGCTCTTTCTAGATCATGGCGTCTAGCATGTCCTCCACATTTTCAAACATATGACAAATGTGAGTTGCTTCCATCCTGGTGAATCATACACATGCTTTCTTTAAATAACCCAGGGTAACCTCATTGCAGCATTGATGGACTTGAGCAGGGAAAGAAGTTCTTTGCAGCAGATTGTGCTCCTATAGTTTCTCAAACACTCAGCTAAATCCAAGAATTCTGAGAAAATTAACCCCATTCAGTCAATCAGTTCAGATAAGCATAGGACCAGGTAGTTCCCTAAGATTACTTGGAGTGGAATGAAAACATAACCCCTAGAACCCCATACATCTCCAATCTCATGATGTGTATGTGTGTGTGTGTGTGTGTGTGTGTGTGTGTGTGTGTTTTCCCTCTCTGTCTGTGAAATATAGTTGCCACGTTTAGCATTTAGTAATTGTTGTAACAACCTTGACTTACGAGTTTGCCTTGGCTGCTATATATTAACCAGGGTGCTGGCCCTGGGCTGTGCTCACAGCTGCCAGTTCCTCCCAAAGAGCTATTAATTACCTAAAATGCTCAGGGATTTAATATGCTGCCTCTTAATTTATAGCCTCTCATTAAAATAAAAAACAAATAACTTAATAAAACATCTAATGTTGTTTGATTGACCTCTACTATTTCAGCATGAGGAACTCATCTCAGTCTTGTCAGATAATAAAAAGGGAGTCACAAAAGCGATGCCCTAATTTTGGTGGGAAAAGTGATTCACAGCTGGGTAAATCTCCAATGATTCTGCCTTGGAGTAGTATAGCTATTATACGTAAGATTCAGAAGGTTCATACAGATTTCTGAGACATGCGTCCACATTAGTTTATATAACAATTGTTAACTGGTTGAGTCCTTTTCTGAGGCAGAAAAAGTTTGAAATAGACTTTTCATTTATATAAAATGGACAGATGATTGGACCCAATCTCTGGGTCCTGGACTTCTGAATTTCACCCAGTGATTCTGATGCAGTTAGTTCAAGCTGAGACATTGGGAACACTGTTTGCAGACATTTAACACAGTACCCAAAGAAGCTTTAGTTCAAATTGGCACTCAAGATTCCGTAATTGATGGAAGGATATAATTAGGCTGGTAGGTGGGGACGGTAGAAGGCAATAGAAGGCCAGAGAGATAACGAGGAGAAAGAGTTAGGAAATTAGGCCAAGAATTTCTAGTACCCTTATTCCATTTTCTTGTTTAATTTAGGTTGGCTAGAAGAAAGTATAAAATGAGGGTGTTGGGAGTTCAGAAGAGCGTGAGAACTATGGACTGTAGGGGTACCGAGCAAAAGGGTGGTCTTTAGAAACTAAAGGATATCAGTATGAAAGAGATTTTGAGATATACTGATTAAATCCACCATTCTTTTCAAAAACAGTGGAAAAGACAAAAAGGAAATATTAAAATAAAGAGAAATGATACATGCAGAAGAAAAGGGATTCCAAAATATAAATAGAGAAGAGAAAGATATGGAGTGGGGAAGAGAAGCCAGATATCTCATGATCTAAATTAATGATCAATTTATATATTTAAGGACATTTCTTTTCATATGAGCTCCTACAACACTTTAAAAATATTTCCAGAAACCCCTTAATACTTATCCTTCAAGAAACAGAGCTTAATTCCTCTCTCTTTGGTTCTAGGCATGAGCTAGTGACTCACTTCTAACAAGTAGTTTGATGGGAAAGACAAAGGATGACTTCCAAGACTAAGTCATAAAAGACATCTCAGCTTCCTGCTTGCTCACTCTTAGATTATTTATTCAGGAGAATGCTAACAGCTATGCTAAGGACACTGAAGCAGTGCTATGGAGATGCCCATGTGGCAAGGAACTGAGACCTCCTGCCAATAGTCAGCAAGGAACTGAGGCTTTCTGCCAACAGCCATGAGAATAAGCCATCTTGGAAGCAAACCCTCTAGCACACTGATCCTCAACCAAGGGTAATTTTGCTTTCCAGGGGGAAGAGCAATGTCTTGAAGCCTTTTGGTTGTCACAACTGGAAGTGGAAAAAGAGTGCTGCTGGCATCTAGGGGGTAAAGGCCAGGGCTGCTGCTATCACCTTATAATGCACAGGAAACAACACAAAATATCAATAGTCCAAGGAACTTTGTCAGAACCCCAGTCAAGTCTTCAGATCACTGTAGCTGATAGACATTTTGCCTACAATACCAGGAGAGATTCTGAGCCA
The DNA here is from genome assembly GCF_023851605.1 of Tamandua tetradactyla. Taxonomy (NCBI): domain Eukaryota; kingdom Metazoa; phylum Chordata; class Mammalia; order Pilosa; family Myrmecophagidae; genus Tamandua; species Tamandua tetradactyla. The sequence goes on along the minus strand of NC_135339.1, from coordinate 13,248,069 downwards.
GAACTACCCTCTAAGCTTTTCCTGGATTTCTGACCCTCAGAAAATATGTGAGATAATAAATATTTGTTGTTTTAAGCTGCTTAATTTGGGGATAGTTATGCAGAAATCAGTAATTAATATAGCTCCAAAAGTGTTTCTCTGGGCAGGAGTAGATATTTTAAAAGGATGAATCAGTCTGGGCATGTGAAGAGTGCTTGGAGGTCAAGAAATGTACAGAAGAAACACAAGTAAAGATTTCTGCAAAATGGCAGGTTTGTCAGTAATGTATAGCTTTCTATTATAGTCCATGAGACTTAGCAAAGACTCAGTGATAACTATAACGAGTAGTGTGATTGAGCTAAATCTTATGTGTTTACTATACCACTTGGCACAAAGTCACCAGTGACCCTCAAGATTTCCAAGAACAAACTAGGGTGCTGAAGGAGGTTGTAGGGTATTACAGAATCATTAGGTAAAGCAAAATGGAAGTGGAGCATTCCAAATGGAGAAGCATGAGCGGACGATGGTGCCTCAGTGGCAGAGTTCTTTCCTGCCATGCTGGGGACCCAGGTTCGGTTGCCGGTGCCTGCCCATGTGGAAAAAAAAAAAATAGAGAAGCAAAGTGAGACAGTGCTAAACTGAGAAGCTAGTAGGTTAGAGGAAAGATACTTTATAGGTGGTGTTGATTCTTTGAAAACTTTAGAGGAGGCCCAGAGCACCCTTGAAGATCCCAATTTGAGTAGAGATCCAGGCCAGTGCTCTTCCAATGTGATTGTATAAAAATGCCTTAGATATATTGTGAAAGTGTGAATTTCCATTCACAAGGTGTGGGCTGGAGCTCCAGATTCTGCATCTGAGTAACAAAGGTAGAAGAGAAGATGGAAGGACTTGATTCTCTAGGGCAGACATTTCTTCTGCCAAGACCTCAGGGGTGGGAACGGCTTAAGTTGGTAAGACTAAAAATATTTGGAGGAAGGGAAGAGAGTCTTCTCTCATGTGTTCTGTACACGTAACAGACAAACAAGCAAAATACAGAAAGGGTCCTAGTTATCCTACCAAGAGTGAAGATGTTAGGGACCTGGGGGAGAAAATTGCAGAGGAAAAGGAAAGGTTGCAAATCATTTCAAGGAATGAATAAGGTGGTGATGAATTGTGTCCAAATGGCCAAGTCTGTAAAAGATAGACTTTCTTTGAGCCACACCACACAATCACAAAAACAAACAGACTGGAAGTTCCTGCTCTTAAATCAGTCATACACATGCACACGCCATTTTAATGGAGGCAGAGGTGCAATGCCAAAAATTAGGTACTACTGTGGAATTTAATCTAGTAAAGAGACACCTTGGCAGTGAAAATTTGCAACTGGAAAGCAAGCTGCCTAGAGCACTTAGAGAAAAAAGCTACATTATTTGTGCAGCTTTAGGGCTTGCAAGATGGGACTGCAAATACCATTTTCTTTCCAGGATTTCACAAGACATGATTTTAGGTGACAGTACATCACTGAGACAGGCCAGACATGGCTCCTTTCCCTTTTAAGGGAAGGTTGGAGTTGCTGTGTTGAATTAGAGGATTTAAAATGCATTTTATTATGCTCAAGCATTTTATCTCTTGTTGCAGGCTTTTGGGCAGGTAGTTAAGACTCCATGCAAATAATTTTAAAATAAAGGGGGTTTGCAGGCTCGCTGAATGTGTAGTGCACAGGCTTTTGAATAGTGTTGGATGTCATTTTCCAATAAAATGAGCAAGGATATGGTACTGATTCAACCTTGGGCTAAAAATAATTCAGAAATAACAGTTGTTCCACCTCCACAGGGTGCAATGTGTAATGTTTGAAAAAAAATATTCACCCCAAATGTGATTAAGATATAAAGAAAATGCATTATCATATAGTCATTTTAGTTCTTTTCTAAATGTGTACAGAGCAGAAATAATGCAAAAATGAAAGGATGTTGTTAAATGTAACTATCAGAAATTTCCATCATTTATTCATTTGTTATGTAGTTACTTATTTCCTACATTACATGATGCTGAAATAAATAAAACACGACTGCTTTCCCAAGAAGTTCACAATTTAGGAAGGAGGCAAGAAGACAAAGTTTATACAGAAATGTAATACATTGTGTATTAAAGACAAACACCACAGAAAATAATTCCTGTTCATGGGAAGAAAGAAGAAACTTTGGGGGATAGCCAAATCTTCAGGTCACATAGAAGTGTGTTGATTGAGTTTTTTTTTTTATTTTATCACTAGCCACAAATATATTATTGGGGCAATTTCTCAAAAGCTTAAAAAGTAAAAGAATTAGGTTCTTATTTTAGAAACAGATTATAATCATCATCTAAATGGGTACCATATAATTTATTTCACTGAGAAAGGCTTACTTCCTTAATAAAATATATGAAGGATAATGCGTTTATTTACATTTTAAATTATATATCTGCCTTATTTCTTATATAAGAATAAATCCTGAATATATGAAATTTTTAAGTATTAAAAATAATGAAGACAAAATTGGGTATTCTTGATATTTTCCTCTACTGAAGAAGATAGATATAAGGGAGAAAGGAAGAAAAATAATACTGTGGATATTAAGCTACATAAAAATTTTAAAAATGTTCTCTAGTGCAAAATTAGCATGGACAAAATAGTGGGGAAAAAAAAGAAAAAAGGAAACCTGGGGTAAACATTTTTACAAGAAATAAGACAGGGACATTATTAGTTTTCTTTTTTTTTTTTTTAATACACCATGACCAAGTGGGTTTTATTCCAAATGTGCAAGTGTGGTTCAACAGAAGAAAATTCGTTGCAGTTTTGCTGGCAATCCTTGGGTTTCTTTGCTTTCCCAGCATAAGATGGTGTCTTCTCCCTTCTTGGACCCTGCTGGCTTCCAGCTTCTGGCTCCTTCTCCATAGCTTTCTATGACACTGCCTTCCCATTTCTATGTCTTCCTAGGGACTCCAGTAACCCAGATTTCGTCTATCCTCATTCAGTTATGCCACAATTTAACCAAAATTAACATCAATCAGAGATCCTCTTTACAATGAGTTCATGCCAACAGGAATGCAGATTGAGAACATGGCTAAATTGGGGTGCATATTTCAATCCATTTCACTAAGATTACCATGGACAAACAGATACAGATAATATTAACTGGTCATATCATTTCCAAAAGGCAGAAAGTCACCCTCCTTAAACAAGGGCCCTCCAACTTGCTGGGAGAGCTCACAGCCAGCACCCACTTTCACTGAGCCCCACAAGGATACCAGGAGGGGAAACACCAAATGGTCTTTTAGCACTTGGTCCCCACTATTTTTTTTTTTTTTAATTTCGAAGTACATTTCAATAAATAGTTATAGAACAGATTTTAAAGTTTGGTATGGTTTACAGTTCCATGATTTTTCATTTTTTCTTCTAGCTGCTCCAAGACACTGGAGACCAAAAGAACTATCAATATAATGACTCAGCAGTCAGACTCATTTGTTAAATCCTATCTTCTCTGTTATATTGCTCCTTCTCTTTTTTTTTAACCATTTTTTTGTGAAAAATAACAAATATACAAAAAGCAATAAATTTCGAAATACATTGCAACAATTAGTTATAGAACAGATTTCAGAGTTTGGTATGGGTTGCGTTTCCACAATTTTAGGGTTTTATTTCAAGCTGCTCTAAGGTACTGGAACTAAAAGAGATATCAATATAATGATTGAGCAATCATATTTGTTTGCTAAACCCTACCTTCTCTGTATAACCCTTACCATCACCTTTGATCTTTCCCACTCTTTAGAGGCGAGGGCTATTCTAACTTTTTCATGGTGGAAGGGGCTGTCAATAATATGGGATAAAAAAATAATAATAATATGGAATAAGGGGATGGAGCAAATTGATATTCTGGAAGGACCCTCTGCATTTCAGGACTTAGCTGATCTAGGGACCCATCTGGAGGTTGTAGGTTTCTGGAAAGTTACACTAGTGCATGGAAACTTTTTAGAATCTTACATAACACCCAGGTGTTCTTTAGGATTGGCAGGAATGTTTTGGGTGGGGTTTGGAAAGTTATAATAGGTATTAGTTTTATTAATACATAAAAGTATACTTGTGAATCAATAATAAAAAATAAAAGAAAAAACAACCTGTGCTGGTTTGAAAGGAAGTATGTCCCCTAAGAAAAGCCATGTTTTAATATAAATCCCATTTCATAAAGTTAGAATTCTCTATTCAGTACTGTATGTTTGAAACTGTAATGAGATCATCTCCCTGGATGATGTGATTTAGTCAAGAGTGGTTGTTAAATTGGATTAGGTGATGACATGTCTCCACCCGTTTGGGTGGGTCTTGATTAGTTTCTGAAGTCCTATAAAAGAGGAAATATTTTGGAGAATGACAGATTCAGAGAGAGCAGCACCTCGAAGCAGAGTCCACCAGCCCATGACTTTTGGAGATGAAGAAGGAAAACACCTCCCGGGGAGCTTCATGAAACCAGAAGCCAGGAGAGAAAGCTAGCAGATGACGCCGTATTCACCATGTGCCCTTCCAGCTGAGAGAGAAGCCCTGACAGTGTTCACCATTTGCCTTTCCAGATGAGAAAGAAACTCTGAACTTCATCGGCCTTCTTGAACCAAGGTATCTTTCCCTGGATGCCTTTGATTGGACATTTCTATAGACTTGTTGTAACTGGGACATTTTCTCAGCCTTATAACTGTAAATTAGCAACTTATTAAATTTCCCTTTTTAAAAGCCATTCCGTTTCTGGTATATTGCATTCCAGCAGCTAGCAAACTAGAACACAGCCCAAGAGGAAGGAAAAGTATATGAAAAGAGGGAACGGGTGAAAATACAAATGTAAATTACCAATATATTTATCACTTCAAGTGTGAGGCATTAGAACAATTAGACATGTATTTTTCTTCATCATAGATGCACTCTCATCATCAAAGAAGAAATCAAAAGAAAAATTATAAAGTATTTTGTGCTAAATGAAAATAAAAGCAGAATATATAAAATATGTGGTAAACCACTAAAGAAATGAGAAATGAGAAATTTATAGTATTGTATGTCTATTTTAGAAAATAATAAACACGTCAAATCAAAGACTTTAGTTTCCACCCTTAAAAAATAGGAAAAGAAGAGTTAATCAAATGCAAATTAAGTATACAAAGAGATATAATAAAGGTCAGAGTGAAAATCAGTGAGAGAAGACAGAAAAGCAATAGAGAAATTCAAGGAAACCAAAAGCTGTTTTTTTTAAGATCAATAAAATGCATAACTCCAGTCTAATTTCTTAGAAAAAAAAAGGAAAAGAAACAAATTGTCAGTATCAGGCATAAAGGACATGAAAATATTGCATATTCAATAAGCATTAAATATAGAAAAACAGGACACATTATGTGTAATGATTTCATAGGTGAATACATATGTCAGAACTTATGAAATTTTGCTTTTTAAATATGTGCAATTTGTTGTATGTCTATTAAATCTAGGAAAAACCTTTGAAAATTATTTATTCAAATATTTTTCATATGGAACATTTATGAGTAGATGTGCAATACTGAATATGGTATGAAATAACTAGGCTTTACAGTTTTTTTGTTTTGTTTTAAATAAAGCTGGAAAATGCAAAATGGGAATGATGAGGATTAGTGCTGATTCTTTGACAACTTACCTTCAAGCTTTGATGCCCCATCCTAGGCAATATGAAGTCACCTGGTTTCATTGTTCTGAGGTTAAATTTGGACGTAAATAATCAATTCTAGAAATCTGGGAGTGGGTTCATTGGCACAAACATAGAGGAAGACGTATAATGAACATGCAAAATGAAGCATTGTTATTTTAAGGTTATCTTTGAACCTTATCCCAAACAATAGCAATTTCATTGTTCACCTGGATACTCTATTCATCCAACATGTATATCGGTCTCCAAAAATCACCAGAAGGCCAGAGAGGTACTTGTCTTGACTTTCCATGATGGTCCAAAACTTGTCTTGACTTTCCATGATGGTCCAAAACTTGTCTTGACTTTCCATGATGGTCCAAAACTTGTCTTGACTTTCCATGATGGTCCATGGTGGTGAAGGTGACTGTGCAAAAATGCTCAACTCTCATATGCATCAGAGCATCCTAAAGAAGAGCAAAGTCAGGAGATGAAGTGTTTTTAATTGGGCTCATGGTAAATTTACTATCTCACATTTTCCACAAGTGCTTTCATTGACCATCATGCCTTCTACTTCCTCATCTTCCCTTCAGTTGCTTTTGTTGCTGTTCTTATGGGGTAGTTTGTGCCAATTCAGTTAGTATTGGTTATATAGGATGTTCCACAGCTAGTAAAGGAGGGTACTGTTGGAAATAAAGCCCCTGGTGCAATAGATGATTATGTCAACTCTCTTCATGGTCATTATTTTTTCACCAACAATGTTTTCCTGACAGTGTATATAACACATGGCCCTATAACTTTGTTGGGCACACAAGGAAAGCTGAATCTCTAGTCAAGATATTCCAGTGACTCACTTTTTCTTTCAGAGTGTCTAATTCATAGATTTGGTGAAAATCCAAATTTTCATAGGGAACTTTAGTGGGCACTAAAATTGCTTTTGTGCATGAAATATAAGACACTCATATGTAAGTGACAGTGTTAATAGCAGGATAATTGCAGGGTTAGAATAAATTTCAGAGGTAATTTTGACTAAAAAGCTTCTAACTATGGCCAAACTTCAAGAAAAATAAATTTTACATGGAAAAGTACTGAGTTTTCTACTCAGACTCTACAATTAACTTTGTGGTTATTTTTAATTTTCCTTTTCCTTTTGTTTGGGTTCCTTATCTAGAGTTACCTGCCTTTATCTGTCAATTTATTGATAACATATCCTTGTTATCAACTCATTCCTTCTGTTTTCAGTTCCATTTTGTCTTATTTATACAGAGAATTGCTTGTTTTCTTTGTTGTAAAAACTGGCCCATGCTAGCTATTACTTTTTAGTTTTAACTGTCTTTCCTCCTTCAATTTCAGTTAGTATTTATTTCTAATTTCTTCTAGATTAATTTTAAAGTTTTATGGTTATAAAGTTAATATGTTAATTTAGCTGATATTAAAAATTTATATATGATATGTGGTAAAGATCTTTTTCCCCCTAAATCATTCATTCATACAGTAGTTCTTTCAACAAGTATTTACTGAATATTTACTATATACCAGATCATGTGCTAATTGTTCTATGCTCTTAGTTAAATATTTGTTTCCTCATCCAACAATTATTCATTGAGTTCCTACTGGTCTTAGCCATCATTCCAAGAGCTGGGATATAGTAACTTTTTCTTTGTTTATTTGTTTGTGTAAAAAGCAAACTGAAGTCTTGCCTTTATAGAATTTGCATTTTACTAAGGGAATCATGCAATGACACTCCTCCTCAAACACACACACACACACATCATGTAGCATAGTCATCACACACTTGTATCTCAGCAAACAGTTATAACTGTTTAATCAGTTAAGTGTTAGGAAGTTCGATTTCTAATATTTTTCTCTCTCCCTCTCTCCCTCTCTCTCTCTTTAATATACATAATAGTATAGCATATATAGCATGCACTATTTATTGTAATAAATTATATAATGCTACACATATGTATTTATTTGTTCATATTTAAAATCATTACACACCTTCCTATTTATTAGGTATTTGGTGTGTTGTATGTGCATGCAAGTGTGTGTATGTGTGTGGTATGTATGTGTATAATCTATCTTCTCGTCCAGCCTTCACTAGAGTCTTAATATCTTTTCATGAGTCATTCTTTCTTGCAGCCCAAAAAGTAGAGAGCCATAGAGAGTGTTTACATTAGTCAAGATTTCAATGCTGGAAAGAAAAATAGTGCTAGCATAGGCCAGGTCCTGACCTGGCATTAAACCACATGGTGGTCTGAATTAAGGAAATGGGCTTTCCAGAGACATCAGCCTCTCTGTTGTTTGTGCCTCACCGGCTGGTGAGCATCGTAAGAGCATGTCTGATTTATGTATGAATCCTCAGGGCCTCTCATAGTTCACTGGGCAAGCAGGAAGAGCAGCTCAATTAAAGATGGCTGCATTTGACTCAATTGCCAATTCTCTTTGCCTTTAATCATGCTCAGAGAAACAGGAGTTATAGAAAGGAAGGTGTCTACAGCTTACATAACTGATCCTCTGTGTGTGTGTGTGTGTGTGTGTGTGTGAGCGCATGTGCAGGCACAGTGTTGGGCAGCAGTGTAGTGAGTACATCTCCAGCCAGAGACAGGGCCGTGGTATCTGAATGTGCTTATCTGTAAGGATCACAGTCAATGCACTGAGCTGGAATGTAAATGAATACATTGCTACCCAGAGCAAAACACAATTACTGATCAAATGCTCCAAAGGAAGAGATGCTCTAAATAAGAGCATTAAACTGAGAAATTTGGACCATTAAAGCTTTATGCCTTTGAACTAACAAACGGAGATCTAGGAAAGTGTCATCAGTGGATAGGGCTAGGTTTGGCATCTGCCGCAGGGAACTTTCCGTGGAGGGTTTGGAGGACAGATGTTCCCTACCCTGATACCCTTACTAAAACCAGCTCTGAAAAGTCAGGGGAATTTTCAATTCCAGGTCCGTATACTTCCCACCCCCCCAAAAAAAAAACATTCAACAAATGGTGCTGCGAAAGAATGAAAGAATGAAATGTGACCCCCACCGTACAGCATCCAAAACAAAAGGCAGGGGAATTTACAAATGACTTCAAACCCACGGGAACTGGTATTAGGACTTGAACATGTCTCATGGAGAACATGATTCAATCCCCAACAGATGGGTTTGAAATATGAAGGAGGAATGAGTGGATGCTGATGGGATATAGCAGTAAAAAAAGAAACAAAAACAAACAAAAAAGTCAAGGAAGAGATCTCAAAACTGAATGTGACTGATGTTGCTGGTAATACAATGCCATGCTTGCTGAACCTAAGTGGCCCTGTTCTAAAATAGCAGACTCCGGTCATGAGGCTGTCCCGGCTGACTCTTCTTTTCTTTCATTCCTTTTATTATTGTTTTGAAGTGACTTTGATGTGTGAATGCAAAGGAGCACATGAAAGGGGAGACAATGACTGCCCTGCAGCCTGCTGGTGTTTCCTCCATCAGCTGTAATCACAGTCTGCTTTAGAAAACTTCCAAAGCCAACCAGTTTGGCTCTAAAAGACTCTGTTATTATGAAAACACACAAGCCACAAAGATTGTGTTGGTAATTAATGGAAAGCCTGAGGTATCCTAACCTCTAAAAGATGCTTAAATGCAAAGCCAGTCCTTGAAATTATCAAGACATTTGTTTCAAAACCACTTAAAGAAACAGCGTCAGTTCTCAATAGCAGGGCAAGGAATTTTAGCAGAGCCAGGCTGAAGCCAAGAGGGAAGAAAATTGACATGTATAGAGCACCAACTACGTTGTGGCTGCAGCTTAGTGTTTTCAAATCCATTCCCATGATCAAGCCTTACACCATCAATGTGAAGTATCATATCAACTAGATAGCTGTGACTTGACCAAACTGGCTTAGACAGAATAGGGGTGTATTTCCCTCTCACATGCTAAGGCCCTGAGAGTCCAGGGCAGGTATGAAGGCTCCACAAAGCCTTGTCCTGTCTAACACATGGCTTCCATCCTCGTCACAAGATAGCTACTAGAGCTCCAGACATCTTGTGTGAAGGCAGGAAAGGACAAGGTGGAGGGAAAGGAGCTTTTTCTGAAACCCCATTCGTGACTTGTATCCGTAGTATTTTAGCTGCACTTGTTGCCATTCCAAATTAGAAATTGGGGGTCTCTTACTAAATAAGAAGGGTGAAGGATATTGAGTAGGTATCAGTCTCTATGCATCTAAGAATAATTGTGCCAATGGAAAACAAACCTGAATCTTCAAGAGATAAATGAATCAAACCAAGATTGCACAGTCAGTGAATGGTGACAGGAAACTCAGCTGCTGCATACATGGCAGGAGTCACAGCTGGAGCCTAAATAGACATCCAGGTATGTTTGAGCCTGTCATTGGAGTGGCAAGAGCTAAACTGCATAAGTCAGTAATGATGGAAATTTTGGTAGGAAGGAACAAGAAAGCCAATATGTGCAAAGAGTGTGGATCTGAAAAATAATGGGAGGTGAGGGGATATGAAGGAGAACTTATCTGGGCATCTTTTCCTTCAAATAGCCCTATGAGCACATGTCTGAGCCCCAGTTCATAAGAGGAATTGGCAGTAGATGAAGGGATTTTCTATGAGCAGCCCTAGGCTGTATAGCTTCAGTCAACATGGTGAGGGAAAGAGGGTTTTCCAAGACCTCTGTGAGAGCCCAGTGGGCCTTGAGCTCATTGAGACCTTCAGGGAATGTTGCAGCTTGGGAAGATATGTCTTTGCCAAGGAAAGATATTAGTACCACCACCCTTAGCATTAGAAACATGGGTCCTATGTGAAGATCAAGCTGATGTTTGAGGCTGCAGAGAGACACCACTTCCTTCAGGTAGCACCTGGTAATGAGGATGTTTAAGGTGAGTCTTCCTTACCTACTTTCTATCTAGGCAGTTCAAAATTGATGACAAGAGGTATTACGTGGCCCAGGAAACATGTCTAAGTCAATTGACTGGCTAGGGCACTGAACTCAGTTGAATGTAAGGTTTCATTGGAAACTTGAGTCAACCAGTTGGGCAGTTTGACATTAACCACTGCTTGCCTGCTGCCTAGTGCTGTTTTGCATATGGTGGGTCTGAGAAAGCCTCAGGCTTGCAGTTTGATATATGCTCACTTTGCCCTAAATTCTTACCCCCTATAATTCTAGAAGATTTGTAAAGGCCATGGTATGTATCACCACACTGCAGCACACGTACTGAGGCTTCTTCAAACATTAAACCAGTAAATGTTTTCAATGATAACCATAAAATTTTTGTCATTACCCTCTGTGCCACCTTCTCTCCTTCATGAATTTTCATCCTGTCCATCAGTCCTCTTTAGTACTAGGTGATTTTTTTTTAAAGGCCTGCCAATAAATCCGGAAAGCTGTGATACATTTGAGACACACACTCCCACTCCCAAGCTTATTTTTTCATCAGCAATGAATTAGTAACAATTTGCTAATTAAGATTTTATTTTAATTACTGGGGAAAGGGCATTCCTTAATTAATAGAAAGAAAGATTGGTTTCATCTAAATTAATTATTACTGGGAATGTGTCCCGAATCCAGTAGGCACAAGCCATTTAAAATGAGCATGTTAACAACAAAATTAAGCAACTTGGGGTTTAGTCCTAATAATTTGGACCATGGTAATTAAGTTAGAGTTTATGGGTAGCTAATCTTCATGGGGTCCATGAACTCATAAAATCGATATAGCACCCCGTTGTATTCTCAGTTTCTTAACAGGGTACCTGATAGTTAAGTATAAGCTGTTGTCTCTGGAACCATCATTAAAAGACACACAATATGTACTTCCAATATCCACTGCACCTGCTATTATCCCCTGACTGTAATGTCATAAGTCATTACAAAGACCAGAACCCATAGCCAAGGTAGTCAAGACCCTGAGTTGAAGTCAACCAGGCATCCAATTTTTATCATTGAATGCTCAAGGCACTTGTATCTCATCCTTCTTTCCATCAAACTCATGATCCATATTTTCTGGTGACTCATCCTGAAGTCCCATTTCCCCCGCTTCCTTCCAAAGTCTTCCATGATGACATATGGAATTGTCTCTCTGTATTTAAGAAATATTGTTCTATACCCACACTCAGCCATTCTCTGACCGTTTCTTCACTCCTTTACTGAATCTGACTATCTCCTATTGACACATTTTCTCCAGGGAAAGACGATTTCTTCATTATTCTTCATGAACCTCTGAGTCTGAACATGAGTTGGTGCCTTGCTTATGTCCTGCTTCCCTTCCCATAGCGTTTGTTCCTTGAGTTCTTGAACAATAAAATACTGTTCTTTGTGGTACATCATAACACAGCTAATCCTTCCTGGATGTTGTCATCTACAGAAATTTTCACACCCCTTTTATTAAAATATTGGTGCTGCTCCAATTGTACACTATGGTCTACCGACCCATTCTTTTTTTTTTTTTTTGCATGGGCAGGCACCGGGAATCGAACCTGGGTCCTCGGGCATGGCAGGCAAGCACTCTTACCTGCTGAGCCACCGTAGCCTGCCCACCAACCCATTCTTAATGACTTTTTCTTTCACTCCATCATACCTATCCACTTCCATGGACACACTTTGGAAGTGATCATCATCCCTTCCATACTAATTCAAGAGGTCTGTTCTCAATAAAATCTCATCTCCTACCAGCTTGCTTGTCCTGTTAAACCTACTGTGATCTCTTTATATCAGCCTCATGAGACTCTATAGTTGACTGACCCCTCCTTTTATATTTACCATTCCAGCAGCCGTAATTTTTTTGTTTCCTTCTTTCTCCTGCTTAGATTCTTTGGCCCATCAATTCAGTAACTTCATCACACCTCTTTGCACACAGAGTATAAAACATTCAGTCCTCATCTAACTTTAAATCTCAATAGTATTTTATGTAGTTAAACTCACCTTCTCTGCTGAAACATTCCTTTTTCTTGAATATCCATAATACAGCAATCGAGTAGCTTTCTTTCTACTCTCTGGATACTTCTTTGCCATCACATTTGCAAGCTCAGCCTCTGTTTCTCAACCATGAAATATTGGAGTTCCTTCATTTACTGTCCCAGGTCATTTTGTACTCTCTTCCTGGCCAGTATTCTTTTACCATCTCTGTGCAGAGACATTATAGATTTAAATTCTCCCCCCAAGTCTAGATTTTCATCGTCTCTTCCTTTGACTGTTTCAATGGCACATTCAATTCAATATGTCCACAACTGAAATCCCAATTGCCCCACTTAAACCCCGTTATCTTTCAGTGTTCACTACTTAGTGTAAGAGCCTGTCCCCATAAAGTTCTATAGACTAAAACCCTAAGCCTTTTCTTTGAAATTATTCTTCCCTTCTTGCTACCATTTAAAAATATTGTTTTCCTCTCTCTGAGATCCATCCACTTCCTTTTGTCTTCATTTACATCATAATAGTCAAAGCTACCATTTACAATTATATGGAATAATGTTGAGTTAATTCTCAATATGGAGTAGCCATATATTTAGTCCTTTTAATCTTCTCAGCACTATAGCTAGTGTTCTTTTCAAAGTACAGAACTGATGTATACTTCACACCCCCACATCCCACCTTCTACCCTTAAAACTCATCAGTGTCTTCCTGTTGCTAAACTTGCTCCTCCAGAAATGAATTATGCCAAATTCCCTCATTCTCAAAACTGCAACCACATGTCCATTAGTTCTTTTACTTGTATATGCTAATAAATATTTGTGGAATGGTTTAATAAGTGCATGATATATAATAAACACACAAATCAGTGGGGCCCCTGCAAATCATATAGTGATTTATGCAAAAGTGTTTCACGACAGACATCTTTTCAATTGCTAAGAGGTTCACAGCACCAGATTTCAGTCAAAAGAAGCAGAGCTCTCCACTTCTAACTGGAGCACATGACAGAGGGCCTCTGCCTATGTCTAGTCATCTTACCTCTGTTTCTAACACTGCACAGAAATGAGAGACTATTGGCCTATGAACTCAGGGTGGTCAAAGCATAGCCTGAGACACAAAGGAAGCTAATAGGCTTATAAGGTGATTCTCAAAGCCAAGCCTTACTTAGGTGACATGTAGATATTTTTATCTTTCAACAAAAACATGTACTGGTCCTTGGCTGATTTTGAATGTTTCACGGTGTTGAGTTAAAAACTGGCTGGAAGTGGCCTTATTAATACCCCTGGCCAATGGCAGACATGAATAAGGATGTCACTATTTCAAGTCAGGACTCGATAATCTGACTCTAAAGTTCCTTTCCATCTGTAACTTTGACTACTCTACAGTGGAAGAGTCAGCTCAATGTATTTGTAGACTCCAAATAGCTTTTTAGCATAGTGTTAAAAAATGTTTTAAAAGTAAACACCAGTGGCTAATAGACGGAGCTCATTTCTGTTTATCTCACTGGCCTGAAAGACTCTCAAAAAAAAAAAAAAAAGAGGCAAAATAAGTAAAAAGGAAGACTTGGGAGAGGAGGAGAAAGCCTATCACTCAGCCAGACAGCATGGAAGCGTGGAGCCTAACTCCATGCAAAGAGCATCAGAATGCTGATGAGCTAATGTTCCTCTTACCCTTAGCTTAGGAATCAGAGCTCAGGACCATTAGCAAGCTTTGTGGTTCCATTATGTGGCCCCCACACCTCAAAAACGATTCTCAAGAGACCTTATTGTTGTATAACCCCACATAATTTTGCATTTACATCTATCTATGTGCACCCACAGACACAAAAGAAATTTCAATAGTAAAAGTGACAAATTCCAAAATTTTAATTGAGCATCTAATAAGTGGCAGAAACTGTGTTAAGACATTGAAATATACCCATAAAATTAGCATCGCAGCTAAATTTGTACTTCATCTCTTGTTCAGATTGGCCCTTCTTTACAGCAAGTTAGGAAATGGAAAAATCCAATTATTGTTTTCTTCTTCCCTCCCTTCCTTCCTTCTTTTCTTTCTTTCTCTCTTTCTCTGTCTCTCTCTTTTTATTCCCTCTCTCCCTCACTCTCTTCTCTCTTAACTTTATTTTTAAGAATTATGAAATTTATTTTCCTGCTTGTTTGCTACTTTTGGTTTCCCTTCTTGCCCGCTATTTTGAAAATGGGACTTATTTCTTGCAGAATGGCCAAGTAAAGCTAGTTTCCCAAGAAACTCCAAATTGTTTATAATAGAATCACAGCTATTGTAAGCAAACAAAAGTAACTACTCATCATTATTCCTGAAGATGGTTAATATGTTTCTTGTTTGGAAGTCTTATTACAGTGATTTCTAGGTTCCTAGATTTTTACTTCTTTGGGTATTTTTAACCTGTGAGATTGCTATAAGGAATAAGAATTTGACTTTTCTCTCAATGGATGAATAAAGACCCTTTGATTTTACCTAAGAGTCATGCAACTGCATATTGCTAGACACAACTTTTATATGATAGGAACACAGTCCAATTTCCCTAAATTTGAAAAGTGCAAGAACATTAAACTTAGTATGTTGTTGTATCATTGACTAAGAACGTCTGGGACAAACATATTTACAAGTTGATATTTCAAACCAAGTTTTCAGGCTCCATATAGAAATTGAGAAGAATCCTGAGCTTCACTCAGAAGTCCTTCCATCTTTGAATAATCCATTCAGGAAACAAGGACTGAATAACTTTTATATGCCAGATGCTTTCAAAAGCTCTGCTGACTTAAGGATGAATAAAACACAATCGTGCTTGCATGTAGAGGGTAGGGAGAATGAATTTGGGAATTGCATCTAGCTTTGCACTCCATATAGATTCTCTCATCTGGTGACAAATTATGGCTGAGCTCTGCTACTTCCCTGTTGTGAACTATTGTTCAAAAGGGTCAAATGTTCAAGAAATTGGTCAGAGCTGCTTTCCTCCTTCTTCCTTCTTTCCCATCATCACCAGTATATTACCGTGATAATAGAAGATATTGTTGCTATTGGAATTAGTGTGTCTTATTTGATTCAAACATTTACATGTTACAGATTGAAAGTCCAGCATCATATAAATATGAGGGAGCACTTAATGGAGATTCAGTACTGAACAAAAGATGAAGGTAAATAACTTGATGTAGTCAGCCTTTTTATGGTAATAATAGTAACAATCATGATAAAACAGAGAAAAAAAACATTTAGAATTATTGTGAAATTAGGGTGTTTGGAGACTAGTCCCAGTGAGAAATGTTACTTGCTTTGGGGCAATGTACAATTTTCTAACTATAATGATTTTCTTGAGTTGAACAAAGAATGCACTTTTGGTACTTTATTTTCCTGGTTCTTCAGTTTAATTTAGCCACCCAGACTCCCTCCCAATTATGGTTTATTTACTTCAGAACACCAGCATTCCCTGGCAATTTGCAGTAGTGAGATTTTTATGGGACTGCTAGAAGGCAAATTCCAAAACATAAAGAAGGTTTGCCATTGGCAAAAATGGCCCCTGTGGGACACATTCATCAAAAATGTGAAATGAGAATCACAGGGCTGGAACATATGGCTTCTTACTTTTCTTTCTTTCTTTTTTTTGAGTACAGGTGGTAAGAGGAGACTTTTCCAATTAAAGAATTCTTTTATGGAGAGTCACTTTGTCTGATGGTTATAAGCCGTTTTTTCTGCTTGCTTAATTATTAATATCTTTCTTTCTTAAAGGGGTCAAAACAACCTTGCTTGTAATGATTCAAAAAATCTTCCACTTCTTCCCTCCATCCCTCCTTCTCTCCCTCCACTCTTCCTTCCCTTCTTTCTCCTTCCCTCCCTCCATAATTTTTTCCCACTCTCATTTCTGATTTCCCTCCATTCCTCCCTCTCTCTGTCTCTTCACTCTTCACACTTTGTGTCTCTTGCTTTGTCACTGTCTAGCTTACCTGCATAAATTAGAAAATATGCTTCACTTTCCCTACCTCAACACTGTGCAAATACACTGTTTTAGTTTGTAAGCTGCCAGAACGCCATATACCAGAAACAGACAGCTTTTAAAAAGGGAAATTTATTAAGTAGCAAGTTTACAGTTCTGAGGCTGTGAAAATGTCCAATTAAGACAAGGCTATAAAAATGTTCAAATTAAGGGATCCAGGGAAAGATACGTCGGTTCAAGAAGGCCGATGATGTTCAGGGTTTCTCTCTCAGCTGGAAAGGTACACAAGAACATCTGCCAGCTTTCTCTCCAAAAATCTTCAATGGCTTCCCTGGATCTCCATCCATTCTGTGGGCTCTGCCAGTTCTGGCGGCTTTAATACATTTTCCAAAATGGTTCCCTATCAAAGGTCTCCAGTAAAGCAACCCCACCTTGATGGGTAGAGATACATCTCCATGGAAACCATATAATCAAAATTTACCACCCACAACTGGGTGGGTCGCATCTCCATAAAAACAATGAAAAAGATTCTACCCAGCAATGTCGAATGAAGATTAAAGGAACATGGCTCTTCCGGGGTACACAACAGTTTCAAACTGGTACACACATAAAAGCAAGAACACAGGCACACATATAAACGTGCACACATGTCACAAACACACACACATTCATTTTCCCTAAGATTGCATAACAGTTTATTAGCCATTGGATTCTTATAATGTCATTTTTCTTGTAGTGTCATTTTTGTCTAAACAAATGACCAAATATGGTTGTAGAAAAGCGGTACAGGTACCTGCTCCTCCTGAAACCTGCAGAAAGATTCCTCTCCCCTACCATGCAGTTTTAGTAGGTAAAGTTTCAATTGCTTTAATCAAATTAGTAGTCATTTTTAGTTAGTAGTTTGTTTTCCCCTGGCTTCTTATTCTCATTCTCTCTCTCTTTCAGTCACACATCCAAGTGGGTATGTTCTCCAAATTCCAGGCCTGATATCTTCTCATCTACTTCCTTACAGACCTCTAAAATTGGCAAATGCCCCACTGATTCACATTTCCAGATAAGGCCTAAATCCTAGCCCTTAGCCTGCACCCTTCCTTTGTGGCTTCTCTTCTGCCCTCCCCTCACTCTTTACATATAGAGTTTGCAAATTGCTCATCAATGGGAATTGCCCATGCCTCTTACGAATTGTGTAAAATTTGGCAAAATGACCTCATCAAGGAAGTCATCAAGCTTTTCCTGATGCAGTGAAAACTGAATGAGGTTAGAAACAAGCAGGCACTGACCAGGCAGAGGGGTTAAGAAATAATATTTTAGGAAACATGAACAGAAAGTGTCAAAGAGCAGCTATGAGAAGAAACCTAGAATAGAGGAGAATGGAGAGCAGGCAACTATGATTGTCTCTCTCAGGGGAGAGAGTGATGCCAGGTGGGGCTGGAGGGGTGCAAGATTCACCTTTCTATTTTGATTTTAAGAAAAATGGGAAGCTATTAAAGTGCTTCTAGATGGAATTGGGTGGTTGGCATGATCAAATTTATACTTTATAAAGAAATCTGGCTCCTCTGTGAAGATTGAAGGGAGCTACTATGGATGTGACAGAGTAGACATGAGCTTTCTGCCTTGGTCCCAGGATGCTGGACAGGAAAGGTATAGAAGGACTACATTTGGAATTCAAGTGGCAGGAATTGCCGAGAGATCAGATATGGTGTGAAGGGAATTGAGGGGTCTAATGACTCCTAGGTTTCTTGCTTGGAGATTTGATTGGTGGTGGTGAAGTCCACTGAGATAGGACACACTGGAGACCAAGGATTTTTGGGGGTAGATGTCAGGATGGGCAAACATCAGCTATGCATCCTCATTTGTATTCCATATGTGTTGAGTTTGAGAAGGCTTTGAGTCATCGACATGAAGCAGCCAAGTAGAGACTTAGGGCTGGAGCTCGAAGGAGACATGCACACTGAAAATATAAATGTGTGAATCATCTTCAAGTGGTGATGATTAAGCCACAAGCAGGAATGCAAATACTCAGAAGGAATACAGAGCCAAAACACAATGAGCCTAAAAGCCAAGGCTGAGCCTGGGGACCTCAGCAATGAAAGTGGAGTGTAGGAGAATGTTTCTATCAATAGAACATAAAAAAAAAAAAAAATTGCTCCATAGTGGCTGGTGATCATTAGGGTGACTATAATTTATTGTCCATATTGGGAAATTTTGAGAGTGGAAGGGATGCTAACCAGATGGGATATAAGGGAAAAGGTAAAAATTGGGATTCTGCTGCAAACCCATAGAAAATGGATAGTTGGATTTATTCTGATTGTTTTGTGACAGATACACAGGCTAAGAAAAACAGATTGACAAGAAAACATAGGATATTAAATGAGTCATCATAAAATGCCATCTAACTGATATTCTTGCCTATTAACCTCTAGCTGTATACTGCTAAATAAAGCTTTCCACATTTTTTTTTTTCATTTGTCATTCTCCTGCTCAAAACTGTCTACCACTCTCAGTTTTCTAGGATGGAGTCCTAAATTCTTAGCTTGGAATTCAAAACTCTGTTTTGTCCACACATAGCTCCCATTTGTAGTCTATCACTTGCTTGTTTGTCTTCCCCTAGAGTCATATTTGCCTCATCAGTGATACTCAAATATGCCTTAAACATCACCATCTCTAGATTTTGAATGTTTAAAGGTAGTTCACTTTGTGACCTTAGGAATGAATGCTCCTTTTTGTTTCCCACTCTTTTGAATCTAGTCTTGAGGGTGGCTCATTGAACATTCCCTCTACATCTGCTAAACTTTGGAGTACCAGTTCTGAAGGAAGTGCATTCAGGTAAAGTGCCATTTTTGTGTTCAATGCAAAGTCTCA
The DNA here is from genome assembly GCF_023851605.1 of Tamandua tetradactyla. Lineage (NCBI taxonomy): Eukaryota > Metazoa > Chordata > Mammalia > Pilosa > Myrmecophagidae > Tamandua > Tamandua tetradactyla. The sequence goes on along the minus strand of NC_135339.1, from coordinate 13,228,741 downwards.
AGTCTTTCAAATGAAGTCCAGTTTGTTTCCACAATGAGTTCCAGGATTCCATTATCTACCTTACTTTGCTCATAAACTGCGAAGATAATTTTTTTGTGTTTACATAACTATGCAACCACCTGCCTGAAGAATGGCAAAGTTCTAAGAATCTATAGGCTCACTTACATGGAAGCTTCTGGAATTCCACTTCCAGTTGGTAAAACATGTTGGTAAAACATTCAGAGTTAGAAGAAAAGCACACAGAAATTAGGAAGGTGTATTTTCATTAATGCTATCAGATATCTTTAATTGTTTGAAATCACCAGGAAAAAATTCCAGACATTTTGTTTGTATTTTGAAAATCATGATAAGAAAATTGAATTTGTCTCTTCGGGTTACCAATCATCACCTACATCTTGGCACTTCTGGAGGAAACTAGAGCAGTTGTTTGAATTGCCTTAACTTGTTTCCTTTTTCTGCTGAGGCTGATTTTGCGTTCCTTGTCACTCTCTAAAAGTGAGAAGGCAGTTGAGGCTTCCCTGCAGCCAGGTCCCTGGAACACAGGAGAGGATGAAATCCTTGTGTCTGCCATTTCCATTCATTGTTCTCTAGGCCTTGAATTTGATTTCACCTTGAATGTCATTTCTTTTTTAGATTGTAGTTGCTTTTAGGAGGAGTAAATGCATTTGTTGGCCTCCGCATCATTCTGGGGTAGATCTTGGATCAGTTCTCTTTGTTTACATAGATTATTGGCACTCTTCTAATTTGCACAGTATTTGGGCTTAAAGGGTCATGTTCAAGAACTTTGTAGCCAAGACCTCATTTTTAAGTGAAAATGATTTTTCATAGCAGGTGATATGTCATACACAATGTTAAGCATGTGTTTAAATTCTGCACTAATACAAATATATTTTCTTATCCTAATAAAAGCAAAAATCTTGAATTTATATAATCACTTGGAAAATGAATTTCTAGTATCTGAACAGAAATAAAATAATAATATAACAGCTGACATGTACATAGTACTTTCTAGGTGTCATCACTATTTTAAGACTTTGTATATATTAGTCCATTTAATTCTCATCACAAATGCTTATATTACTGCTTAGGCAATTTAGTTTCAGAGATCTCCTCCCCGCCACCCCCCACACACACACTTCAGAGGTAAAGGGGAATGATTAAAGGAAGGGAGGAGAGAGGATCTTACTCTAACCCATATACAAAAAATCAGAAGAAAGAAGAAGGCAAATAGTAATATCCAAATTAACTTTACTGTAACGTTTAAAGCAAAGTTGTAATATTTGAGCTTCATAATTGATTTTGAGATATTGTGGAAGCAAATATAAAAAGGGAAAATACTTTTACATAATTGTAATTACCTCTCAAGAGAAATCGTGCCACTTGTAAAAGGAAAATAAAGCTTTTTCTAACATTGAATTCATTTAAAAATTCAATGATACCCAAATATGCCTTAAACACCACAATCTCTAGGCTTTAAATGTTTAAAATGAGGTTTTACATAAAGATAGCTGGTTACATAATAAAGATGTCAATAATATGATAGGGAAAGTTATAAGGCTGACATAAAATTAGAATGTGCATTTATCAAGAATACAAGTATTATAAAAGCTCATGTTATGTCTTCAATAACTTAGTTTTTCTTAATTATTTCTAGTATGAGATAGATTAGTATGAAGTTCAGTGCTTATAATAATAGAGGTTTTCTTGGATTATAGTTAAAAGCTAAGAATCATTGTTATAAATAATTATGAAGTGAGACTATATGAACATATACAGTGTATATATATATATGCAAACGTACACATATTATTTATACATATTTATAAAGTGTTTGTATCTTTATGTTCATTTTATTTTGATCATGCTGTGAAATTCAAAGCGACTTCCATCTCATTTACCATTTCCTAATTTACTAAGCACAAAGATAAGTTTTCATCACAATGAAGCATACAACCTATAATCTAATGGGAACACAGTGATAGCAAAGATTTTATGTTAAAACAATGTCTGTGTTAGGAGAATATTATTCTTCAAATGACAGGGGAGCTATTTCAGTTAGAAAAGAGCTTGATCATATCTATTTTCTTTCTTTCTTTTTTTTTCATTTTGTTTTGTTTTTTTGCATGGGCAGACACCAGGAATCGAACCCGGGTCTCCAGCAATGCAGGCGAGAACTCTGTCTTCTGAGCCACTGTGGCCCCACCCGGATCATATCTATTTTAATTATTTAAAAAATGCTTGAATAAGAATTTAAGGTGAATTTTTAAAAATGCAATTCTCTAATAATTTTGATCCAGTGTTACCAAATACTAAATAAAGCATTAAATAAATTTCTTACACTTCTTGATTGCTGAATGAAGTAAAGTTCATGACCAAGACAGTTCTGTCCTGGAAATTAGCAAGGTGGATGAAGGGATAGCAGAGGCTGGGCCTTGGTAATCTGAATCAATATTCAAGGTAATGGTGGCAATTGAGGATTTTCTGGAGCCAAGGTTTCTGCTTAAAATAGATTGTTCTGGAAGGTCAGCTGCCATCAGCCCTGGGTTATCCAATAGTGAGGCAGGAAGAAATTTCCAAAGACAAAGAAGATACCAGCAACAGAAAGAAGGAAAAGGACTTGATAGACAACCACCATGTTTTATTGGCCTGCAGAGACTCTGTTGGTGATTAAATGTCTTGACCATCTGGCACCAACACAAGTCAAGGAAATCTTGAAACAGTATGGATGCCATCTTTGGTTTCCATAAATATACCAAATCTACTACCCTGTACTCTTCCTTCCCTAATCTGTTATTAAAATTTTTGGTCCCAGCTTGATGGTCATCTCCCATCAAGATGCCCATGTGAGAATTTCCATTGCCTTTCCATCCCACCCAAGAGGCCCCGTGGTCCCTAAGGCAAGATAAGTTTCTTTTACAGTTCTCTTGCCCTGTGTGCCCTAAGCAAGACATACTACTCCTTTGGAAATTCTCACTCTCAAAATTTTCATTCACTAGTTATCTTTTCCCCACTAGTAATAGCAAAATATCCATGGAATATATTATGTACCAACTACTAGGCTAAGCCCTTTATACGTACTAACATCCTATAATTCTCATTGCCAACCTACAAGACAGGTGACATTGAATGAATGGACTGTATTCTTCAAAAATTATAGCTTTCAATGCAATATATGAATGCATTCGTTCACCTTATAAAATTCTAATAAAATATCCTAATGAAAGCAAAAGACCCATTGACCTCTCCCAATCCTAAACTCCCTCCCAAACCACCCTGCCTTCTCTTGTTATAATTTGAACCTTTATTCTCTTGACTTTTTCAGTAATGACCAAGATCTCTGAAGGTGCTTAGTTCTTGTGAATTGCTATTGATCATGGCATGAGCAGAAGCAGTTGATGTTTGCTCTGTGTGAGCACTCAATGGAGCTTAGTATGATAGTGAATATGTTGAAGCTTTATTCAGAACCCTTTCACTTATGCTAGGAAATTTCCCTAAACACCTGGTTCCACAAGGCAGTTTCAGGGGAATTAAACGTGAAAGCTAAAAATTATGCAGATAATTACAGGCAGCTTTAGTGTCAGTTACCATGAGATTCCAGCCTGCAAGCTTCTCACTCAGATGTTAAGCCACATGTCCATGGTGGCTGCCAAGGGTTAAGCTGTTCTAGGTGACAGTTTTAATGTGCTGGCTGCAGGGCAAATTTTCTTCTTTTTCTACAGCTCAGGCTGTTCCTCTAGAGCCTTGCAGCTGAGGCTTTAGACCAGCAATCACCAGATTTTATATTTCGAGGACATAATATTGAATTGTATTTGGGGAATCATTCATTGTCGCTAAGTTTTACTTAGCCTAAGAAGTGTCACGGGCAGAGGGAAGGGACTGCCTTTTGTGTAGGCATTATAGTGCAATAACCAAGAGCTTAGATTCTGGATCAAAACTGCCTGGGCCGAAAAGTCTCACTATCCGTGATTGACTGAGTGAGGTGCAGAAATTTATTAGACTTCCTGAGACTCAGTTTCCTCATGTGTAAACTGGAGGTAACAATAGTACCTACGCTGATAAAATTTGGTGATATTAATTGAGACAGTCAACATGAAATACTTAGTGTGCTGAGAGTACCAATAAATAGGAGCTATTACATCATTTACAGGATCAAGAACATTAAAATCAGTAGGAAGAGTAATTTCAGAATAAGTAGAAATTCTTACCAGTCAATCTAGTCGGAAACATTAGGCCAGTAATTTTTGCTGAGAACTGGTGAACATTTCAGCCTGGTCTAGTAGAAACACCAGGGCTCTGTTACACTCTTTGAACAACACGTGTTTTCCTGAAATCAGCAAAATAACATGCTTGCCATTTGTCAATGGAAGTGGCACATTCTAAAATGAAGGGGTTACTCTTGGTTTTCTTGTCGTAGATTAGGGAGAAAATTTTGAGAATGAAGAGTTTAGAAAGGTAACTAGAGTCAGAAGGGAAAATCAAATGACATTTGAGGCATCATATCCCTTCTCTTTTATTGTTTCACAAGTATTCTTGGATTGGCAAGTTAAGCATGACTGCCATCGAGATACCCTGTCACATGTCCACTTACAGGTCCTGTTTTTTGGAGCTTCCATTGTGTTTATGATCATCACCCAGTATTCACCATCAGATAGATGGATAGATAGATAGATAGATAGATAGATAGATAGATAGATAGATAGATAGATAGATAGATAGATAGATATAGGGATAGAGATGATAGAGTTTTTGCATTTCTCTAGTGATGTGAAGTCTTGAAGTTTGGAGTCAACCTGAGTCAGGAGAAAACGTGTTCTTGCCCTTATTAGTTGAGTGATGTACAATTTTTGTCTGCTACTGACAAGTTCTGCTGATTAGTTGATTCATTTTTTAAAGTATGTTTAAGAAAAAAAATCTTGAAAATTAAATCTTGTATCTCTGAAATATCTAATGTTCATTCCAAACATATAATTACAAATTCATGTGCCAATCTTTTGATGTAGATCTGAGGCTATTCCTGAGTATTGGTTGCTGATGAATTTCTTACAAAAATTATTCCTGTCTGTAATCTCTCTATATAATCTAAATTTCCAGTGTCAATAGCTTTAAATAAGACAATAAGTAAAAATCTTTGCAAAGCACGCTGTGAGCAGAATTTGATAGATGTCCATTAAACCACCCTTTTCCAAATTTGTTAGCTCTCCGAAGCTCTGTTTAAATTTTATTTTTCCCTCCCTCTCTCCCTCCCTTCTTTCCTTCCTCCCTGCACCCCTCCCTCTTTTCCTTCCTTCTTGTCTACTTTTCTTTCCTCTCCCTCCTCCTCTCCTTCCCCTCCCCCTCCCCCTTTCCCTCTCCATCTATCACAGTGGCCACTATAGAACTTCTATATAATAGGCTCATGAAATGGATAAAAATTGTCCAGTATTTTTATAACACCTAATATGTAGATAGAAGTCATGAAGAATTTCCATTACCATTATTGCTAACAGTGCATTTTTAATTTGTATATGTTTATATAGATGCAAATTAAATTGATATATTTGGGTTCTTATTAAGGAAATGGCCAAGGAGGCTTAGATAAGGAGATTTTTCCCAAGACTTCATGATTTGAAGAACTGTAACTTTCAAATCCAATCTAGAAGTCTACCTATACTTTCTGAGTTGAAAGACGCTATAAATTATAGTAGGTATTCTGGAAATTCTGTTGAAATATACGTTCTCATGTGTAGTTTTTGTAGGTAATAGTTATATTTTTGTGGTGAAAATGTTATACTCTCAAAAAATGAGGTCCAATGATTTTGGTACAAAGCTTTAAAGAGCAGGAGCTAGAAAGCCAACTTTAATTTCTTCCTTGCTTTATTTTTCTTAAAGTATGCAAAGCCAAATAGATATTGTGGTAAATGTCTAGTTGTGGACAAAAATTCTGAGGTTCAATTTGGCTGCACATGACTGAACTGAGTTCACAACTTTGCAAACAGGATGCATCCTGAAAATGTGCTCGTGTGTATATATTTTCAGAGTTCCCCTGTGTTCATTGTTTTAAGTATTGAGTTAGAGATTTCGCCAAACAATAAAGTACCATTAGCTCATGATAGATGGGTAATCCTATTCTATTTAGGTAGAAGGATACATTTTAATAAGTGTAGATACAGAGATTAAAGCAGGAGGATTGAGGAAGCAGTCCATTCCCTCGGGGATAATGGGTAATGTGATCATTCTCTCGCACCAAGCAAATAAATTAGAAGACTTTATTGCACCGGAATGGATGAGATTCACATTTTCATTTCTCCCAGAAGTGATGACAGGATGATTCCAAACGAAGTCAATGTAACATGCCTTTTTACATTGTTTCACCGTTTTTGAAAAATAATTTAAATTGAACCAAGAGGAAAGTATATATAATGCTAGTTGATGCTGTAGGGTGATAGCTCTTAAAATAGAAACCTTCTTTTTCATTGTTGTGGAAAATCAAATTTCAAAATTAAGCTCTATAAGCAAGCTAATAATCAGTCCCATTGATGGAGCAGAGGAAACAATAAATTGTGCTCACATTACTGCGTTTTCTTTCTTTCTCTTGATGTGAGAATTAACCCTTGCTATGTATCACACTCTCTAAGCCAAAGAGAAACTCAGCAGAAGTCTTGAATATACTCCAAGTACATGTCCAAAATATATAATGGAGGAAGACACTGGGGCTTTGATAGAAGTTCTAGAAGAACCCAGGAGGGCAGGATGAGCCCCATAGAGGAAGCAGGATCAAATTGGATCTTGTGTGAGAAAGAGAAGGAGGGGGAATGTGAGAAAAAGTATACAACAAAGGTACAGCAGTTTGTTCCCAAGGCAATTTGATGAAATTGGAATTTGTAAGAAAGTATCAAGAAAAGAGAATGTGGGATATGTTCTGAATGTCTTGACAATGAACTGGATTCAGAACATTTGGAAGACATTCAGTAGTGAATTTGGGAAAATGAATCTGTGGAGGGTGAAGGAGGTCATCTAAGAAATTGTAAGAGCTTACTTTTGAATATTGAAAGAAATATGAAAAAAATAATATGAAAGGCAAATGGGCAAGACTACATAGATGACTAACCAGACAGAGTCCCTTCCCCTGAAAAATAAATACCACACCATCATCTAGCAAATGTCTTCTTTATTCATCATCTCATCTGTTCATGTACTTTTTTTTAGTAGAGAAGTGGTGGGTTTACAGAAATATCATGGATAGAATGCAGGGTTTCCATACACCCTATTATTAACATCCTGTATCGATGTAGCATATTTGGTGCAATTGATGAAAGCACATTTTTATGACTGTCCTAATACCTTATAGTTCAGGTTTTAACATAGAGTTCACTGTGTTAAACAGTTCCATGGATTTTTATTTTAATGTTTTTACTCTAGTAACATATGTACAACTAAAAATTTCCCCTTGTAAACACATTAAGGCATGTAATGCAGTGCTGTTAATTATGTTCCTAATGCAGTGCTGCCATCACTACCATCCATTACCCAAACTTTTCCATTGTCCCTAATAAAAACTCTGTACATTTTAAGACTTAACTCCCTACCTCACCAGCCCATCCCCTAGTAACCTGTATTCTAGGTCATGATGCTCTGAGTTTGCTTATTCTAGTTATTTCATATTAATGATATCATAAAATATTTGTCCTTTTGTGTCTGAATTATTTCACTCCATTTGATGTCTTCGAGGTCCATTCAATGTTGTTGCATTTTTCAGAACTTCATTCATTTTTATGACTGAATAATATCCCATTGTGTGACTATACCACATTTTAATTAAACATCTTTCAGTAGATGGACACCTAGGTTGCTTCCTTCTTTTGGCAATTGTGAATAATGGTGCTGGGAACATCAGTGTGCAGGTACCTATTTGAGTCCCTGCTTTCAATTTTTTGGAGTATATTGCCAGGTCATATGGTGTGATAGCTTGCAAGCTGCCAGAATGTGATACACCAGAACTGGAATAACTTTTATAAAGGGGAATTTAATAAGTTAACAAGTTTACTGTTTTAAGGAAGTGAAAATGCCTAAATTAAGGCACCTCCAAGAGGTTACCTTAATTCAAGGACAGTCCATGGGTTAGGACCGCCTTTGTCAGCTGGGTAGTCCTGTGACTGGCATCTGCCCCTCCAGGTCTGAGCTTGGATAGCAATTCATTGTGACATCTGCTGGGCTCCAAGCATCTCCAGATATGCATGTCTCTGTTCTCCACATGTCCTCATCTGTGTCAGCTCTGCTGGGAAGTTTCTGTCAGCTCCTGAGGCTTCTGTGGCTTCTCTAGACTCTGTGCTTTCTGACATTTCTGTCTTGATGTTCTATCAATTACTGAAAATGCTTATTAAGGTCCGTGACTATTCATGCAGAAACATCTATTTCTCACATCAAACCTGTCAATATTTGCTTTATATATATATATATTGTATGCTGTATGGCAGGGTCAAATTTTATTCTTTTTCCATGTGAGTATCCTGTTATTGCAGCACCATTTGTTGATTTTTTGTTGTTACTGCTTGTTTGTTTTTGTTGATTTCTTTTGTTTGTTTGTTTTGGGAAGTGCATGGGCTGGGAATCAAACCTGAGTCTCCCACATGGCAGGCAAAAATTCTACCGTGGAATCCTTGCTTCATGTATTTTTGGGTTCTGCTATTAGCTGCATATATATTTATAATTGTTACATGTTCTTGATGAATTCATCCTTCTATGCATATGTAATGACCATCTTTGTCCCTTGTAATAGTTTTTGACTTAAAATCTATTTTATCTGCTATTAGTATATTTACCCCATTTCTCTTTTTGTTACTGCTTGTATGGTATGTGTTTTTTCCATCCTTTCCTTATCAACCTACTTATGACTTTGAATTTAGTGTGAGTCTCTTGTAAATGGCATATAGTTGGGTCATGCTCTTTTATCCATTATGCCAATCTCAGCCTTTTGACTGGAGAGTTTAATCCATTTCTCTTTAACTTCCCTACTGATAATGCAAGACTTTCTTCTGCCATTTTGCTGTTTAGTTTTTTATTTTAAGTCTTATACTTTTGATACCCCTTAATTCTCCCATTAATGCATAGTTTCATGTTGATTTGATATTTTGTGTTATACCATATATAGTCCCATCTCATTTCTGTCTGATGTATTTTTCGTCTATTCTCCTTGTAGTTACCATGGGTTTAAAATGTAATGTCTTAAATATATAACAGTCATATCTGATTTAATACCAACTTGATTCAATAACATTATACCAAGATATAATTTGTAATAAGTTCAAAACAAAGTGTTCGTATGCCCCTTCATCCCTCCACTCTTTTTTGTACTTGTTACAAATTGTATCTTGGTACATTGTGTGTCCAAAACCATAGGTTTAACATTATTTTTATGCATTTGCATTTTAATACCTGTAGTATGTACACAGTGAAATTACATACCCAGAAATACAATGTAATTGTACTGCCATTTATAATTACCCAAAAGGTTAACTTTATCTAAGGTCTTTATTTCTTCATTCCACTTTGAACTACTGCCTAATGACATTTTCTTCCAGTCTGAAGAACTCCCTTTAGTGTCATTGGTAGGGCTGATCTAGTGGTGATGAACCTTCAGCTTTTGTTTATTTGGGAATGTCTTTATCTCTCCCATATTTTTGAAGGAAAGTCTTGCCAGATATAAAATTCTGGTTTGGCATTTGTTTTCATCCAGCACTTTAAGAATTTCAACAAACTGCCTTTTTGTCCACATGGCTTCTGATGAGAAATTGACACAATATAATTGGGATTTCCTTTTACACAGCACATCGCTTTTCTCTTGCAGTTTTCAGAACTGTCTCCTTCTCCTTTGCATTTGACTGTTCAATCCGTATGTGTGTATGGGAGCCATATTCTTCTTCAAGTTTATTAAGTTTATCCAGTTCTCTGGACTTCTGAATGTGCATATTCAAGTCTTTGGCTAAGTTTGGGAAGGTTTCTGTCACTATTGCTATGAATACTCCTTCTGCCCCTTTCTCTATTTCTTCTTTTTCTGGAACTCGCATAAAGTGTATAATGGTATGTTTGATGGTTTTCCAAAGCTTTCTTAGGCTAGTTTTGCTTTTTCTAAAATTATTTTTCTTTATGTTCCTGAGCCTGACTCATTGCAATTTTCTCTTTGAGTTTTCTCATCCTTTCTTCTGCCAGCTCCAATCTGCTGTTGAAACTCTTCTGGGAATTTTTTTCTTTTCAATTCTTGTGGTCTTCAACTCCAGTAGCTCTGATTCGTTCTTTAAAAATGTGTTTCTCTTTATTAATAATCTCATATTGTTCATTCATAATTTTCCTGATATCCTTTAGTTATTTCTCTGTATTTTCCATTCTCCCCTTGAACATATTGAAGATCATTTTTAAAAAAATCTTTGTCCAGTATGTCCACAAGTTGGTCTTCTTCACTGATGCTTTTGGGAATTTTATCCTGTTCTTTGAATGGGCCGTCATTTCCGGTTTCATCGTTTATCTTGTAATCTTTTGTCACAAACTGCACATCTCGATATTTTGAGATGTTAACTCTGGACTTTGTTCCCTGAAATGTCTGTTTCTTGAGTTTATAAGCAGCTGGTGATATACAGGTTTTCCTGAGTGTCAGAGCTAATAAAACCAAGGAAATCTAAGCAAAATACACATTTCACCATCCTGGCCAATTGGTTTTGTATTGACGGGTGTGCTCCATCAGTGTAAAGCCTCCTCTCAAGAAGGTCAGCCCAAGGTGAATGCAATGCGCACTGCCCTCTCTGTCTTTTCTGAGCCTGTATCTTTTGGTCTTGTGTTTGCTAGCAACCTTAAGAATTCCCCTGTTTACATAAGTTTTAGTACTCCCTCTATGTTCAGGAAACAGATCTTCTCCCTCTCCTGGGTGTTCTACTGCAAGACTTAATGGCAGGTCAGTGTTTGCTCTAGACTATGTACCTCAATTTTTTCTTACGCTGCTTTCCTCATCTTGAGCTGCTTTTGCATACTGCAAAAATTTGGGGTGGGGGAGGGTGCACCAGAGAAGATTTTCCCAAATCAGTCTGTCCAAATCAGGAACCAACTGGAACCAACAAAGGCAGGAACCAACAAAGGCAGCACTGGGAGGCTCCAAACTGCCCTGGGGGGAATCAGTGAGGAGCTGAACAGGGCTGAGTCCATCCCAACTGAGAGACCTGCTGCTTTCAAATGGATCGTGCACCTGTAGTTTCTTCTGCTCATTGCCCTTCCCTTTCTCATCAATTAGTCACTCTTGACCAGATACCAACTTAAGCATCTCTCCATGAAACTATCCTTGATCCTCTCCCCTCTAATACCGTCATACAGCCTTAGCTCTTGTTTATGATGTGATTGCTATCTAGCAGATGTTACTGAAAATATTTCACAAATGTCTTAATTTAGTTTTTCTATAGGCTGTGTCATGCTACTGTATTTTTAAAAGTATTTTTATTATAAATCTTAGCATGCAAACATTCCATACATGACTTACAATCAATAGCTCACAATATCATCACATAGCTGTGCATTCATCACCATCATTTTTTAAAACATTTGCATCACTCCAGAAAAAGAAATAAAAAGGAAAAAGAAAAAACTCAACATACCATACCCCTTAGGCTACTGTATATTAAACGTGTTTATGTCACTGTGGCATATCTGTGCTCCTTTCCAAACCATGAGTCCTGAAGACAAGTTCCTCTCTAAATACATCTGAAAAATAGAAATGATCATAACAACAATGACTCAAATTTATTAATACAAACCTTATGTTAGACATGGTATTATTTATGTTTCATCTAACTTCCTGTTTTAGTTTGCTAAGACCGATAGGACAAATACCACACAGTGGCTTAAATAGCACACATTTATTGGCTCATGGTTTCAGAAGCTAGATGTTCAACATTCAGATATTGGAAAGGTTTGCTTTCTCCCCACAGCCTGTAGCATTCCACTTAGTGGTTGCCAGTGATTCTGGGAGTTACTTGGCTTTCATTCTGCCTCACATCCCATGGTGATGTCCTCTCTTTTCTTGTTTCTACTTTTCTGGGTTCTGCCAACTCTCTCTTCTGGCTCTTTATAAGACCTGTAATATGCGGTTTGTATCCTCATTCAGATATTGGGACACACCTTAACGAAACTCAGGTCTTCAAGAAGTCACAGTTAACAATGGGTTCACAACCACAGAAAAGTGGATAGAGGTTGATAATATGTCTAAATTGGGGTTCTTAAATCAATCTGCTACACCATTATAAAATCCTTTGAGACAGTGTTGTAATTTGAAGCTTTTATGTAACCCAGAAAAGTCCATCTTCTTTTAATCCATTCCTGTGGATGTAGACCTATTGTAGGCGAGACCTTTGATTAGGCTATTTCAATTGAAATGTGACCCACTCATCAAGGTGGGTCATAAATCTTTAACTGCAGTCCCTTAGAAGAGGACAAAACACATACAGAAACTAGGAGTTGAAATTAAGGGAAGATTATAGAAATCCCCCCAGAGAAGCTGAGAAGAAGCCACTGCAGCCAGAAGCTGAAAGCAATGGAACCTGGGAGAGAAGGACCAGTAGTCGCCAGCCATATGACTTCCCATGTGGCAGAGATGTCCCTAATTCTGGCAGCCTGTCTTCAGAGACCAGGCGTCATCTTGTTGATGCCTTGCGTTGGATGATTTCATGGCCTAAGAACTGTAGATTGTAACTTAGTAAATCCCCATTGTAAAAACCAACCCATACCTGGAATACTGCATTTCAGCAGCTCCAGCAAACTGAAAGACAGGTACTATTATAATCTCCAACTAATATATTGTGGGTTAGTGGGTCATATCTACCATGTAGGATCATGTGAAAATTAAATAATACAGAATATAGATACAAAGCATTTAGCCCTAGCTCATGAGACATTTCAAAAGATACTGGCTATTATTATTCATAGTAGTTATGTTAGTAATGTATAATTTGACTCAATGCACTAAGCGCCAAGTCAGAGTGACTGCGTTTTCAGCTGATTATTTTGATATATGTTCTTTTTGTGATTTTCTACACATTAAACGCCCTTTCCATCCAACTTGATAAAATCACTGACATCTGGTAAGAACATATATGCCCTAGATCTATGAAAACAACTTAATGTTTTAGCCCTGATGAAAACAATGAGTGAACCTGGCCAGGAGATGTAAATGTCAGTGAGTAATGTGTGATGGAAGATGAGGTGTGGTTTTGGGTTTTCCAGACAACCAAATGCTTGTTTGATTACATTTCAGATGGAAGTTTCTTGTAAAAGAAATACAGGTAGAATCTATTTAGTGTTCTTGCAGGCAAGCTCCAATCTCAATATGTAAGTCATCATCCTTTTTCTGTAGCCATCTTAGGTCAATCAAGACATGTGGGCTCATTAATCACTTTGGATTTATCTTAGAACTTTCTTATCAATAGTCATTCAAGGCATAATTGGCTTCAAAATGGACTTTGTCCTGGTTTACCTCCTGTCTTACCAAGCTCCATGCTTTTACACATCAGGCAGACATTTTGATTATCATCTTTTATATTTTTTCTGATAGTAAAAAAACAATTAACAAAATGCCCAATTAACATTTCCATGCTGCTATATCCCTATTTATAATTATTCTGCATGCCATCTTCGTTTCTGCAATCTTCTGGAATGGGTGAAAGTGTTTTAGTAATGGACTTAACTTCCTTTTATGCTTCAAGGTGTTCTAATTTAAATCACTCATAACATCAATCTGTTCTTTCATTGGATCCTAATTCTTGTGGTTCTGGGTATTTTATCAGAGGTAGAAATTGGGCTAAACCCTGAAGAGAGGAAGGATGCTGCTGGTAAGGGGAATTTTGAGAGCAAAGAAAAGAGTAGAAATCAGGTTGGGTGTCAGTGCATGCATATGTGTGTTGGGTAGAGAAGGGCATTGGTAGATTAAGGGAGTCATCAGGGGGAAAAGAAGGTTAAATTAAAAGGAAAATGGGCTTATGGAGCAGGTTTCCAGAAAGAACAGAGTGTTACTTTCCTAAATCTGATTCTTTTATTCTTCTCCATAAAATCTTTCTAGGATTCCCAAGTGTGTTTAGCTAAAGTTCAGATTACTTCACCGGTCATTCTAGATGGCAGGGTCCATCACAGCTGAGTTTGCTTCAAGTAATCTTGAACTGCTCCTCTTCTACCATGGACCTCAAGTTTAGGCACACCCAAAAGTGTGTATGCCCTTGAATTTACCATGCTTACTTTTCTTTCTTTACCACCCTTGCTTGGGCTTGCCTCTGATCTTCTACCTCCAGTACACTTATGGATTCCTACCCATTCATAAAGATGCAGCTAAAATAAACTTGTTGCATTTGTCTTTCTCCAGGCATAAATATTTACTCCCCCACATTCCATCCTGTGTCCTTGAACAAATCTCTGTTGCACTACTTATAACAGCATATTATGTTTATGTACTTACATGTCTAACTATCTAGAGTTGAGCTCAGAGATGTTTTTATTCATAATATTCCCACTCTCATATGGGGCTCCCATGATGGCTCGTATAGGCAGTGTTTAATAAATGCCTATCAATGGATTCTGAATGGAAAATCACTGCAATTTTCTATTCTAAGGAATCCTGAGTGTTCGTGTTGTAAGATACTGGTTATTGTTTAATTAATGTTTTATATTAGAAATTGTTATTTGCTCAGTCTTCAAGATTTTCTTGGTTCACAAATATTTGTAATATCCTGAGGGTCAAACTTATTTACAGAAAATTGCCTCTGTGGTTGTTGGTCATTCATTTAGAAAGGATTTACTGAACACTTCCAATTAATGAGCTAATTTCAGTTTTCTGAATCATACTAATATTTATTTCCCAGGTAATAAACAAATTTCTGCATATAAATTAGAATTTTATTAAGTGGCAGGTTTATAAATCAAGTGATTTAGAATGGCATTCAACTAGAACTAATCCATAGGTCTTTTTTTTAATCAAGAAATGAAAACATAGCCTCAGTAATTTCAGATGTAATTTCCATACACTTTTTGTTGTTCGATCTTATAGATTGATTTCTGCTCCTAAGATACTTTAAAGACATATAAGCATATAAAAGTTCCAATGTAATTTCCTTCAATAGACAGAGAGAGGTCCCAAAACACAATACTGTAATTTGTGTGTCTGTACTGCTGATCCAGAGTGTTTCAATTTTCCTTTTAGCAGAAAGAATGTTTATTATTGTTAAAAAGGAATCAAATCTGCTTTTATAAAGTAAAATGTTTTATGTTTCAAAGTAGAGAAAATATTAAGGGCACTTTATGAAATTGTTGGTCATAAATGGTCAAATATTGGCAATTTCATACGGTTCACCCTAATATTTACAACTGGATTCTCTAGGAGGAAAAGGGTTGAAGGAGATAAAAATAAAATCTTCAAGTAGTCCCAGAGGATGTCTGAGAAAGAACTAAAAGGTGAATGCTGTTGTACTGGCTGTGTAATGTTGACAAAAATGATGTAATCTGGTAAAACAAGGATCTGATCTTTTAGACCGTGTATTTTTAGTTAATGCATGTTAGTCTGATCCCATCTGGAGTGCTTAGGAAAATCAATTACCACTAGAACTACCATGAGGGAGGACTTTGACAGTCCATCAGATGCTCAGGAATGACAATCAAGAACCTCTGTTTTGGTAGTCAGGATAAGTTATGCTTCAGTAACAACAAAACCCCACAATCTTAGCCTAACACAATTCACATTTAAGTCATACTTACAACTTTCACGCATGTTGAGTGACTCTCCAGGGCAGGTTATGAAGAAAGAGGATGCTGGAGGGTCATGAATTGGCTTTCACTGCCTCATACTGAAGTAGTATATATCAATTCCATTCACATTTCACTGGCTAGAATTATGGCATGGCTTAACTGGAAGGGAAGAGGGAAGTACATGGAATGAAGAAAAGAGTAGAAAGTGAAATGTGAGTTAGCACTAGACACATCTACCATGGTTGTGTGACTATAGTAGACTGTGTAAAATTTACAGTACATTTCTTCATGCTTGTTTACCAACATTTTCTCTTGAGATGTTGCCAAGTTGGACCTAACTAAGAAAGAAGCTTCAGACCTGAAAGTTTCCTTTTGTGTAACTATTTCAGGATGACCAATCATTTTCCTGCTACTTGTCATATGAGGCATAAATCCATATAGCAGGATTTTGCCTGATCACACAGTTATAAAAAAGTCTCTTATATTTAAGAAAATCCAAATTTCAGTAAAGTATTTTTTCTTAAACATAGTATTGGCCATTTTTTTTCTTTTTGTTACACAGGAACATAAGGGACTCTTAATTCCAGATACAATCAATACCCCTCGGCTCTTTCTAGATGAGGGAGAATTGCCTCCCTCCAACTCCCTCACTGACAAAAGTTTTATCAAATGGAGAATGCTTTATTTTATGTAGATGTGATAGGTTTCAAGGGGTGGGGAGTGGTCCAGCTTCCACATTCTCTCCCTCTTACAAAATATTCTCAGAGAGGAAAATGTGTTAGTATCTAAAAGATGAAAGAAAACACCAATCATATACTATAAAGCATAAGTCACATATTCCTTCATAATGTTAATGAACTAAACTTTCATCAAGATATTCTTTTAAAAAAGAAAAACTAAGACATCTTTGCAAAAAATGAAACTCTTCCCTGACCAGTCTTCTGCTCTCCCAACCTCAATGTACCACCTGAAAAACTTCACATCATTTGGAACACAAATTACTCATTTTACCTTAAATATTTTGATATGCTGACAATTTTATTGTACTGAATTCTACAGTTATATGAAAAATGGTGTCAAAGCAAAACTCATCTCTCCATGACAGTCTTTTAATACCAATGCATCCCTAACAGCCCTTGCCTCATCTCTTTCAGTTTCTTCCCTTCCTTGCCCTCCACTTCTCTCTCTTTCCATCTTCATATCTCTCTTTCTCTGAATCAGAGTTCTGAATCAGAATTCTCAGGAACAAAAATCAGAATCATCTTAACCTTAGGGAAAACAGCTGGTTTCTCAACAGCCCTCAGCGAAAGTATAAAGTTTGGAAAAGAGGTACAAATGTTCCCTGACTCCCTGCTCCAACCCCTAGAGAAATAGCTTAACAATGCAAGACCTATATAAATGGTTAGCAATTCTGATGATTGATTCTTGATTTTAATGGTTGTCTGTTGACCCCAACCCCATTCAGATACTGTTTAGTCTAAAACTAAACCATACCTTTATTTGGCTTTCTCTAGCACTGTCCTCTTACCTACCTAGACACACACACACACACACACACACACACACACACACACACACACACACACACACATTTTGCAGTGAGTTTGGGTCCAAATTCTGTCTTTTTACAAACTGCCTGATCTCATTGTAAATGTAGACTCTGTCTAGAGTTATGGGTCCACACGTCATAATTTGGGTTATTAAGCACAGGTCAGAAACAGGAATGGGTTCAGCAAGATCTCAGTAAATCTCTGTGGTTAATCTGAAGGACAGACAATGATCTCTTCATTTTTTCCCTTTCTCTCCAATAACTACTCCAAAGCATGAAGACTCGTAAGGAAAGAGGATGAAACTTAGACTGTTCCCATGATAAGCATCAAGTACTGCTCCAGGCATAGGACAAATACTGACTTATTTAATTCTCTCATGAACCTTGAAAATAAGTATTAAGATCCTC
Organism: Tamandua tetradactyla; assembly: GCF_023851605.1. Classification (NCBI taxonomy): domain Eukaryota; kingdom Metazoa; phylum Chordata; class Mammalia; order Pilosa; family Myrmecophagidae; genus Tamandua; species Tamandua tetradactyla. The sequence goes on along the minus strand of NC_135339.1, from coordinate 13,211,043 downwards.
TGTTATCAAGGAGAAGCTGAAGTCCAGAGGAATCAAGTAACTTGAACAGATCCATAATCATGTAGCAGAGCAGGGCTTCTGATCTCGGGCACCATATCGTATCCATTCTGCTTCCCACATACTATGATTCCTCTCCCAAAATAAGATTTATCCAGCACTTTGCATTGCCTGAACCATGCATGCTTATCCCAATAAGGGAGGATGAATGGCTATGATTACTTTTATATTGTGGAAGAGATAGAGAATGCATGTAGCTGACCTACCATTTCCTGGGTAAATGCAGAGCTGAGGCCAGAAATCTGGATTTTCAAGCTTCGAGTTCAGCACTTTTTCAATTGTACCAGGATGTTTAGGGCTGATGAAAAAATATGTGTGTGTGCGTGTGTATATATATAACCTTGTGAGACTATGAGACAGAGCTGTTCCCCTTACTCTATTCTTCGTGGCCCCAAAAACTGCTCAGCAGAGGATGACACATGGTGAAAATAGCATCTAAAAGGCAGCCCTCACAGGTTTGTTACTCTACCTAATGCCACTAAAGAAAATACCACTGACCCACAGGGTGCTTCTGCCTGTGCTTGTTAGTCCATGTCTACATAATTAATTGTTTTGTTAGTCCATGTCTACATAATAATTGTTGACCTGTTTGGTCTTTCTTTCTAATTTCCAATTAGTCACACTCTACTTTGCCACATTTTGTTTTCCTCTCGACTGCTCTCTAATATGAAATCTTGCAAAACTGCACTGTTTGCTATTTCTAAATATGAGTAATATGAGACATGTCGTCATGCCAACAGTATTTATTATTGTGTTATGAAGAAATTTACAACTAGAAATTTTTTTTAATAAAAATTTCCAGACTCAATGCCTTTCTATTTAGTGAATAGGTGATGAGGACCATTGCATTTGTTTAGAAAATTAAGTGAAGAAATCCACACACATTGCCAATTTTCCAACAGTATTTTATGGGGATATTTCTCTTGTAAATATATCATACTTGTTTCTATCTGGGGAATGCTGGAGCTGGAGTCAGCTTAGGGTGGTTTATACCCTGGCTCTATCTGTTACCAGCTATATGGATATGGTCAAGTTTACTTAATCACTCAGTGCCTTAGTTTTCTTACTGTAAAGTAGACATAATAATAATCCCAGATTCTTATCGTGATGGTTCGGTATAAATAAAATAGTATAGGCAGATAACTCCTTATAATTGTGATAGATAGTAACTTCTCACTAAAAGTTAATTTTTCTAGTTGCTATTTTTTTACACTGTGCACAAAGACATATCTCTATGGGAAGGTTCAGACAGCCTGAATTAATATATTGAAAAGCTGACAAAGCCAAAATTCCCCCAAGTAGGGACTTTACTATATGATACATCTACAGAATTTTAAAGCGACCATTAACCGTCATGTTCTCACATACTAATGTGATGAAATGGGAACATTTTAAATTGTTTTAGAAAAACAAATTATAAATGTACATGTACTATAATTTCCATTAAATAGGACATGTATGTATACTGAGTGGATGTACATCAAAGTTTTATCATTGATTATGTTTAAATGGTAGGAATCTAAATGACTACTTATTTATCCTTTAGTATTTTCCAAATATTCTGTAGTGATCCTGTATATTTTATAAACAAAATATGTGTGTATATATAATAGGTATTTAAAATGGCTATTATCATCTGATCTAGGTACTTCATAATTATTTAGTGTTCCATCTAATCTTTCACTATTCAGTATTTTTATTTATGAGATTCTAATTTAAGAAAAAAATAAATGGAAAAGAAAGAAAAAATATGCACTAAAATGTACATTTCAAATGCTACATAAGACCAAAGAAATTGAAGTAACACAGAGAAACGATCTTTGTGAAATGTTTAAATTTAATGGTTCATAGTGATTCGATATATATTATGGGAAAAAGAGGTAGATAAAGCACATGTACTTTGCATAATGTGGCAACTTGACTCAAAGTATTTTCCCCAAAGCCCTATCTATCTATCTATCTATCTATCTATCTATCTATCTATCTATCTAAATACCTATCTATCTGTCTTGACATACATATGCTAAAATATATATTTTTTAAATCCTCTGACTTCACAATGAATTGGAAGACAATTTCTTTCAGTATTAATAGTAATTGTTGTTACTGGTAATAGGTTTTCTGAATTATTCTTCATTTTTCCACTCTTCTATTACAATGCAGTGTTTATCTTTTAGATAGCACTCAATCTTATTATGCAAAGATAACAATGATATTTTATTAAGTGATTCAATTCTTAAATATATATATATTTCCTTTTTTCCCTTGACACGTTCCCCAGTGTAGATATTTTCTGGCCCTTACTGGATCACCTAGCAGTCATTTTATTTTATCTAGGTGAAGACAACTCCACTTATGTCATTTTGAAGTGCTGCATTATGCAGTATTTCAGGTGGGAGGGTAGAAAAAGGCTCTCCTTCGAAGCTTTTCCCTGCGAGCTTCCTCCAGAGCCTTTCGAAGTCAGCACCTCCATCTGTAGCCCAAGATGAGAAACAATGAACTAAATCACCTTGACAGATGTCTGTTTGCATTCTATCCTCAGCTCCTGCCTCCACGCTGACACAGCAGTCCTCGTGGCCATTATTCACCTCTCCCAAGTGCACAGATTCCGAGGCAGCACAAAGAGTCACTTTTCTTAGCTCTTAAAAGAGGTACATTGATATCCGAGCTTCCTTTCCTGATGCTTGGTGCAAGATTATTATTATTTTTAAACAGAAGTAGGGCTCCCAGGCAGTAAGACTATGCAGTTCTCTATGTACTTTGTATAATGTGACTGCTTGACTCAGAGTATTTTCCCCAGAGACCCTCATAATGGCGCACATTTCACCATTCTGCAGAGCGGGGTCACTGACAAAACTGGTTCAAAGTAACTTTAGGGGCATTAAGAAATAGGATGGAAGTGGAGAATAAATCTAGAGGAGATGAAAAGCACAGGTTGTTAGGAAAAGCTTAACTCCCTTCCATTCATCCTCAGGTTGCTTAGAGCTGGTCATCCTTAGCCTAAAGAAATACTTTTAATACTTGATCAATATTTTCCTAGGATCTCCTGGTGTCAGGGATGAAACTGAATGTTGGCAGCAAGGAAAGGACCACACACCTGCCTGCCCTCAATGCTCCCTCTATCAAGTGGAGAAAATGGGCCCCAAAACACAACAAAAGTCCAGGAGATTTTATAGAGTGTTCAGAGGAGTACGTCTTGCTGAGAGAAAGCTTCCAAGTAGAGATGCTCGGCTTTGCCTGAGTGGATTTTACCACTTTCAACTAAAATTGATAGCTGGGACTTTGTCTAGTTAGACTGCTGACACATTGCAAATTATATACATTTCTTAAAGGTTATTTTCTATGCCTTAATCTATAATGAATTTTCCCCCACTGTGTCCTAACATAGCTTATGTGCATTTGTCACAGAATTTTCTCCTGCTTGCTGTTTACATGTGTGTCTCCCTCCTCTAGATTGCAACCTTCTGAGAGTTGCACTAAGTGCCTATAAGCATAATAAATATTCAGTAAATGTTCACTGAATGAAAAAACAACAACTGTCCCATATTTTTGAGTCTCATATAAATTAATTACAATTTGAAGGAACATCTAGTTAACATAGCTGCTTATAATGGGCCACATTATTTTTTTAGTTGAATTCAATTAGTATACAATGACAGCACTAGTACAATTTTAATCTGATTAAAATTGTTGGATGATTAACTAGGAGTAAGTATTAGGGAAGTCCAGAAGTTGAAACCAAAGCCAGATTAAGGGAACTGGTATGGGAGAGGCTATCTAATTGAAGAAGCATCTTATGAAAAATTACAGAAAGGTCTGTGCTGCCAAGGAGATCTGAGTCTTGGTCAGAAAATACAGGGAGCTAGCCATCATATTGTGAACCTGGCAACATTTATTCATGAACTCTCCCTCTTCAGAGATGAGAGGAGCATGCATATTCATTTTCCACTATCAGAGCTGAAAGGTGTAAACAGAGACCACATCCAACTTTATGTCCAAAATATTCAATCACTGGATGAATAAAACTTCAGGATTTATGGGCACTCCTACAGACTACAAAATTGATGGGCACTCCAGCAGCAAGTGGAGAGTAACTGTCATTTTCAACATAGATTTAATGAGTCTCAAACTGATTTCCCAGCATAAAATTATGGGAAGAGGTGGGGAGCAGAGAAAAGAGAACTCTTCGTGGTTGGGGGTGGGGAGAGTACATAAGGAAGGGGGCCTTTGGACTGATTTCAGAAGGTCATAAATGTAAAACTGGCCTGAATTCTAGAGAACAATTAGTATCTGCCTTTTTGGATCAATGTGCAATTTTGTGAGGCCATGTCAATCTGCTTTGAGTAGGCTACAAGTCAAGTATCCCTGCCTTGTTTTATGAAATGCAGAAGATTGGAATGAAAACCCTCCTGACATTGTGAACAACCAGATTAATCAGGAGCAATCAATTCTTCAGTTACACAGAACTGTACTTCTGCTGCTATATATTTTTTAAGTACTTACAAGTAATCTCTGGATTTTTTCTGATTCTTATTTGATTTAGGTTCCTATGCTGCCCAAGCAAACACCATGAAATGGGTTGACTTAAACAATGGGGATTTATTAGCTTACAGTTCTGAGACTGAAAGAAGTTTCAAATCCAGGCGTCATCAAGGAGATGCTTTCTTCCTAAAGACAGTGGTCTTTTGAGGGCTGGATTTTGGTGATCCTTGATCCTTAGTTTGTGACATGACAAGGCATTTGGTGGTATTTCCTGTGGCTTTCTTTTTCTCATCTCTGAATTCATTCTGCTTATAAAGGATGCCAGTAATAGGTTTAAGGTCCATCCTGATTGAGATGGGACACCTCAAAGAAACAAAGGAACTAAGTGTTAGTGTAAGAATGATTAGTGTAGGGAGAGATTCTTAAGGAAGCAGGAGAATCATGCAAGACAGCATGAATCTAACACATGCGAATCCAATGGGCAACAATGTTTACTCATTAACATATGCCAAAATAATTCCAGGGCATTTAAATAATGTCATAAGTAAAAAATTGTCACAATTTAAAAAAAATGCAAAAGCGTGGAAGAAAATATCATTTTGCTTATCTACACAAGCACTATTACATAAATCATTTTATGGAGACATAGTATTATGATTAAGAAAATGGGTTTGAGCATCAGACAGACTCAGATTTAAATCCTAGTTACACCTCATTCTTGTTCTTTTCCCTAATTGAGCTACTAAACCACTTGGAATCTCAGCTTCTTCATCTGGAAAATGGGCATGATATGAATATTTAACTCATAGGATGGTTGTGAGGAAGCGATAAGAATGCACCTAAAGCCACTGGTCCATAGTATATTTTCACTGTGTTATCTATAATACTGTTGATGGCAATGCTCAGTAATTTGCTCCAAATTCCACAAACAGAACAATTAAAGTGCTTGACATTCAAACCTATTTGACTCAAAGATCTATGCTCTTTGTCTTTTCAGTATACTGCAGTTGCTTTGCACAACATGCAAATTAAAAAATAAAAATAAGTAAATGCATCAGTCTAATAAGAAATTTCTGCAAGACTGACTCCCATGATATATGTATATATTTGTTTTGTATGGACAGTTTCCGGGAATCAAACCCTGGTCTCCAGCATGGCAGGTGAGAATTCTACCCCTGAGCCACAGTTGCACCACCCATTCCCATGACATTTTGACCATACAACCCTTGTAAAAGCTTGTCTATACCAAGAGGACATGGATTTGCCAAAGCAAATTACAGTTCCCTGAAATATGGGTATGCTCTGCATGTCTGTAACACAGTCAATGGGGGGAAGTTTACCCTAAGAGTCTGACTTGCCTTTAGGATATATGTGTATTGAACTTGAAATGACTGAGGGTCTAGCACAGGTAAGTTCTTAATATGTAGTCACTTAATGCTTGCTTATGGAAGGAAGGAAGAATAAAAGAAGGGAGAAAGGAAAAAATAAAGGAAGGAAGGAAGGCAAGCAGATAGGTAGGCACAATCAATCAATCAATTAATTAATTATAGCAACCAGGAACATTCTCCTTGCTCAAACTGGTTTCATGTTTCTTCTCACTCTAGATGCAGTCAAAGATCATCCTCACCCCCCACCATGTGCTCCCCAAATTGCAGCTGTATCTCTGATTCATTATCAAATTCACATTAAGACACAGTCATCCCTCCTACTCTCTTTGCCAAATCCATTTTTTTATTTGAAAGCTTTGTGCTTCATCCAGTAATTAGGCTAGAAAATCTCTTTCATCTAATGGCCCCAGACAGATGCTCCCTCCTTGGTGTATCTGCCCTACTCCCTGAAGTAGTGGACCTTTCTATGTTCATTTATTGCATTCTATGTTCATTTGCTGGTTTTCTGCCTATTTATTCATACATTTATTGTGCATGTGTGTTAGAAATCCATAACATGGTGTCTACATTAATAAACTGAATGCATAGCTTGGTCCATGCATAGACTCAAGTACAAAAGAGCCAGAAAGAGTGAGATGGGCAAGGTAAGGCCTAATAATTCCATTATGCTTTGTACATCATCAAGAAGAAATTCAGCAAGATACGTACAATTAGGTATATAGTATTTCACCTATGCAGGGCCAGCTGGCTATAGCCCATGAGAACCTCTTCCAACACTTGGCAGGCATTGCAAGTGAAAATCATTTTGATCAAAGTCCCAAGTTAGATCACACGCTGGAGATTGATTCATCTAGGTTACAGCATAGACTGAGAAATACATTGAAAGTTTCTACCTCAGAAAACCAGCTTGAAAGTCATATAAAGCTTGTCACTCCGGGAGATGTAGAGAAATGAAAAGTATTTGATGTGGAAGTTTGGAAATTACATAAACTAAACTGAACTATTGCCAATATTATTAACACATCACTGTGATGAGCCAAGAATTTCCATTTTCCCCATAAGGAAGGAAGTCTTGGATAGTTTGAAGTGGAGAGAGGGCACAGCTTTTTATTTTAAGAATAAAGAATTTCAACTTGAAGAAAAGAATTGCAGCTAGGTTTTGACAGAACTTGCTGGGAGATGGAGGCAAACATGATGTTTTATAAATGTTGGTATTATAATCAGATCACTTTGGGTAGGTGCCTTGTGATCATCTAATTAGTATAATGTCAGCTGGGCTTGAGAATTGTTTCTTTTATATAAACCATCTGTTTTGTCATAAAAGTTTCTTTATAAGCCATATGCAGAAGGAGTATTTGTTCTTTGCTTCAAAGTTATCTTCTGTGTGCTGTTTCTACATCCTGTGTCTTGAATAATAGTTTTAACCTGTCTGGGAAGAATCCAACAGAAGAGAAAAAGAACTGATTGGTAAATTTAAAATGTCAATTCTGAAATCAGATATCTCTGTCACAGGAGAGCTCATCAATTCCAACCCTTTTCCTGAGAAAGGCAATTCTATTTTCCAAAATGGTGAGGCTTTGGATCACTATGCCTCCTAACCTTTTTTTTTCCTCAAATTTCCTCTTTAAAAATGAGTCGTAATAATTCCATGGCACTAGCCAATGCAAACCCTCCAGCTTTTGCACCGCCCTTCTCTGCTGAGGGGTCCATTAAAGCATTTTCGATAAAGCCCAAGCTCCGCCAACCAGGAAGTTTTGTTACCTACCAGCCCCCAATCCTACATGTGATGGGCCCCTATACCCTCTAGGACTCCCAGCCAGCAGGAAATCTACACCTGGACATATATGGAAACAGTGAAAGCCAGAAACACCAAGAAAAAGCTTAAAAGCAGTCAGAGGAAAAAGCAGATTCCTCATACCGACAGCTGACTTCTCAGCAGCACACACAAAAAGGGCAGAAGATAATGAAATGATAGCTTCAATGAGCTGAATTCCAGACCGAGCAAAATATATCTTTCAAGAACAAGGGTGAAATAAAAACATTTTCAGGCAAACAAAAATTCAGACAGTTCACATAGCAGCAGATAAAGGAGATGCTTCAGGCAGAAGGAAAGTGACCAGGATTGCAACGTAAGACAGAATGAAAAGCAAAAACATTTGAATATGTGGTTAAATCTAAATTAACACCAACTGTTGCCTAGAATAGTAACATCAATAGAGTAAAACAAGTGCTCACAGAATTAATATGCAAGGCAATACATATGTTGCCCAGGAATATGATAAAGGTATTGATTAAATGTAGACTTCGTTAAGTAAGTATGCAGATTGTAATTTGAGGGAAAACACACATATACATAATAGACAGAAAAGATAACTTCCAAACTAGTAAAGGGGGAAAATGGAATGATAAAATATAATCAAACTCAAAAAGTAAGGGGAAAAAAATAACAAATACAAAATAAATAGAAAGCCCAAAAAACAAAATGACATGGTAAGGCACAATTACATTAGTAACTAATCAAATGTAAGAGAACTAAATGTTTTAATTAAAAGACAAATGGCGGGCCATGGTGGCTCAGCAGGCAGAGCCTGTCATGCTGGAGACCGCGGTTCGTTTCTTGGTGCCTGCCCATGTAAAAAAAAAAAAAAGGCAATAAACTGAATTTTTAAAAATCTAACTATACGTCACCTACAAAAGTCATATCTAAAACATATATTCAGAAATATTGAGAGTAAAAGGAAGAAAAGAAATATGCTGTGTATACACTACAAAAAAGAGCTGATATGGCTATGACAATATCAGAAAAAAATAGATTTTAAAGCAAAAAATATTGTTAGATATGAAACAGGTTATTACATGATGCTATAGATTCAATTTGCCAGGAAGATATAACAATTTTACATTTGTTTGCACCTAATAACAATCTCAAAATTAATAAAGCACAAAATTGTAGAGTTTTGAGGAAAAAATAGACAAATCTAAAATCATAGTGGGAGAATTTAGCACAAGTCTCTTCCAGGAAGTGACAGAAAAAGCAGTTGAAAGTCAAAATTCAGGAAAGAAACAGGCTATTTGAAAAAAAAAAAAGAGTCATAAAAGTAGGAGATTTTGTGTGTAATTAGTTGAATTAAACAGTGTGCCAGTTTGAAGCTATTATGTACCCTAGAAAAGCCATGCCCTTTAATCCTTACTCAATATTGCTTCGGGGGGGGGGGGGGATCCTTTTCCATTGTTTCCATGGAAATGTGACACACCCAATTGTGGGTGGTAACTTTTCATTAGGTGGTTTCCATGGAGATGCATCTCTACCCATCTAAGGTGGGGTTGCTAACTGGAGCCCTTTAAGAGGGAACTGTTTTGGAAAAGGCTTTAAAGCTACTGGTGCACACACAGCCAGAGATCTTTGGAGATGCAGAAGGAGAACACTCTGGAGGAATCCTTATGAAATGAGAAACCGGCAGAGAAAGCTAGCAGATCTCGCCATGTGCCTTTCCAGCTGACAGAGGTAGTCTGGATCCATCAACCTTTCTTGAATCAAGGTATCTTTACCTGGATGTCTTAGTTTGGACATTTTCACAGCCTTAGAACTGTAAACTTGCAATTTAATAAATTCCCCTTTTTAAAAGCCACTCCGTTTCTGGTATATGCATTTTAGCAGCTTACAAACTAAAACAAACATTATACTATAGATAAACATGTTTTGCAAATGCCTAAACACAAAAGAAATAACAATTGTAACAGTCTGATCAATTTTAATCCTTGCAATAAACCCTTACAAACCACTAGAAGGTGGGCTAGTATGCGTCATTAAAAGACACTTTGAGAACTTGAAGATTTGCAATGTTCTTAGTTAGTGTGTTTACCGATCTGCTGAATGCATGATATAATGCATGTGTAATCATTCTTTTGCAAGCTAGTGAGGTTAATGGCTATAAAATAACTATCAAGGGTTGCTTCTTCTTTATCTTCAACTTTAACCTGAATTCCCAGCACAAATCTGTCACCCAATTACTCCTCCTTCAAACTTGATTAAAATTATTTGGTTGTACTTAAGTCCTTTTGGGATCCTAAGAATCTGGCTAAATATCCATAGTTTTGAAACAATCAAAAGATCAAGAGTATCAATATCAGTACAGGAATTTATGAGTAAAACCCTATGATCAAGCAAGAAGCATTGATTATACACTTAAACGTTTTTAGCACATTTCGAGAAACTCTGCTGGATTAAGAAAATTTTCAAAAGCATGCCACACACATAAGGCAAACAGAACAATCTTTTTTGGATAGTCAATTTCCTAGTCATAGTAATAGCAGTGCTGAGGTTTTCTGTTTATATTTGCATAGCATTCCATGCAATACTAAGCTCTTTAAAGCATATTAGTTCACAACAAGGTTTAGTTCCACCGAGTTCATCTCAATTTGCAGATATTAAACTCGGAAACTATGGAAGAAAACAGCTCAAGATTTGCACTAGCGTACATGTTTTGAGTATCTACTAAATGCAGAACTCTCTCCTTGTTTTTACCATGTGATATTCTGGCCGATGGTGATGTCTTATTATCTTCATTTATAATTCAGTAAATTGAGGCTCAGAAACTTGGCCAATGCCTCTCAGCTAGATTAGTGATGGAGCTAGGATTTCAATCTAGTCTTCTGACCTTTTGGCTAACACGCTCACTGGCCGTGCTCACAACCACAGGAACTCTCTGAGACTAACCCCTGGGTGTACGAAGGGGAGGAGGAGAGGAAGAAATGAGATGTAGGACAGAAAGCAGAGCTGTGCTGCAAGGGAGGTCACACCTCATTTGCCCATTGTGATGTGCAAATTCATTCACTTTTCATCCTAGAAAAGTGAATGAATACTTAACTGATTGCCCTGTGGATTCCTAGAGTTTCCCTCTTCAGTGGCTGACTGTAACAGCTGCATTCTGTTCATGAAACCAGGTCAGAAAGAGACAATAAATTGACTGAAAATGTGGAAGAATATAAGCATTTGAAAATAGTCTTTGGAAACAAGTGATTTTTAAATTTCACCTTTTCATTTCCAAAATCCAGAGAAACTAATTTTGAAATTGAGAAAAAATGGTATCCAAGGAATTTGCCATAATATCAAAATAGTATACTTTTCCCCAAACCAGGAATAATGTATATAAAATAATTTATTTTAGGAATATTGCTTCTTGCTCTACCCCTGGCCCCACTATGTACTTGAAAAACCGGAATTTGACAAGTTGGTATGTCATGATAGGGATGGGGAAATTGGGGTGAAGCAGACATGGAAGGGATTAGCTATCGTAAAATGAGTGACATACAATGCGTATCAGATGTGGATATATGTGATAAGCACATTTTGAAAGTAGCCAAATCATTAAATCATAATAATGGACACAAATTAAGAACAATGGTTTTAAATGTCCAGGCTCCACTCTGTTTCTGCCCCTGAGAGCTAATGATTATTTTTAAATTTTCTCTACTTTTTTCCTGTTTGTTCTTTTATTTATTTATTCTTTTTACAAGTCTAAGTGAGTGGAAATATACCATCATATATAAGAAGCAGCATGGAAGGGATTCTAGAAATTTCATATTTAAGTATTTCTAAAGTGTATTTGATTTATATTACTTGTGCAGGGTATTTTTAGAAGGGATTTCATGGTCACATAAGCTGGCATATTATAATTCTCTTTAGAAACCACAATATATATTAGTGTATTAAAGACTGAGAAATTTTGTAGTAAAGATGCTCATTTAATTTCTCTTGACCTAGTTTTTTCTCCAAACTTTTATGCAGTGACCCTAACTTAGGTAATGCATTACACATTATAACTCAAGGAATTAATATTCCCTAAGTCACACTTGGATAAAAATATAATTTATCCCAACCCTTCCTCCACTGCAGGAATAACACATCAGAACCAACCTCAGATATTTGTGTGCATTTGTTTTGGGCACTGATAGCCTTTCTGGAGCTCTCCACGTCAGTTAAAGAATGAGCATGTGATAGGTTCTTTTTCATTCTTCAGATTTGTCTCTGTTGATGGGTAATTGTAGAGGATTTTATTGTTAATTTCATGTTATGAGAACTGCTACTCCGTATTACTGCACATTTATCACACAAGGTCATTATAAGAGAATTAGGATGAAAAGACACCTTATTTTTGCACTGGTCAGGGTCTGGGCATTAGATCTTCAGGCCTCCAATAGTTTATTAATTGATTATTCATGACTTCATTCACTTCGGCATCATTAATAGGGAGCCAGATTTATCTTAATACCAGCAATGCTTCCACTTAAAATTTCTCAAAAACTTCTATGACTTATCTAGCATGTGCTATTAATGAACCATAAGACTTCATTCAAACAAACTTTGACCTGGAAAGAATGCTCTACCCTATCTTTGCACAACTGAAATCTACATTAATGTGGTTTTGAAAAAAAAAAAAGTAACTCTATGTAGTATCAACTTCTACTGTTCGAGCTGTCCTGTCTCAGACTTCTGGGCTTCTGTGAGTATGTTTAAACCTTGAGTAGTGTATCATCCATCACATTAAGTCTTCCTCTCAGATCAGTTGTATCAACACTGCCCCACCTCCTTCACCCAACTCTTTATTGCAGTCACTGATACAAATGTTGGGAAGGACAACACAAGGGCAAATCCTACTGCGTGCAGAAAGAGGCTTCTGTTCAACTCAGTATTACTCAGCACTTCTGTGGCATAATTGATGGTTGCACTAACTATAAATCTACCAGACTATATTATATTCCTCTGTCTGACCAAGAAGAATGCCAGATGCTCTCCTAAAAATCAGGTAACACTATCTCTATCTATGTCCTTCTAGTTTGCTGGTCTAATAATGCTACCAAAGGAGAAAATTACAGTAGTTTGGCTTGGCGTGTTATTCCAATCCATGGAAGAACTTTGCAATAAGTCTTTGTAGTTTTATATTATATCCCTCCTGAATTCATTTATGCAGGTCTGTTTTCATCTCTTTGAAACAAGAACGTTTGACCACGTCCGATCTATTTGGAGCACTCTCATTTTCCAAGAGTTTACAAATGTTACTTCACAGTTATTCTCAATGGTATTTACAACTTTGCTTGTTCCTTCATAAAGGATCATTAATCCAAATATTTTTAAATATTTGTATTTGAGACTTGATTCAGCTCATAATTCAACTACATAGTTTAAAATCTTCTTTATAAAAGAATACGCTCAGAATAATGCATCAAGAAGGCAGATTGAACACATGCATCTATCTTTCCCCTATCCCAACAAAATCACTGAATGATAGAATTAATACAAATATAAGAATAAATTGATCATAGGTCTCAGAAAATAAGCATGGCAGGGGGAGGCAGTCATTAGACAAAAATAATCCTGAAAATTTTATCATATGAACTTAATTTATTGGAGAAACAAACATGGAGGAGACCATAATTCACATACAGGACAAAACTACATTATAAAGGGACAAGCAGATTCTGTAATATATGAACTTCTTGACCACAAATACAAATGCATAACACAAGAGAAAGATGTCCAGGCTAGTGCTTCTCAAACTTTAATGTGCATATGAATAGCCGGGGAACTTGTTACCACACAGAATCTTTTAGATGATCTGGGGTAGGGTCAAGAGTCTGCATTTTAAGCCAGATGACCCTGAGTTGCTCATCTTTCATCCTTATTTTGGGTAGTGAGTGTCCTGATCAGAGACTCTCTGGGGATTGAGCTCAGCAATCTGTGTTTTAACAAGCTCTCCAGGGGATTCTGATGTACACTGTGAGGTGAGACCTACTGGTGATTATGTAGAAAAAGTGCATTCAGTCCAGCCAGCCTATTACTCTTCCTTCACACCCACCTTCGTCACCCTCAGTCATTCCAGACTTCAGGTCCCACCAGTGTTTTCTCCCAAGCTTAAAAATCCTCCCTAAGTCTATTCTCAAAAGAAATTAATCAGTGCTCCTGAGAAGGGCTTATAATGTTGATTTGTTTTCTGAAGGATAGCAAAGCAAACTTGGAGATAGCCTTCTTCCCCACTGTCAACATGAAAGAAAAGAGAAGAAAAGCTACTTTACCCAGGAAGTAAGATGATATGACAGGTTCTCAAAGAATCATCTGGTCTTTGTGTTCAGAATAGGCTTTGAGGGGAATAGATTTTGGATTATATAATAGATTAGAGAATAGGTAAGGGGCTATTTCAGTGATCCAAGAAGGGTTGTTGCAGTTGTGGTGTAAAGAACTGTTTACTTTTTGTTGTTGTTGTTATTTTGGTGCAGCATACAAAAATTATACATTTTTGCAAGAAGTTAACCTGGTTAAAAGCATCGGATCAGAAAACACATAAGCTTGATTTATAAAGAGTAAGAGGAAATTTGAAACAAGTCATGGAAATTTGTCCTACTTAAGAAGAAATCATTTAAGTGTTCTTATATAACATTCCATATTCCCCTTGGGTGTTTGATGTGGCAAGGTTAAGAAACATAAACTCTAGCTGCTATTATATGCGATTATATGTATGTCTGGAGTGTAATTCAGTTGATGTTTTACAAGATTCATATTTCATAGTTGAAGTATGTGAAATGCCAAATTAGAAACTATTGGGAAATGTGTAGAATATAAAAGAGCATGCTGAAATATTTTGAGTCTAAAACTAAATTTAGTTGGACTGAGTAGGAAGGAAGTCATCTTTAAGAAGAAAAAAAGTGAGATCTCCTTACTGAGAAGGGAGAGCTTTATCTCTCATTTCAAGTCTTTCATGGATGCTGTCTTCAATCCCTAAATTATGTGTATTTTCCAAAATAACACGTCCTTCTCCCATTCGTGCTCATGTGAAATTCTTATTCATTCTCCAAGGCACTGACCAGGGGCTATATCTGAGGTATAGCCTAGCACACTTCTGCTGTTGGATAATGCATGGAAGAGAAAGAGAGGAACCAAGGGTGTTGCCAATTTGGAGCCTAAGCACCTGAAAAGATCTTGGAGCCATTTAACTAGGTAATTCCCTAACTATAAGGCTTCTTCTTGAGTGAGGAACCCTCTGTGAAGAAATGAAACTATTCTCCACTGAACTGGATTTTAAACGTTCTAAAGGTATCTTAATACTAATACAGAGAACATAGTAGTTTCCTATTTTGGGCCCAGTGTTTTTTTTACAAAGGTTACTAAAGGATTAGGGATCACTTTGGACTTCCCTATGACAGAATAAATTATGCTTTGAGATGGGTAGTGTTAAACCTGGGTTTCTACATCAGACTAATTTGGCCTCTCAATTATCAGAAATCAACATGGTTTTTTGAAGGGTTAGATTTGTTTAGTATTCTGTCTCTTGATTATAGGTTCTGAAAAACAGTAATTTCAACTCTCATTATTTTTTCCTGAAAATGTAGATGAACATTCATCTGACAAAATCAAATTTCTTTCCCAAAATACGAAGCATGCTATGTGTAGGTGCAAAAGCAGGGGCAAAGGAAAATATAGTGTTCACATACTCATACATCATGTATTCTCATTATTTTTGTATAAATTTGTTTTATTTTTACTAAAAAATCAGAGAATTTTTTTTGTTTCTTGTCTCTGATTTTTATCATATATTTACCTTTTTTTCAGTTTATCTGTGATTACATTTTATGCCTCCCCAGAAATGGAGTGGATTATGCCCTAATTTAAAAATCAGGTTTCCACACAAGATAAGAAAATTGCAGAGTGTAAACAGGGATAGATGTCTATTGTTAATACACTAAAAGGAAGATGTCTATTGCTAATAACAGAACATTGTAGTATATCAGAGAACAGTTTTTTAAATCAACAATGTATATAGCTCTTATTTAACTACTAGCATGTACATTTATTTGAATGTTTTTTTTCTGTACATACCAAATTAATGACTTAGTGACATGACACAGAGAAAAGTCCCTGTCTCTTGATTATTAGAAATGCATACTATGTTTTATGGTATCTCTCACTGTTTATTCTGAAACCGCAGACTGTGAAATAAAATTTAGCCCTTTCGCTAAAAATGGTCAACCTTCGTTTTCTGAATAATAGCTAGACAGAGGAAGCTCATTCTGTTCCTCCATCACCACCACCATTATCACCATTTAGCTCCTAAATAATATGCATAAATTTCTTGAGTGGGGTACAGGAAAAAGAAGAAGGAGTTTAGGAGTTTAGAAGACCTGATCATGAATCTTTATTTCTTTTGGTAGCATCCTTGACAACTTGTTATCACCTCTATGCTTGAATGCCATAGTAACAGAAAAAGTCATTACCTTCCATAGTAGAGAATTTTATCTCTGCTCTTTGAGGCTATTATTTCCATATAGATATTTAAACCTTTTTTTTTTTAGCCTCAATTCCTTCAACGAATAAATGGGAATAGAAACGGCAATATCTATATCACAGGGCTGAGAATTAAAGATAACGTAAAATGCACAGCTCAATGTCACTGACATTGAAAGTGTTCAATAAATCTTAGCTATTGTTATTGTTATTAAAGAAGTGTGCAAATCCTGACTTGAAAGAATATACATGGGAGGTTAAGATGTATACACATGAAAAATGAACTTGAGATTGTTTTGGTATAAATTCAATTCATTAGAAATAATACAAGGATCTGTTTAATTGCCGAGATTAATTATATAGATAGCAACTGTCGAATGGTACACTCAGTTAAGTTTGTAAATGGAGACAATATTAAACTATTTTTGTGTATATGTGTACAGACATGTACACAGTCACATAAAACTGTTTCTTTGTACCCACACCAAAACATACACACACACACACACAAACACAAACGACATACTAATCTCCGTATATCTCAGATATACTAATCTCAAAGGACATACTAATATCCATATATCTCTGTGAAAGAGAGAGAGTAAAAGAAAGAGAACTCAGAGCCTTCCCAGTGAAAAGTTAGGCACTGAATGCACACATTTCTAGACAACTGATTGCCCTGTAGAGGATCTAGAAGAGAGGTGTAGACAGAGAGAATTCTGGAGGGAGAGCTCCTTAAAGCTGCAGGACACAGCAATGTGTTCTACTGATAAGAACGGAAACTGAAATCAGCTGCAGTGACACCTGATAAAATTAACTTTTCTTTATCCAAACCAAGATGCAGTCCTGATTCATTTCACAAAAGACACTTACAATTATTGAGGAGAGCTGTTAGGGAGAAATCACAGACCCTAGAGACTCTAACACTCTTCATCTATTCCAAGACTAATAACATCATGGAAAACAAATTAAGGAGGAAACTGATTACAACTGATTGCAAAGGTATTTGTATATAATTTAAAGGATCCTTAAAGAGTGTCTTGGTGAAAACTGGTCTCCAAAACAGTACATTCTGTAACAAGAAATGCAAATGCTATGATCACTAGAATATAGTGCTTACAATTATGCAATGTTTATTAGGAAAATAATTTTAGGAAGAAGCATATATATATATATATATATATATATATATATATATATATATATATTTTAGAAGCAAGTATTTTTAAAATATATTTTTAGTGAGGAAAATGGTTTTTGTTTAATCAAAGGAAATCAATTTATTACTATGGAATCACATTTTAAAATTAGAGCTAGTTGTTTACTAGCTCTTTTATTGGTTGATATGGGCTAATCATGAGATCGAATACACTAAAAAAATTCATAAAGAGTGAATAATTTTCACAAAGAGTAGTAATAATGAGAGAAAAAATAATACCTTAAAAATGTAGATCTATATTGAAGGAAAGTAAATTTTACGTCTCAAAATACGTCCATCCACGAGCATGGGTGGTTCAGTGGTAGAATGCTTGCCTTCCATGTGGGAGACCTGGCTTCAATTCCCAGACCATGCATCCAAAAAATAAAGAAGAAAAGAAAAATGTCCATCTGAGGCGTGACCCTAAAAGCTGAGATTGTATTTTGTATTTTGTATTTTATAAATAATTTTCTCATACTGAAAAGTGATCATACTTTTCAAAGAAGGAACAAGACTAAAGAAAAAAGAAGCAAGCAATATTTTTGGCATCAGCTGCTTCATCACTGGTCTAGTCCAGTTTCTCTGGTGTGTGGAAATAGGCATATGAGAAAGCTCTTAATGTAATTCTGGAACAGAACTGATCCTGAGTTATTCTGGTATATGAGGACTCTTGGACCTCTCAACCCAGTGAGATACTCCCAGTGGCAGATCCATTCCATTTCTGTTTAATCTGTTAATAGTGAGCCACAGTTACAACTCCATCCACTGCCACTCACCTAAAGAGTCTCCTCTCATCAGGACCTCACAGAACAAGACCAGACCCCACATTCCTCAACAGCTATCAGCTAGTTATGAGATAATAACCCACACACCCTGCCAGATCAAAGGAGACTATCTGCAGTTCTATCATTCATCAATATGTTCCTCAAAATACATTCATTTTCAATGTCTCTATTAAAGAGTGACATGTACAAATGGACTCTCTATTTTGGTTGATTGCCATATGCAAAGAACAGCATAATCATCTTCTTTGATTCTGATTATTTATCCTTCACTGTCTAAAGTCTATTTTTTGTTCATAGTGAAGGTTCCTATGACACTAAAGGTTCTCATATATGAGGTGACAGCTATGGGCAAAGGAAGATTCATTTGAAAGCTTTCCAATGTTCAGCAAGGAAATTCCAAGGTCAAAAAACCCTCAACACAAATCATAGCTTCAACCCATTCTAGCTTTCTAACTTGACCCAATTATGCAATCATTTGGAACTTTCATTCTCGCCTTTAAAACCACAAATAAAGCAATGCTGGCCTAGCAAGTCGAGGTGGAATATATAGATAATTATGTGTCTAGCACAGAATCTGAAAAACTGTCGGCACTTGATCAATGCAACTTCTCCCTTTTTATACATCAAATAATGTAGATTACTTCCAGGAGCCCCAGTCACTTCTTATTTACTTCTGACAAATGATTTTTTTAAAAGTACTAATTATAAAATGGACTAATTATGTTGTAGCCTTGGGAAGTTTTAGAGTAGGTCATTAAAGCTGTAATTGTGGTGTGACTTTTTTTAGATAGAGGTCTGATAATAAATCCCCCAGAAACCTTTATATAATGTAGCTTTTATATTTGAAGCTAAGGAACAGAATGAGAAAACTAGACCTTTTCATCTTCAAAAAGAGTTTATGAGCTTTAAGTAATTAGTAGGCAAGCTCTCTTTTGTGTGCCAGGCCAGTACGATTAGCCTGTTAGCAAAGAAAGAAATTAGTACCCTGAGGGATAAATGACTTCCCTCAAGGAGCTATGGGCAGGGTGCCAGTGTGAGCATTTGTACCGGTGTGTGTGCAGTTATGTGAGTATGAGAGTGTTAGAGATAGACAGAGGTCTGGAAGGGAATGAGGGGAAATGATTCCTTAGGAAAACTGCTATAAAAGCTTATCTTTACCTTTTTGAAGTTTAGCAAGATTCTATTATCTAGAATGATTGGAGGAAAAAGATTCTTGCTGCTGTTATAAAAAGATGCATGGGTTTGTATGTTATACAGATATGCACACATATGTATATATGCATGCATATTGTATATACATATGCCAGTATATTTGCATATATGTATATATATATATAGTGCTGTACAGAATATATAAAGTATGCGTTACTAACCCTGCTGGTCAATTACCTCCTTGCCCTTAGTCAGTACCCTGGCACCTCTTCCATTATGCTCTCTATTTCATTTAATAACATCTCCCAGTCTCTCTCGGATGATGGCTTCTGAACAGATTTGGCAATGGAAACCCTGAGTTGAAAGCCTGTTTCCTGTTTCTCTGTCCCTGCCTTCTGTTTTCTCCCTTTCTTGGTCATTTTCCAGTATGACTTCATCTACCTGGTAGACTCACTGGGATAGATTCCTGGTTTCCTTAACTCAGACTTTTCTCCTTTTGTCCCTTCAGCCTAGGAATAAGAGTGGTTCCCTGCAATTGCCAATTTCTAAGTTCCTTTATCATCCCTTGTTTACTTCTCACCTCAATTTCTCACCTATGCACTCAATTGTCTTGATTAATTTCCCTTTGTTTCAAATAGAGAGGTTTCTGTTTCCGGATAGACCAATTCTTGTTTTCTTAGTATAATTCTGAATGTGCACATGAATGGGGAGTTTGGAATATAGAAACATACTATTAAGCCTAAAACCATATTACATATTATTTTATTTATCTTTTAGGCTCTTTTTCAGATTGATTAAATTAGTCATTATGTGACTTGCCCACGGGAGCAAATCACTAAACTCTTAGTAGCAATTTTCTCTTCATCTTTGTTTGTATAACAAATGTAAAAAGAGACCCTACCTTCCTCAAAAGACAGTTAAAAGTGAAATGGGGCATGCTAGAAATACACATTAACACTCTCTAATCAGCCAAGAGCAAAGTGGGTAGAGAAAAAAACGCAGGCTCTAGTGTCAGTTTAACTTGAAGTCAAATCTAAGATCCAACGCACAGTGTCCATGTGCCCAGGGATACAGAAGTTAATTTCTCTCAACTTCAATCCTCTCATTTATAAAACAGTTGTAATAAAGTCTCCCTCTCATCAGGGCCATGGAGGTTACTTTGTCTCAGTTTCTAAAGTTCTAAACACTGCTTTGCATAGAGCAGGTGCTCAAGGAAATTGGTTTTCTCTTCATCTATGACACTACAAGGTGTAGAAGTACTTTCTGACTGCATTTTCTACTCAATTTATTCCTAGGTAAAACACATATAGGATTTTTTTTTCATTTTTTTACTGGTTAGCAGAAAATAATCATTACGTATTACTGTGTTCATGTCACTGTTCAATATCTGAGCTCCCATTGTAACTTGCCAAGCACATGAGGTGAATAACTTTCTGAATTCCACTTAAAATTTACTGTCTACGGATATCAACTTAACATTTATCAACTTATAACACATGCATTTTTCTTTGCTTTAATTAAGGGCAAGATCTTATCCATGTCCTTGCTTGGAATAATATCTCTTCAGGTGCTTTTCCAGCTTCCCATCCTTAATGAGGAAGATTTGCCCAGTTTCCATATAACCTTCAGGTTTAGAAACATATGTTTCATGTCTAATCTTGTCCAAGCTAGTGGCCTCACGGTGCTTTGTTTTGACCTTGCTTTGTCACCAGAACAAAAGAATTCTAGCCAATTGAAATTGCTCTGAGTGCTCTTCAATGGAACGTATGCTTTCATTGGAAAGATTCAAAAAAGTTTTTGGCATGATTCGCATCAGAGATGGCCTATAAATTTGGGAATAATCTTTTGTTTTTTGAAAGCAAGCGTGAAACAGCAGAAAGAACCCTGGATTTAGTAGCAACACACTTGGGTTCTAGTTCATTTTCTGCCCCTTATTCCCCCTGAAGTCTTAGATAAATCCTTCTATTTTTGTTTTATAATTTCTTCTTCCACAAAATGAGGGCTGGAACAGATGGTCTCTAAGATTCCTCCTTGCTCTGTGATTCTTTGATGTTAGATAATATTTATATATGGATCAGAATCTCTACTTCCTGCTCATTTTATATAGGTGTTATTATACCTTTATATGTCAAAGATAAACTACAGTACTTGGTATTCCTTGTTATTGATAGTCAAATGAAGAGATATTCTAATGGATTCATAAAAAGTCAGGGCAGTAAAGGACTTGAATAATTAACAAAAAGCAGAATGATCTGCTGCATCTTATATTGCTTTATCACCAAAGTGTATTTTTAAAATAAAATAGAAATTAAACGTGCTTATAACGTAAGGTTATCAACCCCCCACACCTAGGCAAGTTGATGGAGCCATGTTTGTTTGGGATTTTCTTGATTGTTAATCCCACAACTCTAAATAACATGTCAAATCTCGAGTGTTTCTTGATTTATCTATTTTAGATATGGTGCACTGACTCCCTATCTATAACGGGAATATAAGAAACGTATAACACATCACACGTCTTACCTCAGTCTTTCCAACATGGTTCTATTTCTGTTCTCAGTTTTAGAAGTTGGTCTTAATGACACACTTGCTTCTGTGGAATAGTATGGCAAAGAAATGGGACTTTTTGTGCAAAACTGAAGTTCAGTCATGTAATTCCCGAGTTGCCTTTAACAGACGATTGAACTTGAAAGTAACGATTATATTTGACTGAGCATCCATTTCAACTCATATGCCTGTGTCTTTTTTTTTTTAAGGTGAGACTTCACTTTCATCTCAGTCTGAGTTGCATAAGGCTTTTACTATGAAATCACTTTCCATTCAGTCCAAAAGCTTCTTGTTGCTGATGAATGTCATATATAATGAAAGATTATATCCATTTATCCTCAGCAGTAAACACAGAAGGGAGATATAGTATTGTGAATTCTTATCAAAGCTGCCCACTTCCTTTTGCCAGCAGAAATGCTGCATCCTGTTAGTTGATTTTCCAGTATCCTGGGAGAAACAGGAAATTATGCTGTTGAATGAGGATTCTACAAACTCTAGGGGTTTCTAAAATGACTTTAAAAAAAATCATGTTTCATGTGGCACCTTCTGTGATCCAGGCGTGTGAACTGTAAAAGTCTTTTTTTTTTTTTGCCTTTTCCACTTAATTAAATCAGAAAGCTGTGGGACTTTTTGCAGCTTGCTCTGTGATGTCTGCAAAGGGATTTGGGAATGACACTGTGTGGATACTTTGCTCCCTTTCTTAGAGAGACAATAATTATTACTACTTCTTTTTGAAGCCTGCTGTGAGTGGTTTTATCAGTTCTTTTGCTAATGAGTGCCTTCTCTCCTTTATAATGCCAATCATAAAGATGTCTTTTAAATAAGACTTATCTCCCAGGTTTGTTTTCTTTTCACTCTTCCTTATCAACTGTGTAGGACTGTGCTTCAGGGAATCACCTCTGCTTCCTAAGCAGGGAGCTAGGCTGACTCTCCAATCCCTTGCTGATATCATGCTCTCCCATTGTCTCCTTGTGCGTACAGAGAATTCCAGAAAGGACCTCACAACCCTCCAGATGAGTCTCTTTTTACTTCCTATCTTTAATTGTACGTTATCATCGTCCTGTGTTCCACATCTATGTTCACTGCTTTTCAAATTTGATAGCAGGTGAGACCTTCAGTATTAAAGTTGTTCTGAGTAAAATGGGATTCAGAAGGAAGCAGAAGTATCCTTCTTCTGTAGCAGTTCTCACTTGGGCTGCTAGCCAACGTGCTCCTACTGTTGATTCAGAATTGTTGCAGTGTAGTAACTGGGTATCCAAGCCATCTAGCCATCAGCCTGCATGTAGCATTTACAAACAGCATTATCCCATTCAATTCTCACCATCTTAAGGTAGTGTTTCAATGCTTTGGCCATTTAAGAGGTAGCAAATGAAGTTCATATTCCCTGTTTCAGACTATGTGAGCACATCATACCCTTATGTTTTATAGAAATAAATATAATGTGTCCAATTCCTTGTCCTTAAACAATAGAGTGCTAAATTCATCAGAACAAATTATATGGCAATAGCAAATGTATTATATATTAACTTTAGTCAAGTGTTCTTTTTGATGGTCCTTACTACTCTGATTATTCAGATTCTTTCATTTATTCCCACATGGGTAGGGTTGCCAGATTTAGCAAACAAACAGGATAGGATGCCCAGTTAAATTTGGATTTCAAATAAATAATACATAAATTGTTAGTATAAGTATGTCCCAAATAGAGCATGTGGGAAATATTTATATTAAAAAAAAAGTTCAGTGTTTACTTGGAATTCAAATATAATTGGGCATCTTGTATTTTACCTGTCAAGCTTACTCATCGGAGAACCCAGGCTCCAGTCTCTGCTATAGAAAAGTTTGTAGGTGTCAATTCTCCAGTTTGGTAAATTCAGGATGTCTTACGAAGTCTCAGCTTTCAATTTTTGCTGAACTGAGACCTGCCAAACATGGTCCTTTCCTTCCTTCCATTGCCCTAATTTGGAGGTGTAATTCAATAACTCTTCTGATTCTAAGAAAGTAAAAACAAGTGAAGGGGTCTGCCATTGGTTGGATCTTAAACATCAGAGAAAGCTTGAAATTGGCTAATTTCTCAACCTCAGTAACATCATAAGTGAGAATAATCAAAAGGAATATTGGGGGGTGGATGTGCTAATGAATTCTGTCCACTATTGGCTGGAAGTATTAAAGGTAGTCATGGGAACTTTTAATAAAATAGGGTAGTGTGGGGGAAAGAAACAGACTCTTCTCCAACTTTGATGTTCATATCTTAATTAGTTTGGCTGGCTACTAGACACATTTGCAAGCAGTGACTCTGTGTGTATGTGTGTGTGCACACGTGCACACATGCATGTAGGGCAGGTGCTAAATCAGAGCTCAGCGAAGCCATTTAGAGATTAGTACCTGAGACCTTCAGAGAGGTTAGTCACAGATCTCTGTCATTGCTAAGTGACAGTCTTGGGGATAACCCTGCATCTAAGGACCGTGCCTTTTGCATAATAGATTTTGTATATGCTAGGAAATTAGTAATGTGACATTTTCTCAAACTGACATGAAGCAAAAGTCCATCCATCTTCCACCTGTCATTATCGCCTCCTCCAATCCTTTTGTTCTTGATAAGGGCAATTATTACTTCACTACTGCAGATATAATATTAAATTATGAAGGGTTTCTTCCAAGGGAACTGATACAGTACTCTTTTATTTACGTTCTGCTAAAAAGAGTTTAATCTTTATTTTAGATGGGGTAAAAGCAAAGCTGAATTAGATAGAGTGACTTTTTCAGTCCACACAGCTGCTCTCGATAATATTGCTAATGCATCTTTAGCTATCTGTACCTTCATGACATTATGTGTTTAAATTTTAATAATGAGGTGGGGGGTGAAGGCAAAGCCCATGACCAAGTAGGGGCAGAAAAATCTAAAATGGTCAATGTGCTTATTCAGGTGCACCTAAGAGTCACAGATTCGTCAGGAGTGAACTTGGCATAATTGGGTGTGAAATGATTGATATGGGTGTATCCCTCTCTCTTTGGTACCAAAAGTGTCCAGAGAAGGGTTGGATGGCTGCTGGATACTGTTCCTGAAGCCTTACCTTGGTCGAGAAGACCTTGTGTGGAATGAGCACCATTTGTTACTTTTTTCTTTTTAAATGTTCAGACTTGCAATTCTTTTCCCTACGGTTCAGATTCAGCCTGCCTCCTGGATTTTGAGCAGATGTTTTCAAATCCACATTTGAAGTTATGGGAGTTCTAATTTTTAAATGGATTTTTTTTAGATAAGTTTTATGTTCACCGACAAATTGTGCAGTAAGGAGGGCGTTCCCATATATCCCTCCCCCATGCAACACATGCAGCTTCCTCGGTTAACAGAAGCTTGACATTGGAGTGGTACATTTGTTATAATTGAGCCAACACTGATATATTATTATTAATTAGAGTCCACTGGTTACATTCAGACTCACTCTTTGTGTTGCACAGGTCTATAAACTTTGACAAATACTTAACATCATGTATCCACCATTACAGTCTCATACAAAATACTGTGTTTCATTCATTTCATTGCCCGGAAAAGGCCGTATGGTCTACCGATTCCTCCTTCCCCCCAAACCCTAACTAATGATCTTTCTCCTATGTCCATCATTTCGCCTTTTCCAGAATGCCCTACAGTTGGAATCATAAAATGTGTGCCCTTTTCAGGTTTGGTGATGTCATTTAGCAACGTGCATTTAAGTTTCCCCCCGTCTTTGCATGGCTTGAAATCTCATCTATTTCTATTACATAATACATTTCCGTCTATTTTTAATTTAGACTTTGTTTGCTAAAAGGCATTTTTAAAAATAAAGTCTTTCATTCTCCTGCAGACACAACTTTGTTAGCAAGAAATTTCATAGTTGCAAGATAAGTGTAAGTCACAATTCTCCTGGCTGTGAATGATCTGAAACCTCCTGATACCACTTTGGAGAACCTTCACTAGTTGGAAGGCAGCTGTTACTCCTAATTTGAAATAATCCAATTCTAAAACCTTCCACTTATCTTTGGAAAGGCAGTGGCTACAGCCAGTCTCATAGATAGCTCTAATTCCAATTGGTTAACCTAAAGATTTTGCTGTCTTAATTAGTGCTCCTTTAAAATAAGACCATTTAATTAAATTCTCAGCTCAGCCAAAGAAACCTTATACTTTAATCAGTGTCACAATATTCTCCATAGTGAAAGCTAGATCTTAGTTTTCAGGGATGTGTTGCTTGGAAAAGGAATTTATGCTAACATCAGTAATCTAATGTTTTAGCCAATAACACCAGGCTGTAGATTCTTAAACAGGAACTTTCTGGTTCATCTACCACATATGTGGTGATCAGATGGAGACATGGTGTGGGAATTTTGGCTCCTGACCTTCACATCTTCTTGTCTTAGTGATACTGGGCAATTCACTTCACTTTGCTGAGACTCAGTACTGTAGTTTTTTGTCTTTTTTTTTTTTTCCTTTTGAATATTATTTTAGGTTCCTGGGTTACTCAAACAAATACCATGAAATAGGTTGGGTTGAAGACTGGGAATTTATTTACTCACAGTTTTAGGGTTAAAAGAAAGACCAAATTAAGACTTCTTACTCACAGTTTTGGGGTTAAAAGAAAGGCCAAATTAAGACCTCATCAAAGTGATGCTTTCTTTGGGATCCTGGGGCTGGCTGCTGGTGATCCCTGGTCCTTAACATGTCACATGGCAAAGCTCATGGCTGTGTGTTCAAGTCTCTTCCTTCTTTTCTTGGTTCCTCTGGCTTTCTCTCTCTATGCCTGAATTTCCTTCTGCTTATAAAGGACTCCAGTGATAGAATTAAGACCCATTCTGTTTGGGGTGGGCCACACCTTAATTGAAATAATCTCATCAAAAGGTCCAAATTCCAATGGTTCAAACCCACAGGAATGGATTAAATTTAAGAACATGTATTTCTGAGGGTATATACAGCTTCAAAATACCATAAGGACAGTCTGTGTTCTAGTTTACAAGCTGCTGGAATGTGATATACCAGAAATGGAAGGACTTTTAGAAAGGGGAATTTAATAAGTTGCAAGTTTATAGTTCTAAAGCCATGAAAATCTTCATATTAAAGCAAGGTTATAGAAATGTTCAATCTAAGGCATCCAGGGAAAGCTACCTTGGTCCAAGAAGGCCAATGATGTTCAGGGTTTCTCTCCTAGCTGGAAAGGCACATGGTGAACATGGTGACATCTACTAGCTTTCTTTCTAAGCTTCCTGTTTCATGGGGCTCCCCCATAGGCATTTTCCTTCTTCATCTCCAAAGGTCTCTGGCTGAGTTGGTGCTCGGGGTTCTTGTGGCTCTGATGTGCTCTCCAAAATATTTTCTTTTACAGGATTCCACTAAATGAATCAAGACCCACCTGGAATAGGTGGAGTCACATTTCCTTTTAATCAAAGGTTAATACCCACAATTGGGTGTGTCACATCTCCATGGAGATAATCTAATCAGTTTTCCAACCCACAGTGCTGAATAGAGATTAAATAAATGGCTGCTTCTACAGGATGGATCAGGATTAGAATGTGGCTTTTCTAAGGAACATAATGCTTTCAAATAGCACAGCCTGCGTTTGAAAAATTATCATTATCATTCTTTAAAAGCAGAGTACCTGCAGAGTCTCATCATCCATATTTGGTGATTTTTTTTTCTTTAACGTTTTTTTCTGAAATATCTTCAAATGTACAGGACAATTACAGAAATAACACAACGTGAATACAGAGAACTCTAACATATTCCCATCCCACCACCCAGATACCCAGATCCACCACTTTTAACATTTTGCCACATTTGCTATGTCATTCTATCTATCTATCTATCTATCTATCTATCTATCTATCTATCTATCTATCTACCTATCTATTCATTTTCTGAACACTTTAGTATAGATTGTGTATGTATATACATATACTATATATATATGTATGTGTGTGTGTATATATATATATATATATATACATATTTTTTGTAGTCTCTATGGCAGGGTGACATTTCTTTTTTTTTTACGTGAATATCCTGTTACTGCAGCACAATTTTGTTGAATTTTTCTTTGATTTTCTTTCCTTGTTTTGCTTGTTGTTTGTTTTTTGGGGAACATGCATGGAAAAGGAATCAAATCTGAGTCTCCTGCATGGCAGGAGAGAATTCTACCACTGACCTACCCTTACACCCCCCTCCCCAGATTGTATATGTTTTAAACTCAGATGAAACTTAGGAAGTATGCTTTTAAATCATTTACCAGTGTCTGTGACATGGTTTGCTTAAGAATATTTTCCAATCAGATGATTATTGACAAATCTAGATCCTTTATTCTTGAAGCATGGCTTCAGTTGATATTGAGGTCATATCTGCAAATACTACTCCTGGTAAAGGTGACTGGTTGTGTGGCTAAATGGGTTATGTCTCCACTGAATTTCCATAAAGAATGGTAGAAGGTGCATCAATAAGCAAGCTATTAATGTTACCCAAATTGGGTTTGCAAGTATTTCAAATGTTTAGTGGCTGTGATTTTGGTGTAAGATACGTAACCTTTCCAAACCTTGGTTTCTTCCCTTCAAAAGTGATTATGATGATAACTAACTTCAAAGAATATTGAAAAATAACATTCATTGCATGCCTACCCTGGACCATAGGTATTAAATAATTTATTCCCAATGACAACTCTAGTTCATAGGTAAAGTTATTGTCTCTATTTTACAAATGCAATGGAGGCAAAGAGAGGCTAAACCACTAGTAAATAGAAGATATAGAACTTAAAATCAGGAAGGACTCTGAACCACTCCCACATACCACAGCCACCTCAAAAGCATAAAGTTTCAATGTTTGGTGATCTTACTTTTTTTCCCCAGCCATAAACTGACATTGAGATTGAGGAGAATTGGCAGGACTTAGAGGAGACTATCTACAGGTATCCTTCCTTTTTCAAATCAACGTTTAATAAGCCCCTTAAAATGGACAGACTTTTATATTACTGACAAAATGTCTACTTTAACACCAAAACATTATTGCCATTTTTACTGTGAGTCAAAATTGGTACAAACTATATAGTCTATCTGCCACCATTTCCCTGGTGAAGTTGATTGTTTTCAAAATTTTATGTTTGAAATCAGGGTTTCAAGAAAGAAACATATCCCTGCTAATTCTCCAGAATGTATGCAGAGACAAGGCACTCTATAGTGATAAAAGCAAATGTGTGAGCATTCTTAAGTTCTTCATATAGCTATATAGATATGCTAAGTATAAGACCTCTAGGAATTAGGGGGTGTAAGGGTAGTTCAGCAGTAGATTTCTCATCTGCCATGCAGGAGACCCTGGTTTGATTCCTGGCCCATGCACTTCCCAAAATAAACAAACAAAAACCAACCAAACAAACAAACAAAATCAACAAACGGTGCTGCAAAACAAGATACTCACAAGATAAAAGAATGAAATGTGACCCCTGCCATACAGCATACAAAAAAAAAATAATAAAATCTCTGGGCATTAAAATTATTAAGATGCTTGTGTAGAAAATCAACCATAGGTGACTGTTCATTTTTCTCTTTCCTAGTATCATTCCCCTTTGCTTTATAATGAACTTGGGAACAGAGATATTCATTGCCTAAAGCACACAGTAATACTTTAATGCCCAAAGTATTAAGTGGAAAAGCCTGAATAACTCACCTTCTTAATCATTATGATATGGAGATGAGAGACACAAGTCACCAAGAGACCATGTGTTGGCTTAGTGGTCCACATGGATAATGGGGTCACTGAGAGTGAAGACAGGAGAAAGCATAGAGAAGGAAGTAGTGAATCAATGATCCCATCTTCCACTAAGAAGCAAATAACCAGAAAATCAATAGATAAGCAAACAGGAATAAGAGGTATCAACCTAGAAATAACAAACTAATCTACAAGGCAATAAAGGCATTTATTTGGAGTCTTAGAATTGCAAATGTGTCCTGCCTTGGCATTTCTAGGAAAAGGTTTTTAAAGGAAAAGAAGAAGATTTAACAAGTTGCCTATAGTTGGTAGATATTTGGGATACTCTGATGGTTTTTCCAATTAGACAGTGTTGCCTTTAAAAGTGGATTTGAGGGCAGATCATCACGGCTCAGTGTCAGAGTTCTTGCCTGCTACGCTGGAGACCCGAGACCCAGGTTCTATTCCCAGTGCCTGCCCATGCAAAAAAAGGAAAAAAGATGGATTCAAATGCCCAGTTCACACAGAAGCCAATGCCATGACAATAGGATTTTGAGAAGAGAAAGAGTTTATTGCGTAGTCAACCAGTATAGCAGACTGGAGGGTAACCTTGCATCAGTCTCCCAGAACAGAGTGGAGCCTGGTTTTTATATTGTCTGGGAATGAAAGGAGTAGCTAAGGATGGGGTGAAGCGATGTGGACGAATCCAGCTAGGGGGAAGGCAGCCTTAAAGGCAGGATTTAGTCAAGCATGCTCTGTTGCAAATGAAGTTTGGTCTTAAAATGGAGGCTTCAGCATACTCCGTAGCTAGAACTCGTCAGAACCAGCCTTAGCAGGTGCTGCAAAAGGAAAGGAAACTAACTTTTCTCACAGTGAACCAAGCTTCTGAATAAACTCAAGGAGGTGGGAGCTCCAACAAAATAAATTAAAACTTTCAAACCAGTTAAGAGAGGGGCTACTTCAGTGAAAGGGGTTGGTAAGTGGCGGTCTGAGTAGTTAACTGGATTCTTTATCTTGGGTTTGTTTAAGGTGTTTGGAGGTGTCTAGGGTTTTGTGGAATATTGTGGCTGAAGGTTTTAAAGAAGACTGCGGTAGATTGTGATGTCTGGGTGAAATGTCCAGAATGACTTCTGGACTCCATTTGGAATCTCAGCTAGAGAGACTCTATTTTATTTCTTTTAACAGAGGTAGTATACTTGCTAATGGTTTTTGATATGTTTTGTTTCATTTCCCCAACAGAAGGGAAATTGAGGAGTGGTCTGGAGTGTAGGGACGCTGTTGATCACAAGCGGGGTTTTCCTAGCTTCAACCAACATTCACTAACATTGTTTGCATAGTTATTACTCAGGAAAGGGATTAAAAGGAGATGAGTTGGTGTACAGGTATTGAAAGAGAAGTGATGGGAAGGGCCTGGAATGAGCAACGTAGGTTTGTAGCCATGGTGATTACTGCTAGCCAAGCCAGGGACCCTGGTTTATGTGGGAACCTCAACAGGTGACCCTTTTGAATATCTCTTCCTTTAGCTCCTCCACTTCCAGTCCAGGGAGATGCACCGGCCTCTTTTGCTTTCATACAACAGGCAAAATTCCAAAGGAAGGCCTACATTTTTGTATATTCTTCTCTGTCAATATTATTCTCTTCATCTCTTTTCCTCATGGGAAAACTTTGCATTACCACTTTCCTCTGAAACAAGCCAAGAGGCTTTTCCCCAGGGACTGTCTGGAAGAGGAAAGATGAATGAAGGGGAGACCAGTTATCTCAGGTACAGATGGGCAGGCCGGAGGGGATGTGGGCCAAGCTAGGAGGTAGGATGTAGAAAAAGTGACACTTGCATTTGAAATAGGACAAAGGGTGTTATCTCTGGGAGAAGCTGGATCCTGGGTTATGACTTAGTCGTAGGTCTCATGGACTGAGTCTTCAGCCCTTTCTCACTGCTACAATCCCTTCTTTCTTTGATTCAGGGTCAGCCTAAGGCAGGTCTCTCTTTAATCTACCGTGCTGGCTTTGGGTTTAGACATCGACTCCACAAATGTGCTTTTCCCTATTGCCTTTTAATTGGAAATTTAACAAGACAAATAACACCATCAAGAACTTTCTGGTTTCGGAGGAGACAACTCCTTCTCCTCAGTATAGATGAATACAAAAAATTTGAGACTATTTTTTTTTTTTCAAAATAAAATTCTTTAGCACTTGTAGGTTGGGTTGTTTTCATTGCTGAAAATAATTCTGCCATTTTCTTTACATAATCGTCTGTCAGTCCTGGCTGTATTTCCTTTCCTGAGCATGCTCACTGACTTGTGTCATTCAGTTGTAGAATCAAAATGTATCAGTGAATCAACCAAAGGGCATTGAGAAGTTCAATATAATCACTGCGACCCAAGGCTCTCAGTGATAAAGAAATTCAGAGACAGGGAGGGCAAAAACACTGTGGATGGATTGAGTGGAGCTTGGAAAGCAGGGAAGAATTATAGCCAAATAATTGAATATTAGCCCAGTTAAAGTATGATTTCTTTTTTTCTACATGTGTTCACCATTAAAGATTATACACGTACTTCTTAAATTGCTATTGTATCATGTTTTATAAAAATGAACAAACAGAAAGACCTTTCTATGATGTGAATTTCTTTTGTAAGATCCCTGTAACTTTCCAAAAGCCAAAACAGTTTAAAAACAAAAGAAAGCATTCTCATTAACAACAAAATCCATCAAAACTAACCAAAACCAAAACAAACAATGCAATGCTCATCCTACTATCAGAGGCTCATCCAAACTCAATCTTTGATTAGACTTTTTTTAAGTTTTCATTTTAAGACTTTTTTTTTTCCTTTGCTTATTGCTTTTTAATGTCATCACAAATTCAATCCACCTCATTGGCATTACCTTCCTGCACCATTCTGTGCACACATTTGGATGTGTCTGAATTTATCAAGGTGACATATGAGTGGTTTTTAAATGGGAATTTTAATGTATCATTCTCAAAACTGACCACAATGAGCGGTGACATGTCCCTTGTTAACAAAGGAGCAGGCTTTCTTGGCATCCAGCCACTTGGCCTCTGGAAGGTTTCTTCACCTGATTTGGGCTGAAACAACACCATCCCAAGGTATACCCTTCAGACAGGTAGCACAGGTATGAGGTCCTGATGAAAGTACTTGTTGAACAATTTCTCTGAGATCCCACAAGGCCTAGAATTCAGAGAGGGCACAGACTCATGGAAATTCCATTTAAGAATGGAAAAATTTCAAACATCTTTCCTTATTTTCTTTCCATCCACACTGGAATAATGCATTTTAAGTAAGCAAGAACGCTTAAGAACAAAGCACAGCAAAAGTAGAACACTTCCCCTTAAAAGCAGCTATCTTCCTAGGATATAATTTTCTTATTAAATAAAAATACAAAGAGCAAAGCAAGCTTAAAATCTCCCACATAATTTTGAAACAAATACCTCCAAAAAGTGTATGCATTCTGCAGCCCACATCCAAGGCAAAATTCATCACTACAAGACAATAAAAATTAAATCGCTCTGGCACATGTAATTCGGATGAAGGGCACTCTAACATTGGGGCAGTTTTCAGAGAACAGGAATTTAATTGTTCATCATAAATGTGCTTCATTCCTCACTATTTCTTGCCATTTTATTGTTACAGAACCAGTGATATGCCTTCTTTTTTTCCGAGTGCAGAAAAATAAATAAATAAAATTTTAAAGGCTATGAAAATATGTGGCTGCTTAAACAAATTCATTCAAAAGCCTGTTCGGTATCTGGGATTATCCATATATCAGAGGCTTTGTTCCCAGTTTAGGAGCAGAATTGCCAAATACACTCCAGAATGCCAGGCTTAAAAAGGTGCTAAGGAGAGCTGGCCAGATACCTGAATTCCAATTTGGCTCACAATGAAAGATAGAAAAATTACCTGGGTGTCTTTCAATGCTGCTGCCCCAGTTACAACAGTAGACCTTATCTAATAGTTGATTATACTCTGAAAACAAAGCATATTCTAAGGGAAGAATTCACAGCTTTCGTTCTTGACAGAGGAGACGCTTAGGATTCTTTTCTCGATTTCATAGATTTCTAACCACCTGAGAATTTTTTTTTTTTTTTTTAATTAACGGAAAGAAAAAAAAAAGAAATTAACACAACATTTAGAAATCATACCATTCTACATATGCACTCAGTAATTCTTAACATCATCACATAGATGCATGATCATCGTTTCTTAGTACATTTGCATTGGTTTAGAGGAACTAGCAACACAACCGAAAAAGATATAAAATGTTAATATAGAGAAAAGAAATAAAAGTAGTAATAATAGTAAAAAAAACAAAAACAAAAACAAAAACAAAACAAACCCTATAGCTCAGATGCAGCTTCATTCACTGTTTTAACATGATTACTTTACAATTAGGTATTATTGTGCTGTCCATTTTTGAGTTTTTGTATCTAGTCCTGTAGCACAGTCTGCATCCCTTCAGCTCCAATTACCCATTATCTTACCCTGTTTCTAACTCCTGCTGGACTCTGTTACCAATGACATATTCCAAGTTTATTCTCGAATGTCCGTTCACATCAGTG
This sequence comes from Tamandua tetradactyla, assembly GCF_023851605.1. NCBI lineage: Eukaryota > Metazoa > Chordata > Mammalia > Pilosa > Myrmecophagidae > Tamandua > Tamandua tetradactyla. Next base: position 13,176,892 of record NC_135339.1, on the reverse strand, counting down.
GGACCATACAGTATTTGTCCTTTAGTTTTTGGCTGGACTCACTCAGCATTATGTTCTCTAGGTCCATCCATGTTATTACATGCTTCATAAGTTTATCTTGTCTTAAAGCTGCATAATATTCCATCTTATGTATATACCACAGTTTGTTTAGCCATTCTTCTGTTGATGGACATTTTGGCTGTTTCCATCTCTTTGCAATTGTAAATAACGCTGCTATAAACATTGGTGTGCAAATGTCTGTTTGTGTCTTTGCCCTTAAGTCCTTTGAGTAGATACCTAGCAATGGTATTGCTGGGTCGTATCGCAATTCTATATTCAGCTTTTTGAGGAACCGCCAAACTGCCTTCCACAGTGGTTGCACCATTTGACATTCCCACCAACAGTGGATAAGTGTGCCTCTTTCACCACATCCTCTCCAGCACTTGTCATTTTCTGTTTTGTTGATAATGGCCATTCTGGTGGGTGTGAGATGATATCTCATTGTGGTTTTGATTTGCATTTCTCTAATGGCCAGGGACATTGAGCATCTCTTCATGTGCCTCTTGGCCATTCGTATTTCCTCTACTGGTAGGTGTCTGTTCAAGTCTTTTTCCCATTTTGTAATTGGGTTGGCTGTCTTTTTGTTGTTGAGTTGAACAATCTCTTTATAAATTCTGGATACTAGACCTTTATCTGATATGTCATTTCCAAATATTATCTCCCATTGTGTAGGCTGTCTTTCTACTTTCTTGATGAAGTTCTTTGATGCACAAAAGTGTTTAATTTTGAGGAGTTCCCATTTATTTATTTTCTTCTTCAGTCCTCTTGCTTTAGTTTTAAGGTCCATAAAACCGCCTCCAGTTGTAAGATTCATAAGATATCTCCCTACATTTTCCTCTAACTGTTTTATGGTCTTAGACCTAATGTTTAGATCTTTGATCCATTTTGAGTTAACTTTTGTGTAGGGTGTGAGATATGGGTCTTCTTTCATTCTTTTGCATATGGATATCCAGTTCTCTAGGCACCATTTATTGAAGAGACTGTTCTGTCCCAGGTGAGTTGGCTTGACTGCTTTATCAAATATCAAATGTCCATAGATGAGAGGGTCTATATCTGATCACTCTATTCGATTCCATTGGTCGATATATCTATCTTTATGCCAATACCATGCTGCTTTGACCACTGTGGCTTCATAATATGCCTTAAAGTCAGGCAGTGCAAGACCTCCAGCTTCGTTTTTTTTCCTCAAGATGTTTTTAGCAATTCGGGGCACTCTGCCCTTCCAGATAAATTTGCTTATTGGTTTTTCTATTTCTGAAAAATAAGTTGTTGGGATTTTGATTGGTATTGCATTGAATCTGTAAATCAATTTAGGTAGGATTGACATCTTAACTATATTTAGTCTTCCAATCCATGAACACGGTATGCCCTTCCATCTATTTAGGTCTTCTGTGATTTCTTTTAGCAGTTTTTTGTAGTTTTCTTTATATAGTTTTTTTGCCTCTTTGGTTAAATTTATTCCTAGGTATTTTATTCTTTTAGTTGCGATTGTAAATGGGATTCGTTTCTTGATTTCCCCTCAGCTTGTTCATTACTAGTGTATAGAAAAGCTACAGATTTTTGAATGTTGATCTTATAGCCTGCTACTTTGCTGTACTCATTTATTAGCTCTAGTAATTTTGTTGTGGATTTTTCTGGGTTTTCTACGTATAGTATCATATCGTCTGCAAACAGTGATAGTTTTACTTTTTCCTTTCCAATTTTGATGCCTTGTATTTCTTTTTCTTGTCTAATTGCTTTGGCTAGATCTTCCAACACAATGTTGAATAATAGTGGTGATAGTGGACATCCTTGTCTTGTTCCTGATCTTAGGGGGAAAGTTTTCAATTTTTCCCCATTGAGAATGATATTAGCTGTGGGTTTTTCATATATTCCCTCTATCATTTTAAGGAAGTTCCCTTGTATTCCTATCTTTTGAAGTGTTTTCAACAAGAAAGGAGGTTGAATCTTGTCAAATGCCTTCTCTGCATCAATTGAGATGATCATGTGATTTTTCTGCTTTGATTTGTTGATGTGGTGTATTACATTAATTGATTTTCTTATGTTGAACCATCCTTGCATACCTGGGATGAATCCTACTTGGTCATGACGTATAATTCTTTTAATATGTTGTTGGATTCGATTTGCTAGAATTTTATTGAGGATTTTTGCATCTATATTCATTAGAGAGATTGGTCTGTAGTTTTCTTTTTTTTTGATATCTTTGCCTGGTTTTGGTATGAGGGTGATGTTGGCTTCATAGAATGAATTAGGTAGTTTTCCCTCCACTTCGATTATTTTGAAGAGTTTGAGGAGAGTTGGTACTAATTCTTTCTGGAATGTTTGATAGAATTCACATGTGAAGCCGTCTGGTCCTGGACTTTTCTTTTTAGGGAGCTTTTGAATGACTAATTCAATCTCTTTACTTGTGATTGGTTTGTTGAGGTCATCTATTTCTTCTTGAGTCAAAGTTGGTTGTTCATGTCTTTCCAGGAACCCGTCCATTTCATCTAAATTGTTGTATTTATTAGCGTAAAGTTGTTCATATTATCCTGTTATTACCTCCTTTATTTCTGTGAGGTCAGTAGTTATGTCTCCTCTTCCATTTCTGATCTTTTTTATTTGCATCCTCTCTCTTCTTCTTTTTGTCAGTCTTGCTAAGGGCCCATCAATCTTATTGATTTTCTCATAGAACCAATTTCTGGTCTTATGGATTTTCTCTATTGTTTTCATGTTTTCAATTTCATTTATTTCTGCTCTAATCTTTGTTATTTCTTTCCTTTTGCTTGCTTTGGGATTAGTTTGCTGTTCTTTCTCCAGTTCTTCCAAGTGGACAGTTAATTCCTGCATTTTTGCCTTTTCTTCTTTTCTGATATAGGCATTTAGGGCAATAAATTTCCCTCTTAGCACTGCCTTTGCTGCATCCCATAAGTTTTGATATGTTGTGTTTTCATTTTCATTCGCCTCTAGGTATTTACTAATTTCTCTTGCAATTTCTTCTTTGACCCACTGGTTGTTTAAGAGTGCGTTGTTGAGCCTCCATGTATTTGTGAATTTTCTGGCACTCCACCTATTATTGATTTCCAACTTCATTCCTTTATGATCCGAGAAAGTGTTATGTATGATTTCAATCTTTTTAAATTTGTTAAGACTTGCTTTGTGACCCAGCATATGGTCTATCTTTAAGAATGATCCATGACCACTTGAGAAAAAGGTGTATCCTGCTGTTATGGGATGTAATGTCCTATAAATGTCTGTTAAGTCTAGCTCATTTATAGTAATGTTCAGATTCTCATTTCTTTATTGATCCTCTGTCTAGATGTTCTGTCCATTGATGAGAGTGGGGAATTGAAGTCTCCAACTATTATGGTATTTGTGTCTATTTCCCTTTTCAGTGTTTGCAGTGTATTCCTCACGTATTTTGGGGCATTCTGGTTCGGTGCGTAAATATTTATGATTGTTATGTCTTCTTGTTTAATTGTTCCTTTTATTAGTATATAGTGTCCTTCTTTGCCTCTTTTAACTGTTTTACATTTGAAGTCTAATTTGTTGGATATTAGTATAGCCACTCCTGCTCTTTTCTGGTTGTTATTTGCATGAAATATCTTTTCCCAACCTTTCACTTTCAACCTATATTTATCTTTGTGTCTAAGATGTGTTTCCTGTAGACAGCATATAGAAGGATCCTGTTTTTTAATCCATTCTGCCAGTCTATGTCTTTTGATTGGGGAATTCAGTCCATTAACATTTAGAGTTATTACTGTTTGGATAATATTTTCCTCTACCATTTTGTCTTTTGTATTATATATATCATATCTGACTTTCCTTCTTTCTACACTCTTCTCCATACCTCTCTCTTCTGTCTTTTCGTATCTGACTGTGCTGGTTTGAAAGGATATATGCCCCCTAAGAAAGCCATGTTTTAATATAAATCTCATTACTTAAAGGTAGAATAATCCCTACTCAGTACTGTATATTTGAAACTGTAATGAGATCATCTCCCTAGTTGATGTGATTTAGTTAAGAACGGTTGTTAAACTGGATTAGGGGATGACATGTCTCCACCCATCTGAGTGGGTCTTGATTAGTTTCTGAAGTCCTATAAAAGAGGAAACATTTTGGAGAGAGAGATTCAGAGAGAGCAGAACGATGTAGCCATGAGATGCAGAGAGTCCACGAGCCAGCAACCTTTGGAGATGAAGAAGGAAAATGCCTCCCGGGGAGCTTCATGAAACCAGAAGCCAGGAGAGTAAGCTAGCAGATGACGCCGTGTCTGCCATGTGCCCTTCCAGCCAAGAGAGAAGCCCTGACTGCGTTCGCCATGTGCCTTTCCAGATGAGAGAGAAACCCTGAACTTCAAGCCAGGAGAGTAAGCTAGCAGATGACGCCGTGTCTGCCATGTGCCCTTCCAGCCGAGAGAGAAGCCCTGACTGCGTTTGCCATGTGCCTTTCCAGCTGAGAGAGAAGCCCTGACTGTGTTCGCCATGTGCCTTTCCAGATGAGAGAGAAACCTTGAACTTCATCGGCCTTCTTGAACCAAGGTATCTTTCCCTGGATGCCTTTGATTGGACTTTTCTATAGACTTGATTTAATTCTCGGCCTTAGAACTGTAAACTAGCAACTCATTAAATTCCCCTTGTTAAAAGCCGTTCCGTTTCTGGTATATTGCATTCCGGCAGCTAGCAAACTAGAACAGATTTTGGTACCGGCGAGTGGGGTGGTGCTGCTGCAGTTCGCAAATACCAAATATGTTGGAACGGCTTTTTAAATGGATAAAGGGAAGATTTTGGAAGAGTTGTGAGAAGCTTGATAGAGAAGGCCTAGAATGCTTTGGAGAAACTGTTGGGAGAAATGTGGACTCTAAAGATACCTCTGATGAGGCCCTAGACAGAAATGAGGTCTGTGTTATTGTAGACTGGAAGGAAGGCGATCCTTGTTTTAAAATGGCAGATAATCTGGCAAAATTGACTGGTAGTTTTGGCTGGAAGGCAGATTTTAAAAGCCATGAACTTGGATACTTAGCAGAAGAGGTCTCCAAATTAAGTGTTGAAAGTGCAGCCTGGTTTCTCCTTGCAGCTTATAGTGAAATGCGACAGGAAAGAGATAAGCTGAAAACTGAACTCTTGAGTAAAAAGAAACCAGAAGTTGAGGTCCCGGAAAATTCTGGGCCTACAGAAAGGGAGACTACAGAGTATAGTGTGGATTTAACCAAATGTGGAACCAGCCAGTCATTTCAGAGAAAGTCAGGATCGGACACGGAGTTATCCAGGAAAGATTTGTGGAAACTCCTTATATCTGATGGGCATGATCCAAGGCTACTGCATAGAAAGCCAACGAGAGTGCTGTGGGACCTGTATAAACAGAGCTGCTGCCAGTCTGGACTGAGGGGTTCAGAGAAGGGACACATTGGAGGAAAAATAACTTCAGAGTCAAAACCATGGAGGCTGAGATCTGAAGTCAAGAAGCCTCGGGCCAGAAGAGCGGACCCACCCAAGCCCGTGGAGAGGGTGAGTTTGCCCCAAAGGCAGAGAATGGGCCTTCCACCTCATTGCAGTGGAAGAGTCATGCTGCCTCAGGCCTTGGAGAAGGTGAAGCACATTCCTTGGGGTTTGGGGGGAGCCTGGCTGCCACCACATGGAGGGGTTAAGTGTGTGCCCCGGAGATGGCAGAGAGCCCGGGTGCGGCCCCAATGCTTGGAGAGGGTGGAGCCGAGAAAAAAGGTGGTCTCCCCAATATCCCCCAAGGTTGCATTCAGAGAGAGGCAGGCGTAGGCATTTGGAAAGGGTGGGACTGCCACTTTCTAAAGCCCTGAGGATAAATGAGTCTCAGACTTTGAAATCTAATGGACTTTGCCCTGCGGGTTTTCGAAACTGTATGGGTCCAGTGACCCCTGTGTTCCTTCCTCCCTATGGAAATGTGTACATGTATCCTATGAATGTTCCTCCTTTATATGTTGGCAGCAAATAACTTGTTATGAGTTTTCAAAGGTCCAGAGTAAATGGAGAGAATTTTGCCTTAGGACAGACCATGCCTGTAACTGATTTGATGAGATTTTATACTGTCTCTAATTTGATACTTTGTTTGTATTGCTACTGAAAGGTTTAAGGATATCTGATATTGTTATGAAATTAATGTATTTTGTATATGGGAAAAACATGTCTTTTTTAGGGGCCAGAGGGTGGAATGTGCTGGTTTGAAAGGATATATGCCCCCTAAGAAAGCCATGTTTTAATATAAATCTCATTACTTAAAGGTAGAATAATCCCTACTCAGTACTGTATATTTGAAACTGTAATGAGATCATCTCCCTAGTTGATGTGATTTAGTTAAGAACGGTTGTTAAACTGGATTAGGGGATGACATGTCTCCACCCATCTGAGTGGGTCTTGATTAGTTTCTGAAGTCCTATAAAAGAGGAAACATTTTGGAGAGAGAGATTCAGAGAGAGCAGAACGATGTAGCCATGAGATGCAGAGAGTCCACGAGCCAGCAACCTTTGGAGATGAAGAAGGAAAATGCCTCCCGGGGAGCTTCATGAAACCAGAAGCCAGGAGAGTAAGCTAGCAGATGACGCCGTGTCTGCCATGTGCCCTTCCAGCCAAGAGAGAAGCCCTGACTGCGTTCGCCATGTGCCTTTCCAGATGAGAGAGAAACCCTGAACTTCAAGCCAGGAGAGTAAGCTAGCAGATGACGCCGTGTCTGCCATGTGCCCTTCCAGCCGAGAGAGAAGCCCTGACTGCGTTTGCCATGTGCCTTTCCAGCTGAGAGAGAAGCCCTGACTGTGTTCGCCATGTGCCTTTCCAGATGAGAGAGAAACCTTGAACTTCATCGGCCTTCTTGAACCAAGGTATCTTTCCCTGGATGCCTTTGATTGGACTTTTCTATAGACTTGATTTAATTCTCGGCCTTAGAACTGTAAACTAGCAACTCATTAAATTCCCCTTGTTAAAAGCCGTTCCGTTTCTGGTATATTGCATTCCGGCAGCTAGCAAACTAGAACACTGACTCTAGTGCTCCCTTTAGTATTTCTTGCAGAGCTGGTCTCTTGGTCACAAATTCTCTCAGTGACTTTTTGTCTGAGAATGTTTTAATTTCTCCCTCATTTTTGAAGGACAATTTTGCTGGATATAGGAGTCTTGGTTGGCAGTTTTTCTGTTTTAGTAACTTCAATATATCATCCCACTGTCTTCTAGCTTCCCTGGTTTCTGCTGAGAAATCTACACATAGTCTTATTGGGTTTCCCTTGTATGTGATGGATTGCTTCTCTCTCGCTGCTTTCAAGATCCTCTCTTTCTCTTTGACCTCTGACGTTCTAACTAGTAAGTGTCTTGGAGAACGCCTATTTGGGTGTATTCTCTTTGGGGTGCGCTGCACTTCTTGGATCTGTAATTTTAGGTCTTTCATAAGAGTTGGGAAATTTTCAGTGATAATTTCTTCCATTAGTTTTTCTCCTCCTTTTCCCTTCTCTTCTCCTTCTGGGACACCCACAACAGGTATATTTGTGCGATTCACATTGTCCTTGAGTTTCCTGATGCCCTGTTCAAATTTTTCCATTCTTTTCTTGATAGTTTCTGTTTCTTTTTGGAATTCAGATGTTCCATCCTCCAAATCACTAATTCTATCTTCTGTCTCTTTAAATCTATCATTGTAGGTATCCATTGTTTTTTCCATCTTTTCTACTTTATCCTTCACTTCCATAAGCTCTGTGATTTTTTTTCAGTTTTTCTATTTCTTCTTTTTGATCAGCCCATGTCTTCTTCATGTCCTCCCTCAATTTATCGATTTCGTTTTTGAAGAGGTTTTCCATTTCTGTTCATATATTCAGCATTAGTTGTTTCAGCTCCTGTATCTCATTTGAACTATTGGTTTGTTCCTTTGACTAGGCCATATTTTCAATTTTCTGAGCGTGATCCGTTATCTTCTGCTGGCGTCTGGGCATTTAGTCAGATTTCCCTGGGTGTTGGACCTCACAGGTTGAAAGATTTTTCTGTGAAATCTCTGGGTTCTGTTTTTCTTATCCTGCCCAGTAGGTGGCACTCGTGGCACATGTTTGTCTACGGGTTCCACCAGTGAAAGTTGCTGTGGGTCCTTTAACTCTGGAAAACTCTCACCGTAGGGGAGGTTCGGCAGCTGAAGAGTCTTGGAATAGTGCCAGCCGGCCTGGGGTTCCCAACACGGGGAAGGTCACCGGCCGCCGCAGCACGGGAGAGTGCCCGACCGAATTACCTAGTCAGCCCGGGGCGCCAAGCATGGCAGGAGGGCGCCAGCTGTCGCAGCCCGGGAGAGTGCACTGTTCCCAGCCGGACTGGGGAGTCACGTGTTTGGAAGGGACCCCCCGGTTTCCGTTCTCCGCAGTCTAGGGATTTCCGACCCAACTCTTTCAGTTGGTCCGGGTGGCCTCATGTGGTGGGGGCGCCAGCCGCCGCGGCCCAAGGGGACCGCCTGCCCAATTCTGCCAGCTGGCCTGGGAAGGAGGAATGGAGGGACTCCGGCCGCTTGCCCTCCCACCCGGGAAAGCCTGCGCCCCTCGGTGATCTCACCATCAGTTTAGAAGAATGGAGCTGGTTCTCCCAGACAGTCAGCCGTTCCAGGATGGGGTACGCCGTCCCTTTGATCTCCGTCATGGCTCCGGGAGCTGCTCTGTATTGTCTCCACTCCCCCAGTAGCTATTCTGGAGGAGGAAAGGTGAGGGTGGCAAGGCTGTCGAGGCCGGTGGCAGAGGAGCCGGTGAAGGCGGAAGAGGGCACGGTGGTGGTTGGAGAGCCGCCAGAGCAGGAGGGGGAAGAGGGGCGCTGCGCGCCGGGCCGGCAGACAAAGAGGGGAGAGGAGGGCAGGCGGGCCGGCTGCTGCGGGGCGTGGGCCGAGAATTGTTTTTTTAAATCTGACTTTTAATGCCAGCAGCAGAATTTCCTTCTGTGTAAGTAGGACAGAGTTATCTCACCAGCAACGATGGATTCTTCCCTGCTTAACGGGCATGACAGATTAAGCAGTGAGCAGACCATTAAAAGTCACCTCCCCTCTTAAAGAGATGGTTCAGAGGCAGGTATGCTGTGAACAATTTATTCCTTGTCCTGCCGGTTGATGACCCTGGTGTTCCCAGGTAGCCCTGAGTGAGTGACTTGTGTGAAGTCTCACCCAGGACAGGCAGGGCTCAGCAACATGCCTTCCTAAGGTGCCACCAGGCAAATCCCTCACCTCCAAATTGCACCTGCTTCAGGAACCTTGCCCCAGACAATGCTTGGCAGAAAGCAGGCACTTCGCAGATGTTCACTGAGCATAAAAGAAAAATTAGGGGAGAAAAATGTGAGTTTAAAGGAAACACAAAGAATTCCTGCACATAAGTATGGCTTTTGGACCTTACCAGATAAAATGCTGTTGTTTTTGGCTAACTTGTTGGTCAATACTGGCTTGAAGAATTGCTGAGAAGAAGAAAAAAAATTAAAATTAGCAAAAAAATTAATAAAACACAAGGAAAATAGTTTTTGAAATTTTATGATTTATCAATATTAGGAAAAGAATTTGTACTAAAAAATGGCAATTGCAATATAATGCTTCTGGGAGGGTATTTGTAACTTTTCAGAGACCAGTGCATTCCATCAAGAGCATTACAACTGCATCCAGAACTATCAAATTACAATAAATGTGCAAATTGCTAAGAGGAGCATCTTAAAATGCTATTCTCTGTGTTCTTTAGGTATTGCATATGAAACTATAAAAGCAAAGCTGCACTTTTTTTTTTTTTTTGTGCAACAGAGGTAGAGTCTGCAATCCATCTGTCAGTTTAAGATTGACTCCAAAAATACAAAAGCATGAATGGACTGTTCTCACTGTTATATAATCGGTGGCTATTTGACTTGCTGAAATCTTGAAATGACTCTTTCACAACCACATGCGTATTTTTGTCATTTATCCCCTTTTCTCAGGTGCAAGGAGGGCTACCAAGGAGTCCGTTGTGATCAATTTCTGCCGAAAACTGATTCCATCTTGTCGGATCCAAGTAGGTCAAGTATTTTTTTCTTCTTTCTGTAATATAGTGTGTAGGCAGCCCTTACACTGAGCTGAGCGATGGTTGACTCAGCTGAAGGCTGTAATTCAGTAGCCTGTCTCTGAAAGCTGGCAAGGATAGATGCTGGTGGCAGAACATTAATATTCAAAGCTGGCTCAGAACTAACGGTTTAGGTCTCCTGCAACGATGGGGCCTGGCCTCTAAATTCAGCTCCCTTCACTTTCAGGCTCGCTTACCTCCACCCCCGTAATGAAAACAAGGATGTAGAAAAATTAAACAGCTTATTATTTACACAAGAGGATGTTATGGAAACTACACCATCATACCAGTTCTTCTATGGTTTGTACTTTGTGATAATATTAAACTTAACCTTTGGCACATTGAGGTAAGAAAGTATGCATATGTAACTGCATAAGAAGATTTCACATTGACAGTGAAAACCCCATTTTAGTAAAGCTCTTTTGCATATCAGCAATTACCGTACTAATGACACATTCTTTTTTCCTCTGTGAAGAGAGGCAATTTGCCACTTAGAAATAGTGCTAGTCATTAGTTTCTGTTTTTATATGGAATAAAAAATAACTTTCTACACTAATATGCCCAATGTTGGTCACAGGTGAGATTTGTACTTTATCTGTAAGTAGTTTGCTCCTCTTCTAAGGTGGCTACAATTGAATCACGGCTAAAGCAATGGGGTGGGGGGATTTTTATTGAATCAGCAATTTTGTTCAGTGAGGATAATGGCGTGCATTTCCAGATTGTAAAGACAATGCTATGATTTTCTGGGCACTACACATGCCTGATACAAACTTTAGCAAAACATTTTGAGTTGACCACCAAGAGCGGTTTCCTGGGAGCATGTCTATTCCTGCACAATGAACATGCCCAGCCGTCTTTCAGCATCGTGCCAAAGCGCCAGTTTTCATTTTGCCCCTGACTCTCCAGCTACATTTCCCCACATACCTAAAAAGTATTCAGAAAGGGAAAATGTTTGCTTAATTTAATTGTGTTTTATTTTGGTAAGGGGAACTGCTCTATACTAATTAGCTACTGCTTTCTTCATGAATGTAGTTCTCCTTGAGAAAAGTGAAAGTTGTTTAAAGGCTGATAACCAACCCAGCCGTGGCTATCTCTGTCTCTGAAATGGGAGGTGCTGTTCTCTAGGAATCCACCAAACAAGATGAAGTTACAGAAATGATTTGCGTCCTCAACTTGTGCCTTGGGCCCCTTGCTCATTTGCTGTCTGAAAGGCTGTGTTGTGGTAGCAAAATATATTTGGAGTGTTAAGAAGCTTACGTGGAGGCATGGGCTTGCCATTTTTTTCCTTTGGCTTTTTTCTCTTTTCCTGTTTTTTTCCCCCTCTCTTTTTTTCTTTCTTTCCCTTCCTTCCTCCTTTCCTTCCTTCCTCTCTTTCTTCTTGCCTGATATATCAATTCCCTTTTTGTTTTTTTCTCTCCTCTTTTCTTCTCTTTCCTTCCCTTCTATTCCCTCCCTTCCTTCTTCTCATTATTTTCTTTTCTACCCCTTTTCCTCCCTCCTTCCCTCTTGCCCTCCCTCTCTCTACCATAGTCCATCACTGCCCAAATTTGAGGATAAGACAGTTTTGCTCCTCAGAGAAAAATGAATTCATGATCAGAGTCATGAACACAAAACCTAGGCCTTATATCTGCAAAAATATTTAGTGCAGCAATATTTATAATGGTGAAGACATGGAACATATTCTAAATAACTGTTCATAAGATAATGTTTAAGTAAAATGTCATATGGAAGATCTAATATGTACAATTAAATTGCCGTTAAAATCACAGCTTTGTGAAATGTTTCTATTAAATGAAACAGCATGATAGAAAATTATGTTTTCCATGAGACTGAGCAAGAAAATATTCTTTGGTCCAAAGGTGGAAAAAATCAATATACTAAGGTGCTAAAAACAGACATTTTGTATTTGGGTTGAGGAATTATATGATTTCTTTTCTCTTTTATTCTCTTGTTTTCTGTAAAATAGCATATCATTATGAAAGTAAAAAAAATAAATAAATAAAAATAACAAAATACCTTGAAATGGAAAGTCAAAATAAGCATTGGGAAACCCACGGAATACTCCCCAAGGCATGGCTTAAATGGTAAAAGGCTTATGTCTTCCATTTATTGATGCATTCATTTATGTACTTGTGCAATCATAAATCTGTGTCATTAATGCATTCTGAGCACCTGCCAGAGCCATCTGATTGTCCCGTCCCTGGTGATATGATATACAAAACAGGATTTAGACCCTGAGCATCCCATTGACTAGTGAGGGAGAAAAGGAAAACAAAACAAAGGAAACAAACCATAAACGGGGGGGATGCTGCTGCTGGCAACGTTTCTCCTTTTCGTGACCTTGGCAGATTTATTCAGCTTTCTGACCTCAGGTTTCTCACCTGAGTCATGGCAATAATAGCAGTTCTAGCACCCATCAACATAATACAGGTTCAGATTGTGCCTCTGCCAGGCGCTGCGCCAGAGGGGTTTACTTGGATTATCTCATTAAACCCAGCCAGGAGGGACTGGCAATCACCCACGTTTTATAGATTAGGACATTAGATCTCTGAGATGTTAAGTAATCTTTGTTAAGGTCACCTAGCTAGTTAAATCTGGGATCTAACTTCCAACCGAAATGACGCTAGGACCTGAGCTCCCAGATACGGATTTCCTAAAACCCCTTCCCTCCCCTAGTTATTTTTAATAAGACTTTATCACTCTAAATTTCATTGACGGAGGCTCAGTGACCTGCAGCAAACATGATTCTCAGGGACAATATTTGCACAATTTTCATATCTTAATTGCAGAAACTTGAGCTTCCATAGAGATTTAAATCCCTAATGAAATTTCCTTGTCAAAATTCTTGCTGAAGGATCGTTTAATTTGCTGCTCATGATATCTTCGAAATGACTCTGTGCTCAGGAATTATTTCCTTTCCCCAGCACCCTCCATCTCCTTTTCCTCTGCTCCCCTTTCACTTCTGCCTCCCCTCACCCCTTGCTTGCTGAATACATGCTTCTTCTTAGTGAAATCCTCATTAACAGGCAATTAGAAGTCTCTGCTCTCTTATTCCTCCAGTCCCTCCACCCCCACTGTCCCCACCATCACGACAATGCAAAGCTGCTCAGAAATGTATACCATTGCCGAGGAAAAATAAAATAAAAATAAAAGCACTTCACATTGCATGCATTTGGGTAAAATGTTGCAATTGTGTCACCTTGAGAGGCTCAATGGCTGCTCTGGTTAGTGCTTCCCTAAGGCCCCAGGCTGTGTCTTTAGCCTGCTATTCCAATACTCATTTTTTCTTTTTCTAATGAATCCATGGTTAATTCCACTCAGGAAGGCATATACACATAAGAATCAAAGCTATAAAGTGCCCAAAACATCAGCTTTTGAAAGAATATCAAATGTTTGTAACTGTCAGGTTAATCGAACCCTCAAATACATTCAGGTGACAAGGTTGAATAGTAAGCAGGGGTTCAGAAGGGAGGCAGAGAGATGAAAGGATATAGGTCGAGTTCAAGTGGCCGTGGCCTTCTGCAGAGGAGCCAGGAGCCAGCTCATGAAACATACACCTCTGCAGGGGCATGTTCTCCACTCTGCCTTCTGCTGTCACCAGCCCCTTCCCCTTCCATCTTCTTTGACTGTTTCTAATCTAATTGCTTCAGAGCCAGTTGCTTCTGCCCTCAAACACTGGCTTGACCTGGAGACTCCTGCCTTGTTTTCTCTTTTTTACCATTCATACCCCCCCAGGCCAGGTACCATCCTCAGCCTGGAAACCCAGCAGATGGATCCAGTGACCCTCCACCAGTCCTTTGGATTCAAGCAGACATCCTCCTGAGACTCCCTTCTCTCCTCAGGCAACGGATTGGGTATCATTGAGGTCCTGTGCCATCACAGGCCAGTAGAATCCAACTAACAGTTCCAGAGAAGGGATTTGGAGCAGAAGAAGCTAAGATTGGTTAGGGAGTGGGAGTGCTCTCTTCATGCACAACTAGATGCAGCCATTTTCGGACACTCCTGTGTCTTTCTCTCCCCATCACTGTCCAACGCCCAGCATCTCTGCAGTTATGGTGGCAGGTCACAGGTCTGCAGGCACAAGTGTTGGCTTGCAGGCTGTACAGCTTAAACTCACAGCCATCTAGTCAACAGCCTGGGGGCATAACAGATAACTTCCTCCACTAGTCTATGTGTGCTGACTTACATTTGCCCTCTAGATTAGTTGAATCTTAAAATGCAGGTGCTGCTTTCAGAGTGTCCTGAGAGGGGCTCTGTTCTAGTTTGCTAGCTGACAGAATGCACTATACCAGAAATGGAATGGCTTTTAAAAAGGGGAATTTAATGAGTTGCTAGTTTATAGTTCTAAGGCCAATAAAATGTCCAATTAAAACAAATCTATAGAAATGTCCAATCAAAAGTATCCAGGGAAAGATACCTTGGTTCAAGAAGGCAATGAATTTCAGGGTTTCTCTCTCATCCGAGAAGGCACATAGTGAACACAGTCACGGTTTCTCCCTCAACTGGAAGGGCACATGGCAAGCACAACATCGTCTGCTAGCTTTCTCTCCTGGCTTCCTGTTTCATGAAGCTCCCCAGGAGATGTTTTCCTTTTTCATCTCCAAAGCGCTGGCTGATGGACTCTGCTTCATGGTGCTGCAGCATTCTCTGCTCTCTCTAAATCTCCTTCATTCTCCAAAATGTTTCCTCTTTTATAGGACTCCAGAAACTTCTCAAGACCCACCCAAATGGGTGGAGACATGTGGTCATCTAATCCAGTTTAGCAACCACTCTTGATTAAATCACATCTCCAGGGAGATGATCTGATTACAGTTTCAAACATACAGTATTGATAGGGATTATTCTGCCTTTATGAAATGGGATTTAGATTAAAACATGACTTTTCTAGGGGACATACATCCTTTCAAACCAGCACAGGCTCCATGTCAGGCACCTGGTCTAGGTACGGTAAGAGGAAGGCTAGTGGAAAAGATTAGATGAGCCCAAACGTCTCATCTCCCCTAACCAGGCTTGCATGCATCAACTTCCCAGGAATAATCACTTTATGATTCCAAAAAATAAATCTGCATAGCATGTGGATCTTGCCCAAGTGAGAGCACCAGACAGTAAAGCGAAGCAGTCAGCATGGCCTTGCTTCTGAATGGAAGCCAGGGGCAGCTCAGCAGACCTGGCAGCAGCCCCCTTCCTCATGTATCAGGAAGCCCCCAGGATCATTACTCTTCAGTGCCCAATTTATCCAGCCTTGGGCAAAGTGATGATCCTTTGTTGTGCTTGATTCAGGGAAATAGAAGGAAACTTAAGAAGAGCCTCAAAAAACCAATGTGGGATCTGGAAGCCTGGGCAGGTGTTTGCTAAGCAGGCTTAGGAGGTTTCCTGAAGAGTATTAACAGGGAGTTTCCCCAGAGACCTATTGTTTGCGTTCTTGCTTTTCTTGATTTCATATAATAAATAGAAACTGGTGTCTTAGGTGTCAGCAATTAGATAGAAGGGTGTAACGAATGGTGCTCTGAATTTGGGGTCAAGTGGTCTTGGTTCTCATGCTCTGACCACTTGGTTTAACAGTGTGGTCTTGGGCAAATCACAGCATAATTGAGCTTCATTATTTGTTGTTGTTGTTTATTTGTTTGTTCTTTAAATCTGGGGATCCTAGTTAAAAGAAAAAGTGGGTCAGGCTGTCCCATTCAGAAGTGGGGTCAAATGCACAGCTGAATTAATATCTTTTTATTCATTCATGCCTATAATCCCCGAGCATCATGGTAAATTTCATGCACCAAGTTGGTGATATTATGGTGTCTAAGTTGTTTGTTAAAGCAAGAACTAACCTGATTGGTACTGTCAGAGAATTTTGAAGATGGATTTGCATCTACAGTCAGTTGATTGCATCTATAATAAACAAATAAGATTGCTCTCGCTAATGAGGGGAATCTCTTCATCCAGATAAGTCTTAAAGCTAGAACTGAGGCTATCAGCTGTCAAAAAGGAGAATCTACTTCAACCAGCCAGCTTCTTCTGGGGAATTCAACCTCACCTTCAATGGAGTTTCCAACTTGTGGACTGCCTTATTGAATCTGAACTTGCTAATCCTCAGGGTCACACCAATTCCTGTAATAAAATCTCTTAATATTTATGTGTGCATGCTTGCACATGTCCTGTCAGTACTGTTTCTCTGTAGAACTTTGACTTAATACTTCCAGCAACAAATATCAACATGCTGTGGATCCAAAATAGGGTTACTAAGGATGCACCATAAATAAACTCATAATCTAATAAGCTGCATTGATTTAAACTGAATTGTAGACTACAAAGGGCTCCAATAAAATGAAAATTTTTTTATTCACTTGTTCAATCAACATCTTATGAATAGTTTGACATTGTTCAAATTGCTTTACCTCACAGAAGCCCTGATTTTCTTCTTTAGAAAATAAAAAATCAGTAGTCTCTAGCTCATACAGCTACTGTTAAATTAAAATTTAATTGAATAATCCATTCAGAGCACTTTATGCTTAGCACATAGTAAGAACTTGATAAATGTATATATTATTGTTACTGTTGTTTTAACTATCAATGCCTTTATTAGTGCATTGTATAAAATACTGAAACAGGTGATCCCAGGAATTAAAAAGTATGAGAAATATCAGTTGCCCTCAAAGTGCCTCCAATTATGTAGAGACAATAAAAATATACACATAAATATAAATAAAAGAACACAAGAAAGATAAGACTTCCTAAGGAAATATAAAAATGGGACCAATAAAAGTTCACAGAAGGTATAACAAGAGATTTGTATTGTTCAGGAAAAGCTTTATCTGAGAGGGAGCATGGCAGTGAATTTTTCACATTGAGTGCTATGTACTGTTGCAAAAGCTGCATACACACTGTCCAATTTCATGGATACCATTCAAACAAACTCTACTGGAGGTGTGCATCATGGTCATGGGAAAGAAATTTCCATTAAATTATTTGGAGAAGAAGCAGGTTCTTGAGGGTACAAAGCATAAACCAACTACTGCTTGCTCTTGGTCTGTTAATCCACATGGTAGAAATGAGGGTGTGTTTTTCAGACTGAAATCTATTCAGAATGCTCAAGTTTCTTAACAGTACTCTGCTCTCCAGAAACAATAAAAACACTGTACTTAACAGGATGGGTTCATATGGAAACTCAATAACTCTTATCCCCATTTATCTGTCCTTGAAAGAGAAGGAGTAACAGAGAATCATCTGTTTTGCCTATGTCTCTTGAGGGTCAAAAAATCCATAAATTCTATCAGGTCTATGGCATTTTCATACATTTGATTGATAATACTATCAAGTCTACATTTTGAAATTGTTCAATGCACCAAATTTCTACCAATCATAGATGCAATTGCACACCATTTGTAGAGCACTAGGAAAATAAATATATTTAACAAGGAAAGAAAATAAAATTTCCTAATGATCACATTATTCAGAGTTAACCATGAATAATCATTTGGGTGCACATCATACCCATTTGGATACTTTTGGGGTGCAATATATATGTATTCAGCTTTGGCCAGTGCATTGAAAGCAGGACTTCTGGGACAGGGTTTAATTTAAGCACAGCTGTCCTTGCCTCCCAGTGCTCTTTTGCTCTGCTCTGTCTCTCCATCTTGCCAACTGCTGCTCCCTGTCAGCCCTGGCTTGCTGAAGGTCCACTCCACCCAGGAAGATGATGGGGTGTCCTCTTGCCCACTCAGGAATGCCCCTTGGGCAAATATTAAAACAGCTTCTGGTCGATTCTTTCTTGTGTATGACCCACTTCTAGTCCATGGGACATGCTAATGCATCTTCAATCTGGGAAAAGTGGGGTAGTCTCAAAACTGGGCTGGTAGAGGAAGTCCAAACACAGTGCTTTGCAATCTTGACCTGGAGCAGATGCTCTGTTTTCATCTTCATAGTCAGTAGTTAGCTGTTGAGCGGCCTCAGCTCTTTGCCCATGCAGTAGCTCTAGCAGGAGTAAATCCTATCCTTGTTTTCACTTTCTGCCTACAGGGCATCAATAGCTGTGGAAGTGCAAGCTGGCAGTAGAGTAGCTCAGGTGGGTGTCCAGAGTACATGGGGACTCTACTGTCCGTGCCCCCTACCTCCCCATACTCCACTTTGAGGAATCTTAGCGGGATTCTTGCTCCTCAGATTAAGAGTAGGAGATAGAGTCATTAAGTCAGTCCTTCATGCCATTTAATTGAATATACAATTCCTTCTATATTTCCGTGTTCATTATACTTCACTTCTTATTGATGCATAAACGTGGTGCCCTCCCTAGATTTACAAATTGATATAGATTTCCCCAAGGATCTGTATTTATCATCAAAAAATCTGTGAGAGAACAATCTTTGGTGAGTCTCTACATGATCTGGACATTTCCAAATAGCACTTTTTTAAGTGAGAATAAAGATGAATTGAAGGGCATATAATAGAAAGTTTGGCCATGAATATATAAATATTAAAAGGAATGAACTAATAGCCACAAGCTCAAATTGGTCCTCCCTGGAGGGAGTGTGGGACATTAACCTGCTCCTTTAGCTCCTGGCTGTTTCATGCTCCTTCCCCATAGTCCACTTCAGATGAGTATCAGTTGCAGGTAATAATATTATATGTATCACTAGATAGTTGTAATCACTTTCTGCAAATGCAGGAATATCCATAATGAATTTCACCTATGTCAATGAGACTTTCCTAAATGTCTCTATGTATGTACATTCCGTGCCTAGGAGCTGTTGTGGTTTGGAGATAAGTACCAGAATTACCTGTTTCTTCTGATGGTGTTTTATAGGATGCTGGGAAATGGCCCACATAGTATAAAACCAACCACATATTCTCCCTCCTCATTTCCTTGAGAGAGCTATTTTAAGAGATGATGATGGAGCAATTTCACTCTTCTGTGACTGACATGAAATGGAATGATTTGAGCTATTACCATCTTTATTTCTAATTTGGTTCTCTCATCACCCTTTTGGTTATTAGATGGTTTTTAAAAATTGGACACACGAATAGCCTCCCATAACGTGGATTAGAAGAGTGAGCACGGAGAAGTATAAAAATTGACCACGTTGTTGACAATAATTAGAGACCCAGGTTATGGGTTTTGCTTTAACTCTAAGGCCATATTTCAAATTCTAACAGAGTAATATTCATGGAATGAGGATTTATTATGGGCAAAATATTGTGCTAGAGTATTATCTGAACTTGGTCATTTGTTACCCACTCTTAATTATGTTCATTCTATCATTGAGGAAAATGAGGCTCAGAGAAGTTAATTAACTCACTGAAATCACTCAGACTGTAAGAATTTAAAATCAGATGTGATAGTTCTAGATTTTTACCTTCAAGTGCTTTCTGTTCCAGGCCAATAATAGGTTTGTTGCTTTGTATTTCAAGCCAAGGAAATCACATTTCAAGAACAAAATTACACAGAATATCCTCTTTTGGAACAGTTGTTATAAGAAGAATCTTATTTATTTTTTAAATTTCATTTTTCATGAATGAAGAGCAAGCCATTCTCTGTCATGTTGATGGATTAGTATATGGAGCTAATGGTGTCATTAAAAACTCAACTTAAGTGAAAAGATGGTTATGTAATAAGTATGGTTTGGTGTAGAATAAGTGCATTAAGCAATACAGTCAAAGGTACACCAACCTAGTTCCTGATATACACAAGATATTTGTTAAAATTGTGAGCAATTAAAATGGATTTTTGATTATTTGATTTAGATAAGGATACATTTTTGAGAACTGGCACTGAATCATCTGAATTTCTGGCTTCTTTAACGTGTTACTGCCTCTCTATTAATAGGTTTTAATTGTTCAATAATATTGGTTGGTATTTTCACTGTCTCTATTTTCTTTGGATTCTCAGAAACTCAAGTCTTTTCAGGAAGTTCAATGAGAAGATTAATGTGGGCTTGTTCTAGCAGATCAACACTTGATTTCCACTGGGCTTTAAACCACGAGATTATCAGTTTCCCAGTTTTTCCTGGTCTTTTGTCTTCACAACAAAGCTCTGTGATTATACTTGCAGGAAAGTTCCAAGTATTGGGCATAACCCACTTTTATGGTCCTGGATACATACCCAAACCAATGAAAGTGTTTTGTGGATAATCTGTTAAATGCTGTCCCTTGATTAAGAGTGAAGAATCAGGAGTTTAAAACTCAAATCAACATTACTGAGTGGATTCAGATACAAATGACATGTATTAAGGACGTTTTCCAGTTCATGCAAGAAACACTGGCAAACACATTCATATATGTTCTCTATAATCTGTCATTTAACTTTTACAGTTATAAGATGAAATAGGTATTATTATCCCCATATATATATACATACATATATATATATATTTAACATGGGTAGGCACTGGGAATTGAACCCAGGTCTACAGCATGGCAGGCAAGAACTCTGCCTCTGAGCCACCATTGCCCATCCCCCATATATATTTGAACTATGGAAATAACACTGAGAAAGTAGCATTCGGGTTAAGAAAACTATGATTTATTCTAAAATTTAAGAAGACTTAAATTGAAAGATAGAGCACGCTGCTACAGGAGAACATATTTTTGCAAAATGACACTTTTCCTTCAACATATTTTACTGCAGCTAAAATCCTCAAGCGCATTTGCAATGTTTTTGTTTGTGTGTTTGTTCTTTGTGTGTTTATTTGTGGAACTTAATTAGCAGATTGTAAAATTGAAAAAATAAAGTGTGAATTGTCCAGAAGGACTTATCAGGCATTTAAGTATGTTTTGATTATTTGAATTAAAAAAATTATGCAAAGTATATATTTTAATAGCCTCTAATTTTCCGTGTGTTTTTAGTTCATCCACTTCAAAACTGACTTAGTGTCTTCCAAATGGCTTTGATATTTATTGCTACTTTGGTGTCTGCTAACACTTAGCACAACTTTTGCTAAGAGTTATGGATTTTTTACACAGTTACAATATATTTTATTTTACTCTAAAATCTTACATTTTAGCTATTTTAATTTTTACAATAGTTCAATATTCAAACAATATAAAAAGATTAACAATAAAGTTTTCTACTTCTATCTCCCGTCTACCCAGTTCCTCTCACCACAGCCAATCAATGTTATTAGTTTCTCTTAAACTGTTATAGAGTTATTTTATTAACATATAAGCAAAATAAATAAGAATTCTTTTCCATTTGATACGAGTAGTATCATGCAATTTTGCTATTCAGTTATTGGTCATTTTCTTATTGATTTGTACAATATATACATATATTTGAGCCTTTGTTTGTTTGTTGTTTTTGAATGGGCAGGCACCAGGAATCAAACCCAGGTCCTTTGGCATGGCAGGTGAGCAGTCTTGCCTGCTGAGCCACCGTGGCCCACCCTATATTTGAGCCTTTGATTTTGATATGAGGTGCAAGTAGTTTTTCTCCTTTTTACCTTTGCATTTTGTCTTTGATGTAGTTCATGCCCAGGGGAAACTTTCTTTCTCCCTCTGCTCTCTTCCCCCCCTACTTTTCTTCCTCCCTTCTTTGCTTTCTTGCTTTTCTTTCTTATTTCCTTTTTTGTTTTTAAATATATATATATATATATATATATATATTAGAATGAGTCAATGGCTACTGAACTCTGTGCAATACTTTAAAAAGTTCTTTCTTGCTCCAATTTTATTAAATGCATTTTCCAAAGCCTTAATTCTAAGAGTTTTTCCTTAATGCTTATGCAGGGTTCCCAAATAATTTTGTTAATAATATCAATTACCAATAGGACATATGTCATTAATAGTTTGAAATGTTTGTTTATTAAAAATAAAACCATATATTTATGAATAAATAAAAATATGAAATAAGTATTGTATATTTATTTGGCTCTATTTCTGATCTTATTCTGCTCTATTAATAGGCCTATTTGTGCAGCAGTACAATATTCTTAATTTTTGAGGTTTCACAATAAATTTTAATAAGTGGTAGGCAGGTCCTCCTTTAGTTTTTTTCTCTTTTCTTCCCCTCAGAAGTTCCATATTTGTGTCTTTTTAACTCATTCTCCTGTACAAAATTGATTAGTAATATAGATTTAGTTGTTGATTCTTACATTTACAGGTAACCATTATAGGCCATGAATAAATGGAACAGAAAGTAGTCAGGTTGCAAAGTTAGACAAAATTATAATAAATGAGGAAGAGAGGGAACACTGAGAAAAGGCAGAAAGGGAGAGAGGGAAAGAAGGATTGCTTGATCTCAGGAAGTAGAACCCTAGTTACCTCTCTTGCCCTTTCCATAGCCAGGTCAGAAGACTTACTGACGCTCCCAAAGGACAAATTTCAAGCTCAGCTGGCATCTACCTTGCAATTTAGGGGTCAACCATGTTGTTGTACACAGTACTGTTTGCCTAATTATATCACTCTGTTTTTCTACTTTTTAGGATGTTTCATTTTCTAGAACATATACATATTGTTTTAAAATAAAAAAAGAAACTTCTAGGGGTGACTGTTAATTATTGTGTATCATCTTAGTACCAGAAATCAGTGATACCCATAACTAAATATACAATGAGCATGAGCAAAAACATATCAAGCATTCAACTGTAGGCTACGAAGCTATTAATTGTCATGAAATTGAACTGTTCAAGAGCCAGATTGGTTCAGAAGAATAAAGTATGCAGCAGAGGGACATCTCCTTCTTTATGTTGACAAAGAATATCCAAATGATGTCAAATCAGACCGCTCAGGTGCTTAGAAGGGAACTTTACCTTGGGCAATGGTGAGGGATGAGAAGGTATATCACAAGAGTATCTCAGGTAAGAACAGTTTTCAATTCATAAGCATGACTCTGGACAACTGTGGAGTCATTATCAGCCACGGGAACATATGGGCAGCCCCCTCTCATTTGAATGTGCCCCAGTTTGTGTGGTATCCCAAAATGGAACCCTTAGCCAGATATATTCACTCTTCTTTGCTCTAAAAAACCACTTTTCTTATTATACTGCTTCTATAGCATTTATCATCATCCCTTGAAGGACTTAGCTGCTTCCTACCATAGTCTCCTGGTAGTTTCTTTGTTCTTCTCAGTCAACCTGGAGAGGGACCTACAATTTATTGGACAACGAATACCTCTTGTTTTGCATAGCTGATCTCATTAATCTCAGTCAGTCTGTCACAAGAACATTCTGAGATGTACATTATTGCTGTATTTTGTAGATGAGATGCTGAGTCATACTTTTAGGTGAGACTTAGACCATCAGCTTCACTCCTGACTATATCAGCAGCTTAGGGAAGAGTCAAAGTATACTGGTACCCTCTATGAGAGAGAATTCTTTCAACCAAAGGAAATGTAGGAAGGATTAAGAAAGAGGAATAACTCCTAAAATGGTGATAACCATTAATTACTTAATCCACATATAAACAACCACAGATTTTAGTATGCGGAACAAAATCCAATTTGTATTTTTTTTTCTCCTTGACCTTTGTGGTAGTCCTGGTATTCTATGTATTTCACATTTTTGTAATCTTCCACTTTATGTTGCAATTACAGAAGAAAAAAAGCGATTTTTGCTTTACCTGCTCTTAGTAAACCTAGGCAGTACCCCCCCAGGGATGCCAGCATCTTCCGTTTGTTAGTACTGACCAATATTTTCTGATTGTGTTCTGGCACCTTGTTGCTGCATCCAGCTCACTGATTTATAATCTAGGTCGCACTCTGTTGCCTTCTCTTTTCTAAAATAGAGTGGATTCACTCTGCTGCATTCTTTCTTTGAAAACTGATGACGCATTGTTTGTTTTCAGTCTTCCAGTGAATCCTCTAAGAAGGCAGATGGGGGATCAGATCGCAGGTCAAAGCTCTCTCAGGCTTTGGCATATAACCCAATCAGTCCAGTAGCCTAGAACTCATTTTTCCTTCTACACTGGCTTGCCCTTCATTCCTGCATCTCAGCATCTATTTTCCAAAGTCTGTTGTACCATATCTGTAATAAGTTCCTTCTCCTTGGCAGAAAATATGCATACTGGCTGCAATAAGCACATCATTTAATTCTCTTGTCTCCATCATGAATAACTTCACACCAACAGTTTCACATGGAAGCCAAAGCCTTTTCTGTTTTATTTTCCTGTCCCAGAATAACCTCCTCCCCCAATCTTTCTATTGGTCTTTGCATCACTTCCCATTGAGGCTTTTTTTTTTTTTTTTTTAATTTTAGTGCTTCTGAACTTGTAGTTATATGTCTGTGCCAACTTCTTTCAGCATTAAGTTAGTAGAGTTTTAGTAAACCTCAATTTACTAAACTGTGAATGGAAAATGGGCCACCCAGAAGCAAGTGGGATACAGATTGTTATCTGTCTCTGAGAGTCTCCTTCTATTCCATAGAAGTCATTGAAGCTTTAAATGATGCTGCTGGTGTTAGTGGTTTCCTGCAAATTCTAATTTAAGCTTCCTCCATACTGTCCATGCACCATCAGAAAATGGAAAAACTGTTATATTACATTTGCAAGCAGAAATCAAGCTAAGGAGTTAAGCAAGCACACATTATTTTTCAATCATTTGTAATTACTGATGAAGCCAAGACTTACAATGTTCATAAAATCATTTAGAAAAATGCAAACATGAAAGCAATCACACAAAAGACTGGAATTTAACAAAATAATGTAAAATCCTTCTCAAGGATATATGTGTTCTTGCCTTGCATTTCCAAACTGAACTTTGCAATCAGATCATATACTTTTCCTAATATACCCCATGTACCAATTCACTAACTGCAACTTAGTGATTCAATTATGCATTTAAAAATTAAAATATGCAAACAGTGTGCCAAATGTTACAGATTCAGATACAGACCCCATCCTCATGGAGCTTATAAAACAAATAGTTACTCTAATAAGTATATAATTAACAACTGTACTAAGTACCATTGAAGTAAACATCCAGAATGCATTAACTATGCATAATAGGGAAACGTAACCATTTTACCTTTTTTTAGGGGGGGTTGGTGGTAGGGATAATGGGGATTGTCAGAAAATATTTCATTCATATATTCATTTATTTCTTCTGTCATTTAATCAGCAGTTGTCATGGATAAGATACTGTTTGTAGACAAAGTACTTACTAGTGTACATGTCCTGGATGGGAGACAAGTAATTTCATAAATAACCAAATAAGCAAAATTATCAGGCAGTGATAGGGTGATTCATTAGATAATGATTGGACCACTGTTTTATTTTGTTTAACCAGAAAAAAAATATTATATAAGCTGAGATCTGATCACAAGAAAGGAAAAGTGTTCGAAGACAAAGGGCATTCCATGGAGAGAAAGCATCCAAGGCAATGGCCCTAAGGTTGGGATTCAGCCAGTATGGTCAATGAAACAGAAGTTCAGAATGAATGGAGCATACTGGGTGCTGAACAGGACAATCATACAATTCGTCATCCAAACTGGAACACCTTTGAAAGTGAAAGGAGAAGCTATGAATAATGATAACCTGGCAACAAGCATACAGGATAGACACTTTAAGCTAGTGGATATCAACCAGGAATAATTTTACACCTCAAGGGATGTATGTCATGGTCTGGAGACAACTGATTGTCAAAAGTGGTGAATGGGGATGCCACTGGCATCTAATGTTTAGAGGCCAGGGTAGTGCTAAATATCCTAAAATGAATAGGATGGACCTCACAGCACAGAAAAAATAAGGTTGCTGAACTCATTAGAAAAATGTGGTTGGGGAACAGGACTTGAGGGACATAAAAGGAGAAAATTTTATTCAAGGACGTCAAATTGGGAGTGTTTTGATTCATTTGAATAATTGAGAAATAAGTCTGCTAGAAAGAAATACTGAATATATATTTATTGAGCAAAGGACAAATTATTATTCTAATGGAATGAATGTATATTTTTCCTTAACAAATTGATTTTAATTAAATATAATTCTCATTTAATTTGAATTTTAAAGTATTTTCATTTGGGTATTTTGGCTTAACTGAGACTATTCAGTATCTTTATTACTAGCATATAAACATCTCCGAAATCGCTCATTCTCGTTATTTGTCTATTTTCATACAGTCGGCGAAGCCCGCTTGTTCAAAGGGTCCGATATGCATTGAAATTATTTCACTTCAAATGGTTTGTCAGAATCAAGTGGAAATGAAGTGGCTTTGATTTACTAGGGTTGAAGTAGAAGGAAGATTGCTGAAGTTTACAAGTTTGATTCTGTTTTTATTGTCGAATTTGAGATTGACCTTAGGGCTCCAACAATCTCCCTGAATCTGTGGTTTTTAAGTGTCCATAATATTCAGTGATGGTCATAGCCTTGAATGACACTTTTTGATAAGGGAAATTGCTAAACAGCACATCCAGAGCAAGTTTCTAAGTTTTAGGAATTAAAACTTAGAAAAAAGTCAAACAGTTTTCCAAATTATAAACGATAAGGTCAGCCTATATATATGTGCACTTATGAGTCATGAAGTATAAGAGGAAAGACTTCTAGAGAGAAAGAAAAGGAAAAAAAGAGTAGGGAAGAGAAATATTTCAGTGAACACAAACCCTCCTTTCCAATGAGAAAATGAATGGTGAGGGGTTTTGAGTTTAGTTCTTGGCAATTATCTTATATTAAAATATAATATATAATATATAAATATAAAATATAATATATTTTAATATATAAAATACAATATATTAAAATATAAGATAATTCTCAGGATTTCAGGCTGCTAGAAGGGAATCCAATTAGGCCTAGTTACCCTACCTTATCTCCTCATTGGTGAAGGTCCAGGTCAGAAATTTGTAGCTCTCCATTCATTTCTTCCCAAATTCATGTTGCAATGTCCAAATAAGTGAAATAATAAAGATACCTCTATATGAACATTAAAAATGTGGTCAATACCATGCATTCAGTGGGAAGTATGTAAAACAATCAACTGGTAAGACTAATTTGGCACAGTGCTGGCCCATTAAATAAGTGAAGGTAGAAAAACAAACAAACCAAAAGGTGTACTTGGTTGTAAGTGAAAGAGTTCACCCTCCTCCCCAGTCAAGCCACATTAACATCTTCAACTAAAAGCAGAAGTGAATTGAAGCAAGAGTATGTCAGAAGGACAGAAAAGTAATGTGTATTTTACCAAAACCTTTTGGAAAGGCCATCAAATGTCAGAGCACTGACATCACAGGTTTCCAGCTCCTGGTGTCTCCTGGTTTGCTTGTGGCACAGGTGGCACACACTATAATGGGAACAGAAACAACAGAGTGCCTAGCTAAGGTCATGAGAAGGTCCTTTGTTGGCTAAATTTGGGTAACACACACAGATGCAAAATCCTTTGGAACAAAGGAAAATCCTAACCAAGGAGCCCCAACTCTCACTTTTCTTATACAAAATATCTGACTAAATCCTTATCATTGAAATCAAGTATAATCATCATCATCATCATATTATAGCTATGCGTTGGTAAAAGTAAGACGGAAGGAAGGGGAAGGGAAAGGAGAGAGGGAAAAAATAGAAGCCACAAGAAATAAAAAGCAAATTAAAAACTAAATTTGGAGGAGTTGATTCTGAAATCCCTGTGTGGATAAACAGCTAAGAGCTGGAAGTGGTGTCCAGCACGTGAAATAAAAAATATAAACGTCTCAAAACAATGCCTTGGATTACAGCATGGATTATGGTGAACTCTTTGGGGCTTTGAAGGGGAAAAAAAAATCATAAGCACCTGGCTGTGGCTTGGAGTTTGAATTTGCGTTTATCATGTAATGCAGGAATCTTGCTCAAGGTAAAAGTGTAATGTATAAACTGCTCCACAACCTCAGAAAAAAATAGGCCCCCTGTAGAGGCAAATAGGAAACCTTTCCATAGAGATTCCCATAACAGAGGGCATATCAGATCCTTAGAGAATGATGCGGGGTGGTGATGATATCACAGGAAAAATTACAGCAGAAATAATAAAAAGTAAAAGAGAACATCTTCCGTAAGAGAATGTTAGCAGCTATAAAAATCATCCCAGAGATGCCAGTCAAAGAAATAATTTGATGAACAATAGGAAAGTTAAAGAGTTCTTGAAAAAAGGGCATGCAAAATTTGAAGATATAGCACGGGGAAGTTTGTAGATTTTTAAAAAAGACAAAATAGAAAAGAAGCAATGAAAATTTTAAAAAATCACTGAAAATTTATAGTAGAACTTCAAAATATGAAAGATTCAAAGAACTATTAAATGTTATGGGACAAAAAAAGGGTATCTATTCTGCAAGAGAAAAGTAGACCAAAATAAACACTTCTCTTACATCTATGAATTCTTGGGATAATATTAACATAGTGCCAAGCAAAAATAATTGTCAATTTAGAATTTCATAACCAACAAATAATTAGGCTTAGGGCAAATTACAGACATTTTAAGACAAAAATTAACAGTGTTTACTGTTCACAAACCTTCTCTCGAATCAATACTAGTGATATACTTCAATAAGATAAAAACTAAATCTAGCAGGAAGAGTGAAATTTAAGATGCCCTGCAAATATGTAAAAAAAATGGTAAGTTTCATGAGTTATAAGGAAAACAAATTTTGCATTTTGAACTAAGATAAAAACATAGAATATATTGGTTAAGTGCATAGGCCCTTGAGCCATACTTCATAGATTCAAATTTTAACTTTCATCAGACTATCAGACTAGCTGTATATTGTGTTAGGCAAGTCATTAAATCTATTTTTCCACATTTTAAAAGTTCATATAATAAGGTTATTCATGGTATTCAATAAACAAGATTGAGATAAAGAATAAATGAGTTAATTATGCAAAACCCTTAGAATTTCACCAAGCACAATATAAAAAGAAAAGATTAACTGATCTTGTTATACATCCTGTGGGTTTATTAAGAAATTGGATTGAACATTAGATGTATATAACATAAATGATGGGAAGTTATACAGACAAAGTTAAGGGTTAACTAGTGTAAACACTATCATTTTTTGAAGGGTGTATGCATTTTTAAGTTAGCACTGTGAGTTTTAAAATGTATGAATACAATAAATATTTGAGGATAAAAATTAGAAAATAGGTGGATATTGGAGGATAAGGTTGCCAGAAGGGCCCACAAGGGAACAATCTAGGGTGAAGAAAATGTTCTGTATCATGGGCTGCGTGCTGGTTACATGTGTACTGTGTACACTCACTATAGACATCTAAGATACTGACATTTTAAAATACATCATTTTATATCAATATAAAAATAATGTGTAAAATCTGAAAGAGGAGGATGGAATTAGATATAACTCAAAACCAATAGAGGAAAGGGAAGTAATCAAAATAAAGGAAATATGATTAATCCAATAGCAGACAACAAAGATGAATAAAGGAGGAAAAGAAAAATCTCAAATAGGAAATGCAAAACAAGATAGTTAAAAACGTATGAAATGCTGGGGGCGCGCAGGTAGTTTGGTGCTTAGAATGCCCGCCTTCCATGCAGGAGACCTGGGTTCAATTACCTGGATCATGCACCCACCCCAAAAAAGTATGAGATGCTAATCACATTAAATGTAAAGAGAAAAAACACCATTACTTAATTCCCTTTATGCATTTTTAGCTGCCATGCTAGCTTTCATTTACAATTATCTACTGTTAAACCATAAAAAACTAAAAATCTCTCTATATATGCAAGCATGTGCGTGTGCGTTTGTGTGAGCGTGTAATTCATATACCAGGATACAGAGCTCTATGATAGAATTTATTAATCATAGTTATTAAAGTCATACAAAAACATTTAAAATTTTCTTCCTAAATGCTCATAAATGCATAAGAATCTTTTCCATATTTGCATGCATTTTGTTAATTTCTAAACAAGTTACACATTTAATGTTTCAGATTATAGCAAGTTTAAGATTTATTTCAACAATTGTTAAATAAATAAGCAGTAGGAGAGCATACAATTTAGATAAACCCTTATGCATTATAGAATGTCCAGAGCATTTTGCATATATTCAGTATCTTAAATTGCTAAAGTGTCAATCTTTATTTCAAAATGATGTATACATTCTCTGAAATGCATTTGATTCTTTCAATGAGTTATTCCCCCTGTTTTTTGAGTTACAACAGTTCACATTATCTAACCTGGTCTGTACATATTTGACCGTGGTTTGTTGTCTGGTCTGATCACATGAAAACCACACCTAGATGAAACGTGGAATATACAAATAACTCTTTCATGCAGAGACAGTGAATCTTAGGCTCTATTAAAAGTCTAGTATACTTTTATTAAATGTAGCCCATTCCCAAAAGTTATAATAATTATACAGCATTAGGATATTAATTAATAAATAAATTCAATCATATTGATAGTTCATAGGGAAAAAACATGTAATCATCTGAAAATCCAGATGATATTCATAAAATAAATAGCCATTTTGTATTTTAAAACTCTCAGTGAAGTATATTAGGAATGTACTTTCATCAAATAGTATTGGAGTATTTTCCTAAACAACTGATAAATAACAATAGAATTAAAGAAGAATTCTTCCTGGATCCAGAACAAGACTCAGACTACTAAAACAAAACAAAACTTTCTGGACACCTAGTCAAAGCAATGACAAATAGCCAATTTAATATATGAAAAAAAAAAAACAAGAGCATTATCAATATATGCATTTAATTTGTTCCCAACCCAAGATAACTGAGAAACTATTAGGTACACCATGCATGTTCAGGAAGATGAGTAATTTAAAAATATTCGTGCAAAAATCATTTCATTTTTGTGTATCAGCTGTCTGATATGGTAGCCGCTAATCACAGGCAGCTACTGAGTGTGGAAAATGTGACTAGTCCAAATTGAGATGTGCTAAAAGTATAAAATACACATTGTATTTCAGAGACTTAGTACAGGGAAAAAATTAGAAGGGAAGGTAGAATATCTCATCAATATCTTTAAAATTGGATTGCATGTTGCAGCAGTTAGAAGCTGAATGGAACCCAGGTTGTGTTCTTAAAGCTGATCCATTCCTGTGGATAGAAACCTAGGGTAGGTGGAACTTTTAAATTAGGTTATTTCAGTGGGGTATTCCCCAAGTGAGTCTTAATCCTCTTACTGTACTGGAGCCCTTTACAAATGGGATAAATATGGAAACAGAAACGAAGAGGAAGATAGAAGCTGAGATAGAAAGTACCGGAAGCCAGACGCTGAAAGCAAGGAAGCTCAGAACAGAAGGGAGAGACCAGAAAATGGGGCCATGTGCCTTGCCATGTGTCAGAGTTCAGATCCTCTGCAGCTGGTGGTCAGGGAGAAAACATTGCTTTATGATGCCTTCATTTGGACATTTTCACAGCCTCAGAACTGTAAGTTTGTAAGCTAGTAAATCCCCATTGTTAAAAGCCAACCCATTTCTGGTATTTTGCATTTTGGCAGCCTAGCATACTAAAACATGTTAAAAAGATGTTTGGGATGTAGTGAATAAAATAAAATATATTGATAAAGTTAATTTAATCTGTTTCTTTTTAAAAAGTTATATATGTGGCTTGCCTCTATAGCTTACATTATATTTCTATTGGGCAGCACTGACCTATATAAATATGATTTAAAAGAAAAGAGAAAATATGATAGGGCAATTTTGTCCTTTTATGAAAGCAGTGCAAAGTTTTGCAAAACATAGGAATATAAAAATAAAATGTTTGCAGAAACTATATGATTAAAACTACAAACTCTCTCAGAGAGAGAGACAGAGACAGAGAGAGGAGATAAGGTGGAATGTGCATGAGAGATTTACGACAAAGAAGGACCCCCTGGCATGCTCCTGCTTTGGAAGACATCATGCCATGTGGCAGTATTATTTATATTACATTGCCTAGCACTCTGTGTGTTCAGTAGGCTCCAACTTTAGATCATCAATATCACAAAGAGGGCAATGCTTGCAAAAATGACCAGTAGAGTCTATACAATTTTCATCAAAATTTCATTACATTTTTAGAGAAATTTGATGGGACTGTTTTTAGAGTTCATCTGAATAAGCACATAAGAAAAGTAAAAAAAAAAAAATCATAAATTATAAAAACTAGTGGTTAGGGGTGGTGTGAGGGTGGCTCAGTGGCAGAATTCTTACCTGCCATGCCGGAGACACTAGCTCAATTCCCAGTGCCTGTCCATGCAAAAAAAACACCAAAAACAAAAACCAAAAAAACTAATGATAAGCATCTTCTCTGTTTCCAAAACAGAATCCAGTGCATTTGAAAATTAGATAATGAAAGTGGTATTTCAAGTCAGTGAGCAAGGAGTATATTATATCATATTGGGACAATTGTCTAATTATTCAGGAACAAGTAGCAAAATTAGATAACTTCATGTTCTAGTTTGCTAGCTGCTGGAGTGCAATATACCAGAAATGGAATGGCTTTTAAAAAGGCGAATTTAATAGGTTCCTAGTTTACAGCTCTAAGGCTAAGAAAATGTCCCAGTTAAAGCAAGTCTATATAAATGTCCAATCAAAGGCATCCATCCAGGGAAAGATACCTTGGTTCAAGAAGGCCGATGAAGTTCAGGGTTTCTCTTTCAAGTGAGAAGGCACATGGCAAACAGAGTCAGGGTTTCTCTCTCATCTGGAAGGGCACATGGCAAACACGGCGTCATCTGGTAGCTGCTTCTCCAGGCTTTCTGTCTCATGAAGCTCCCCGGGAAACATTTTTCTTCTTTATCTCCAAAGGTCACTGGCTGGTGAGCTCTGCTTCTCGTGGTTGTGTCATTCTGCTTTGCTCTCTCTGAATCTCCTTCATTCTCCAAAATGTTTCCTCTTTTATAGGATTAAAGAAATTTATCAAGACCCACCCAAATGGGTGGAGACACGCCTCCAGCTAATCCAGTTTAACAACCACTCTTGATTAAATCACATCTCCAGGGAGATGATCTGTTTACAGTTTCAAACATACAGTTTCGAATAGGGATTATTCTGCCTTTGTGAAATGGGATTTAGATTAAAACTAAATGGCTTTTCTAAGGAACATGCATCATTTCACAACTTACACTTCGCAGCTTACACAAAATAAATTTTAGGTGGTTACATTTTTGTTTGATGTAATGCAACATTAATAAAAGTACCAAAAACAATTGAAATTTATAATACTGGGGAAAAGAGGCATATTTAAGTGTGATATAGATGTTGGAAACAATAATGGAACAGATTAAAAAGAAATGCATGGAAAATGAAATATGGCAAGTTGTTCAGTCTTTTGGCTAATGAAGAAAATGCAAGCTAATGGAAGTTAGTTACCCAGAAATTGAAAGTAATCACCATTCATTTTATGATCATTCCTTAATGGGAGAAGTAACAAATCCCAAAGATAGGGTTTTAGTTCTGAAGACACAAAGTTAAAGAAAAAAAGCCATACCAAGCTATCAGTTAATTGGTTTTATTCCTTTCCTTTCCTCTTGCCAGTTCCTTTTGAACGAGAACTTATTATTGAAGCAACCTAACATATCTTGATCTAAAATGCTAGCAAGGTGATATCCATATAAATGTTTACCTTCTCTTAATGTGGAGCAAAGTTTGTAGACTGAATTTTAGTTTGTAGAATGAATAAATATCATCTGTCTGAACATGATTTTTTAAATTATTTTGAAATGTCAGCTCTTATCCAACATAGCAAGTCATTTCCAAGTAATAAAACTTAATATCAGATTTGATTTCAACCCAGATTTTGTGTGTTCAAGGATTTCATTTCAGAAAGGATAATATTGCTTCACAGAACTTAGACACCATTACTTCCTATTCAGTTGCTTTGATGTGCCTATTTCTTTGAACAAAAATCTATTTTTAAGTACTCTTTTGATATATGAGCCCATAGATTCACTGAAATTGCTCCTGAATGCAAAAGGCTGATGAAAGTCTTTAGAGATTGCTAAAAGTAGTTATTTAAATATGTTTGTTGGTATTTTCTTCATAGGCAATGAACCTTCATCATTTATTGATTGATTGATTGATTGTGTAAATACATAGAGCAACAACTACTTTCCAAAGCAGTGGAACTATTGTTTTGCCAGGTTAACCTTTTGCTTTTAGGTGATCATCCTTACCACTTGATATTGTGACACTGAGGAAGAAAGGATTGAGGTAAATGTTAACAAAATGACCACAACTAGTAAAAGATTTAGAAAAACAAGACTCCTTATGTACTTTCTTCCAAAATTGGTTATTTAGAAGGGAAATTAACCTTTGAAATATTCTACTTTAAAGTTGAGTAGTGCTTGAGGCCACTAAAGTAAGGTGTTAACTGATTTAATAGAGGTTTAAATGTTCTAGTACAATATTCTTTCCACTTTTCCATAACAATAATGTGGTGGTCCTAGTGGTAGGACAGCTCTTAGCAAGCTGCTACTTATTCCGAAAATGTCTTTTGCATCAAATAATCAACTGACAGACTTCAATTTTGTTTTTCTCTCCTTTTCTGAAGAAGGGTGATGCATTTGTGAAGTATTACTGGTGTGTCTTACTATGCCTTTATTTTATGTTCACATTAGTTGGGATTTAAAAAAAAATTCTTTTGGTGGTCTGTTTTTTATTCATAGATGTGTGCTCAACTGCCTTATAAAACATATCCTATTATTCTCTTGATAATTTCTTCCTCTTCTAGTTTTTGTTCCTCGTTCTTGACTTTCTCGTGGCTGAATTTAGCCGTGGCTGGCTATTAGGCTTCTTGGATTGAATTTCTAAGTTCCATTCTTTTCTCTCATCTTTGTCATATTTTCCCTTACTTTGGAGCAGATTTTTTTATCATCCTACCCTTTTCTTATTTAATCCTTTATGTTAACTATATTTTAAATCCCAAGAGCTTCTTCAGATCCTCTGGTTATTAAATTCTTCCCTCCAGAATCATGATTGCATTTTATGGATGGCATCCTTTTAGAATCTCTCTAAGGATATTACTGTTGATGTTTTGATATTTTCTTTTCTTTTAAAATCATCTTTCTGTCTGCCATGCATCTTGGTATCTCTGAAATCCTGTGTTCACATTTAAGAGTAAGACATCATAAACTCATTGGGACCTTTACATTGACTTTGAAAGCCTTCATTTTAGGATGATTAGCTTAGAACAGGTGTCATGCCAGAGGCCCCCAAATGTCAGAATATCATTGGGGTCACAAACTCTCTTTAGAATTGCCCCCCCCCCCCCCCCGCAGTGTCCTGTCTTAGGGTTAAGGCCTGACTCTGACTTCCATGTGTCAGGGGTAGAGGGTACAGAATCAGAAAGGATTCTTATGCCATGTATTCATCTCCTCAACCCCATCATGTCATATTTTCAGTCTCATGTCTTACTCCTACATGCTAGGTGCTTTTGAGTACTACACCTTCTTTGTTTTAGTGGAAAAGCTTTCATGTCTCAGTTGTATCGCCACTGCAATCTCCTACATCTCACTGCAATAGCTTCTGCTCTTCCTTGGACTTGCCATCTTCTAGAATTTATAAAACCTTGTAAGTTGGTGACCATTTATCAATCTTGTTCATAGTGAATTTAAGACCTCTTGATTTTTTGTTGTTGTTGTTGCTGTTGTTGGCATGGGAATCAAACCCGGGTCTCGGTTCTCTGGTATGGCAGGCAAGGATTCTGCCACTGAACTACCACTGCACCGCCCAAGACTTCTTGATTTTATACTTACATTTTAATTGTGTCCCAGGAAAATCACAATATATGCATGTGGTAATACATCCCCTCCTTGAAGCAGAAGCTATCCTGGAGTTTTTAATGCCTCTGTGGCTAATAATCCTAAAACCAAGGAATTGCAGAGATTCCATCTCTTCAAGGATTCCTGCCTGATATTATTCTTCTCATCCATTCTGCCCAATATCAAACTTTGAATTTACGCATACAACACATGCATAAACCTAGTCTTTCATTGATAATTCATGACCTTGAAAATTTTAATGATATAAAATACTTTATTTTAATTGGAATTTCTTTGTATCTCTTTTATCTGATTAAAATAAGGTTTTCAGCTCCTTAAACCATTTAAAGCAAAGAGAAAATGTTTTGACAGAAAATCCATGTTGTGAGTTTGGAAATAACTTTTGCCGTTTGAGTACCTTTACCTCTGAAGTTCAAATTTGTCACAAATTTAAACTCCCAAGTAATGCGATCGTGTAAAAAAAAGTTATGTGTTGTGTTCATATATATTTAAGATCGTATTCTGTAAGAAGCAGCCTCTAATAAAATTGACATTCTAACTATTGAAATTGGCAGTAGCTTTTCATTATTATTTTTGTCAAGTCTTTGAGAACGGAAGATAAAACGCTCCAAATTGGATCTAGGTGATTCAGAACATTTTAAGGCATAGTGA
The DNA here is from genome assembly GCF_023851605.1 of Tamandua tetradactyla. Lineage (NCBI taxonomy): Eukaryota > Metazoa > Chordata > Mammalia > Pilosa > Myrmecophagidae > Tamandua > Tamandua tetradactyla. Next base: position 13,140,569 of record NC_135339.1, on the reverse strand, counting down.
AATGGAGATAAATATCTTGTTAAATTTGATTATCATTACCATGCATTGTGAATTTTTTCTTAAGCAGTAATTCTGACTTTTTGTATACAACATATTACAATGGTGCATTATGCTCATGTGGCTTCTTTTTTTGTGTTCCACCTTAAACACTACTGTAAGGGCTTGCATTTTCACCTATATATTTTTTTCCCATTTTTTAAAAATTGGAGACATTGTAGGTTTATAGAAAAATCATGCGGAGTATAGATTTCCCATATACCAACCGCCACCCACACAGTTTACCCGATTATTAAAATTCGCACTAGTGTTGTACCTTTGTTTGAGTTGATGAAACAATATGATTAAAACTATACTATTAACTATACAGTTCATAGTTTACATTAGGTTCACTGTTGGTGTTGTACAGTTTTATGGGCTTTTGACAATTTTATTCCAGTTATATATTTACAACCTACATTTTCCCATTTTAACCACTCAAATATACAATTCAGTGGTGTTAATTACTTCCAGATTGTTGTGCTGTCATCACCATCATCCATTACCAAAACGTTTCCATCACTCCAAACAGAAACTGCACCAATTAAGCATTAACATCTCATTCCTATTCCCACCTGAGTCCCTGGTAAATTGTATTCCAGTTTCTGAGGCTGAATTTGCAGAATCTAATTATTTCATGTAAGTGAGATCATATAATATATGTCCTTTTGTGCCTTAACCTAAATGCATTCTAACTCTCTGTTTCTATATTTCCTGCCAATATTGACTTACAAATTGAGAAACTATATTTTCGAAAGAATTTCATTACTTCGCTTAAATTTCAAATGTGCATTCTAATAAATTTGGGGATGAAATGTAATTGTCATCCAAATAACTTTATATAGTTTTTCTGAATTTAGAAAGCTACAGAAATAATTGCTTTAGATTTTGGGATATATTTCTCCTGAAATATAACTTAAGAGTAAAATAGGGCAGGCCACGGTGGCTCAGCAGGCAAGAATGCTTGCCCGCCATGCCAGAGGACCTGGGTTCGCTTGCCCATGTAAAATAAATAAATAAAAAAAAGAGTAAAGTAGTTCTCATCACTCTAATTTTTTATAGGATATATCTGAGTTAGATCACAGATTTTTCCAATTTGTACTTTGCAGAGTTCAGTAAAGAGTAGTAAATTAGGATTAAAGTCTAAATTACAAGTTTAGCCCTAGAAAGTCCAAAGTGTGAAAATTACTAGCAAAATTCAAGAAATTATTTTCAATCTCTGACTTCTCTTTTGTAAAGTGTGTGTTGATATCATCCTTCCACCATATCTGTTTACTCTCTAAATTGTCAAATTATGACCAAAGGTAACATATTTTGTGTACACAGGCATACATGTGGAAGGAAAGATATGATTGAGCACTGCAAGATTCAGTTGATGAGCAAGTTCCTTAGCTTAATATTATAAACTGATCATTTCTTTTGACATGAGGTAGACCCAGCCTTTACATAGGATTTAATTCTGAGGCCATAATTTCACCCAACATTAAGTATAAAAAATTAAAACACACTGTACCTAGTATAGATATAAATCTATATAAAGCAACCATGAACTCAAGTTCTTTAATGAATAGAATAAAAATGATGCATTATATTATTCTTATTTGTTTTATTTACAGTTTTACGTGTACTCTTATTTTTCCATCCTTGTTTTTTAAAATATAAAATACAATAGCAGCATGAATTATGCATGGTAGTTTTGCTACATTAAATTATAAATGTGAAAGGGTTAAACTCTAATGATTACAATGATTTAGAAAGTTGCTCAAAATTTATTTTTTCTTTCTGCACAAGGACTTTAGAAAAATCAGTAGGAATATCTGGATCAGCATAGCTTACAAAACACTATTCCTTTTGTAAAGTGTGTTTTTTCTAAAGCCTTAATGTGGACAATGTCACATTCTTACTCAAGGCTCTATGACAGAGAACTCATTTTTCTGAAATGCCTAATATAACAATGTTCCAAAATGACCAGAATGGATGGAACCCGGGTTGGTTTCAGAAGATGGGTCCTTGAGGAGGTGAATGAAGGATAGGCTGTGGGACATACTTGAAGCCCTGAGTGTCAAGGGAAGACCAAGCAGACAGCAAGAACATTCAAATTGTATGTGTGTAGCCCTCAGATCTGAGGGAGAAAACAGCAAACACTAGGAGTGTGTTTTAGCAATTTGTATGAAGGGACACCAGAGGACACCAGAACTTCATGAGTGCAGAGTAGTCTGGGAATGTAGGCTGAAAGAAAGGAAGAAGGTTGACAGGAAATTCCTGTCCCTCCGGGGGCTAGCTGGAGCAGAAAGAAGGACTCACCTTACTGTGTCCTGGTGCAGCATCAGAGTACTTAAGAGCTCTAGGGAAAACTGTAGGGAAAACAGAGTTCTAGTTTCCCCAGCCAGCCATTCATGAGAATGAGGGGCAAGAGAAATAGGTAGCTGATTCCTCAAGCTTTAAGTGAGGCTCTGAAATTGACTTCCTGAGAGCTTGTTCTGGCAGAAGTACTAATGCCCTGTCTCTTTGTGCAGAAAAGCTTCTCAAATTGATGATCCAAGGATTTATCTCTGTCTCCTGCATAGTGGTGTAAGGTCTCCTTGAGCTGAGCTGGAATGGAATCAGGATGGAACACAGGATACCAGATGGATTAACAGTCCAGAATGTGGTCCACTTTTCTCATGACTTAATTATTTTTCTTCTCAAAAAGTTGATAGCTTTGGAGAAAATTGAAATGATATGAGATGAAATATGGCATTCTATTGATGAAATTTTCTCTGATTTAATTTAGTCATATTCATGAAGTATTCTTTCAAAGATTTTTAAAAAAGAATTGAAAGACACAAAATAATGCCAATATGATATTATATGACCTGTGCTTTCTAATGACAAATGTTGCTATTTGCTCTAGGGTTCCATTCTGAGATATGCAAAGACATTGGCTTTCGCAAATCTAACTCATCTACCTATAGACTCTTGATGCCCCAGTGGACTAGACTGGTCTTTTTAAGTGTGGCAATCAGTTTCATTCCTCATGTCACTTTGTCTGGTTAAGCTGGTACATGCTGGTGGATCTTAGAAGAAAATAAATTTGCTCACTTTCTCACTCATTCATTCCATCACTCAACAAACTTTTTAATAACTTGCTACATGCTAGGCCCTGGGATAGGTACCCTTGATTCAATAAAAAGATAAATGAATTACTATGTCATAACGTTAGTGGCTGACACATCAGTTTGGTCATTTCTGTTGGTACTCCAAGCTAAGGAAATCCAAAACTGAATGCATGATGGATTATTTCCCCTTTCACAAACCTGTCTGTTCTGCTTCTCTGTCCTATATTTCAACATTCAAACAGTCACCAATGCCAATTGGGGATCTACTTTTGATTCTTCCCTCTTGCTTTCTCCCATACCCAAGCACATAACCAGGCTATATTTATACTCTATCTGAAGCACGTGCAAAAATCTATCTAGTTCTTTCCTTTATTGTTATTACCTCAGTTTAGACCACCAATGTCTCTCAATGGATTATTACATAATTTTCCAATCAAGCTCTCTTCCTCCAGTTTTATTGATCTCTAATTCATCACCATCGAGTCTATCTTTCTATTTTTTTTATCTTCACTGATTCCATTTTATGTCATTTGAATGTTTCTATTAAGCACCTCCAATGAGTTCTTTGTTTCGGTTATTGTATTTCTCAGTTTTGTGATTTTCATTTTACTGTTTTTCTTTATCTCCTATTTCTTTTGTAAGATTTTTCTAATATGTAATTTGTTTCAAGAGTATTCGTAATTGCTTGTTGAAACACTTCTAGAAGAGGTCCTTTAAAATCCTAATCAGATATTTGTAACACCTGTGTCATCTCAGTATTGTTGTCTGATTGTCTTTTTTCATTCATGTTCTAATTCCCTTGCTTCTTGGCATGAAAAATGACTTGCGATTGTATCCTGGACACTTTGACATTATGTTGAGACACTCCGGGTCCTATTTACATTTTTCATTTTAGCAGGTTGTCATACTGGTTCTGTCCGCCTTTTGTGAGCAATAAGTGTCATAGCAATTTAATATTTAGAGTCTTTGCAATGCTGTTTTCATCTCTCTGGTTTGCCTATAGCCACTGGGTCTCATATTGATCCTGGCTGGTGTGGACTGTGACAACAAAAATTGCTTCTCCAGGTTGGACCACTCATGTCTTTAGGTAGAGGCAGAGCACTTTTCCTGAATGCCTGTTGTCATTGGGGTCCTGATTAATTCCTGCCTGTGCTGCTGGACAACTTGGATGTCTAGTGTCTTAGGTTAAATGGAAGGAATCTCCATTCCCTAGGGGTGATAAGCGCGTCCCTTGGTTTCTTGTTGTCAGAACTCCCGTTCTATTGGGAGAGGAAGGTATCTTCTTGGTCTGCCTTCTTCCTCTGGTTTGGAAATTGAGAAATCAGACCTGGTTCTTCTGGTTATTGGGTGGGGTAAGAAGGTACTGGGCCACTGTGCTGTTCTTTCAGTCTTGGGATCCCTAGGCTGTTTGCCTATTTATTTCCTCCTTTCAGTCCACTTGCTGTTGCTGGTTGCATTATTTTCAAGATTATGATTGTACTTAGAGGGGAAGAACAGGGAATGATGCATCTATGTCCTCTTCTAAGGAGAAGAAATCAAGACTACCCTTCTGAATCATACATTCTTGTTACCACTCACTTAAAATTACTTAGTTAATTCCCATCATGCTCAGTTAAAATCGAAACTCACTGATCTAGCTTTAGAAATTGGACTCTACATTGCATTTAATCAAAAACTCAATTTAAGCAATAATCAATAAATATTTGGAATGGAAAAACTAAAGCTCAAGTTTTTTTTTTTTTATTCCAGGCTCAAGTCCCACAGTCAGAATCCATTTCTCTTTACTTCTGTACTAGCTAGCTTCAGGTGTCCACTTGGCCAGGTGATAGTGTCCAGTTGTTATGTTGCTGTGGACTTAAATTATCAGCATGTAAAAATCATCTATGGCTGATTACATCTGTGGTCTGCTAAGAGGCATGCCTTCTATAATGAGTGACATTAAATTTTATTAGCTAGAGGCTTAAAAGTGATAAGTCAGAAGACAGCTGAGCAGCTCAGCACAGCTACAAGGAACTCAGCACAATGTAGCTCAGAGCCAGCTCAGACCCAGATGTTTGGACCTGCAGAAAGGAACTGCCCCAGGGAAAGAAAGAAACTAGAGGGAACACCAGTAGACATTGCCATGCGCCTTCCCATGACAGAGGAACTCAGATGAAAGCTACCTGCCTTTCCTCGCAAGAACTGTAAATTTCTAACTAAATAAATCCCTTTTATGAATGACAGTCCATTTCTGATGTATTGCATTCTGACAGCATTAGCAAACTAAAACAGCTTCTTATGATTGACTTTCTCATAGTGTTTACAAAATGGTTACCAGTTTTTCCTGGGGCTATTTTATTGAGGTTCATGCCCAAAGGGAAAGAAATTATCTTTACACACCGAGGACACACTTATACCTACATGATAGCTACACACACCTCAAGCAAAGAGTCTAAAGGCCCTAGATTTCATTCTGATTAGATAACTTTGCTCATATCTGAACTGTGAGTGTGTGTTGGTATCAGGGAGGGTTTCTTTATAGCTATTCTCTGAGAGGTGGGTTAGAGTCAACCTTTCCTGAAGTGCATGGACTACATGGAAAGAAAAATCAGGTTTCTATTACTTAAAGAAAGGGGAAATAGATGCAGCAGGATAAAAACCTGATTATTGTCCATTACAGTGGTTTTTAAGTAGTGCCCTGATCTCTATCCTGCTTTCCTCACTAGCTTCAGCTCCCCTGGAGTGCATTTCCCTACACTCCAAACAAGCCATGCAGCATTGTGTTAAGATTTTCATGTGTTATATTTTTTCCCACTTTCAGGGCTGTGGCCATGCTGCTGCTTGTGCTCGAAAGACTCAAACTTTGCTTTTCTCCAGGCATCTAACCTCTACACACACCCACACCCACATACACACATATACATACACACACACAGTCTCTCCTCCCCTCCCCTGCTGTCCCTCCCTTCTTCTCTTTTTCTCTCTCACCTTTCTTGTATATGTATTTCTGTTCTGCTCTCATTTCAGTGCTCACTCAGTAACTATCCCTCATCTGTAAGAATGTTATGTCCTGCTGGATTTTGCAGTCTCCTTTACTTCTGTCATCGAAGCACTCACCATGCCCTACTGCAGAGGCAGTCTCCTGTGGCTCTGTAACCAGTAGTTTGCGAGGGCAGACTTGTGTCTTTCTCTCAGCTTTATCCTCCTTGCCTAATGAAGTGCTTCTAGAGTAATCTGTTTTAAAGAATGCTGGGTGAATACATCATGCTATGAGTGCATAAAGAAAGGAACATTTATAATATCCAAGGAACTGCATCTTGAAAAAGGACTAAGAATTTTCCAGGGCTTTAAAGTTACTAAAGGGCATTTCAGGCAATAGAAAGTTACTTCATGGACTCAGGCAAGTATAATAGATAAACCACCTGTTTCTTTTTGCTCCAAAAATGCACCTGAACTGGTTCCTCTGTCCCCAGGGATATTATCCATCTGTGTCTTCAAATCCAGGCTGAGGCTGCTCTGCAGCCCTAAGAAATTGGAATTTGGAAGTTGTTGGGAGTCCATACAACATTGCTTGTCCCCATTTTTTGCTTCTGTTCTTTAGTTGTACAGGAATGAAGAATGAGTGTCAATAAATTTGAATCTCAAAACTCAAATACAAATGTCAGGACCATTCCACATCACTGGTTGTTTGGAATTCTGAGCCCAATTTAAACAGGCTGCAGTGTCAGGGTGAAATCGCTTGGGTCTATCACCATTTGCTTGTCAAAGCCTATGCCAGACATAAACCCAGATTTAAAGAAAACAGTTCTTCTTCTATGGTATTCTACCTCAGGTTAAAAAATACCGTTGAAAATTCCTTTATGCATTTTTACATTTCCCATGAAATGATTCCAGATGTGGCTCAAGCGAGAGCAATGGTATTTTATACATTTTGTTTTTGTTCTTCTTGTGCTTTTCCTTTTGGATGCGATTGGAGAACCTATGATTGCTGTTTGAGAGTAAGGGAAACCGAGCTTATTTAGCAGGAGGAGAAGTTCAGGATTGAGTTTACATCATTGCTGTCATCAAATAGAATTATATGAAGATAAGAATTGACCAGAACTTTTTTTAAATTTGTTTTTTATCATCAAACCAAACCAACACACAAACATGAACATTCTTAAAATACAAACATTCTGTGCATGGTGTACAATCGATGGCTCACAATATCATCACATAGTAGTATATTCATCACCATGATCATTTTTAGAACATTTGCATCACTCCAGAAAAAGAAATAAAAAGAAAAAAGAAAAAACTCATGCATACCATACCCCTTACCCCTCCCTCTCATTGACCACTAGTATTTCCATCTACTCTATAGATTTTAACCTTTGTTCCTCTATTTTTTTCTATATCCCTTACCACTCCCTTTCATTGTTCACTAGTATTTTTCTTTTTTTTGCTGTCCTCTTTTTTAAAATTTATTTATTAAAAAATAAGAAACAAAATAAAGCAACATACATAATCAATAATTCACAATATCATCACCTAGTTGCATATTCATCATTTCTTAGAACACTTGCATTAATTCAGAAAAAGAAACAAAAAGATAATAGAAAAATAAATAAAATGAACACAGGAAAGAAAAAAAAAACAAAAATATTATACCTATCATACCCCTTACCCCTTGCCTTCATTGATCACTAGCATTTCAAACTAAATTTATTTTAACATTTGTTCCCCCTATTATTTATTTTTATTCCGTATGTTCTACTCATCTGTTGACAAGGTAGATAAAAGGAGCATCAGACACAAGGTTTTCACAATCACACAGTCACATTGTTACAGCTGTATCATTATACAATCATCATCAAGAAACATGGCTACTGGAACACAGCTCTACATTTTCAGGCAGTTCCCTCCAGCCTCTCCATTACATCTTGAATAACAAGATGATATCTACTTGATGCATAAGAATAACCTCCAGGATAACCTCTCGACTCTGTTTGGAATCTCTCAGCCATTGACACTTTGTCTCATTTCCCTCTTCCCCCTTTTGGTCAAGAAGGTTTTCTCAATCCCTTGATGCTGAGTCTCCACTCATTCCAAGATCTCTGTCCCACGTTGCCAGGAAGGTCCACACCCCTGGGAGTCATGTCCCATGTAGAGAGGAGTAGGGTGATGAGACTGCTCGTTGTGTTGGCTGGAGAGAGGGGCCACATCTGAGCAACAAAAGAGGCTCTCTTGGGGGTGACTCTTAGGCTTAAATTTTAAGTAGACTTTTTTGATGCTTTGGTACCTGTTCTAGTTTGCAGCTGCCAGAATATAATATAACAGAAACAGAATGGCTTTTAAAAAGGCGAATTTAATAAGTTGCTAGTTTACAGTTCTAAGGCTGAGAAAATGTCCCAATTAAAGCAAGTCTATAGAAATGTCCAATCTAAGGCATCCAGGGAGAGAGACCTTGGTTCAAGTCGGCTGATGAAATTCAGGTTTCTCTCTCAAGTGGAAAGGCACATGGCGAACACAGTCAGGGTTTCTCTCTCAGCTGGAAAGGCACATGGTGAACATTGCATCATCTACTAGCTTTCTCTCCTGGCTTCCTGTTTCATGAAGCTCCCAGGAGGCGTTTTCCTTCTTCTTCTCCAGAGGTCACTGGCTGGTAGACTCTCTGCTTCTTGTGCCTATGTCATTCTCTGCTCTCTCAGAATTTCCTGGCTTTCTCTCTTTTATAGAATTCCAGTTAACTAATCAAGACCCACCTAGAATGGATGGAGACACGTCTCCACCTACTCCAGTTTAACAACCACTCTTGATTGAGCACATCTCCAGGGAGATGATCTAATTACAGCTTCAAACATACAGTAATGAATAGGGATTAGAGGAAATGGCTGCCTTTACAAAATGGGATTAGGTTTAAAACATGGCTTTTCTAAGATACATATATCCTTTCAAACTGGCACAGTACCAAAGAAGAATAAAATACCTGTGTTATTTGAGGAAAGAATAGAGAGATAACATTTATTATGATTCTAGTTTAAACCAGTAACTTTAGGTACATATGTTACATGATTTAATCCTCCCTGGAAGAAAACATGTGTGCTCATTATCTAACATTATAAAAATATTAAAATTTTATTATATTTATTTTGGAAGTATTTTTTATAGGGAATCAAACACTGCAGTTCTATTTGAAGCTTCTTGCCCTTCCTGATTATATCCCCTTTTCTTCTTTGATCAAGAAACTCATGACACTGTTTTTCTAATGCATTCTTTTTTTGGTGACTAATGATATTTTTTCAAGCTTTTTTTATTGTCCCATTTATCATATGCCAATATTCTATATAGAACTATCCTTTTCAGGGCTTTCTATTCTTTGTCTTTGGTATATTTATCTGCCATTGCCTCAATTAGTTAGTATAGCTTTGTAACATATCTTAATATCAGGTAATGTGAATTACTTCTATAATATTATTTATTGTTGGCCTCTGCTCTTCTGTATAAGCTTTTTGATCAATTTGTCAAGTTTTATAAAAAGTTTTATGGGAATTTTCATTGTATCCCCATTGTTAATTAAAGTGATATTGTTGTTTTCACAAAATTTGAGTCTACTCAATTATGTCTATTATTTAAGTTCTTCTTTACGAATCTATATTTATCTCTCTATACATTTTCTCTATAATGATCTTGTATATCTTTTAAAGTTATTCCTAACTTCCTTGAAGACTTTGCTGCTTTTGTGAGTGCTATGTATTTTCTTTTACATGTTACAATGGATTGTTTGTGGTATTTAGTAATTTTAAAAGTTAATCTTATACCCATCATCCATGCTGAAATCTCACTGTACTAGGTTCACTTTTCTTTTTATTAAAGGACATATGTTAGTAAAATCCAAGATTGACAAACCCTTATGGTCTCTGCAAATCTGAAAAGTATCTTTAGTTAGCATTACTATAGACTAGAAAGATAGATTTTTTTCTTAGCACTCTAAAAATATTTTTTCTACCATCTCCTGGAATTTAAATTTTCTGATGTGAACTCTATCATCCTAATTTTCATACCTTTTATAGAATTTTGCTTTCTTTATGGTAGTTATTTTATAACAACTATATCAAGATATAATTTATGAACTGTGTTCACATGTTTTATAAATTCAGTGTGTACTATTCAGTAATTAATATATTCAGAATGTTGTACAACCATCACCACTGTCCAATTTTAAGACATTTTCATCACCCCAGTGGAAACCTCACAACAATTAGCAGTCACTCGTTATTTCCCTTATCCCCACCCCCTGGAAATCATTATTCTACTTTCTGTCTTTATGAATTTGCCTATTCTGAACATTTCACATAAAACCTATGTTGTAGCATTTATCACTCCTTTTCATAGGCAAAAAATATGATGTTGGATGAATATACCTCGTTTTGCTTTGTTTATCCATTCATCAGCTGGTGGACATATGCGTTGTTCTCAATTTTAGACTATACTAATGCTGCTATGAACAATCATGAGTACTTGTTTTGTTTTGTTTTGCATGGGTAGGTAACGGGAAATGAACATGCATAAGTTCTTATGTTTTGATGTCTCTTGAGTTTAGCAGTGGAATTACTGGGTCATGTGGTAACTCTATGTTTAGCATTTTAAAGAACTGCAAAATTGTTTTCCAAAGTAGTTTCACCTTTACATTCCCACAGGCAGTGAATGAAGGCTTCATTTTCTCTGCATCTCACCAATACTTTTTATCCTCTGTTGTTTTTATTTTAGCCAGTCATGAAGAGTTGTTTCATTAAAAGTTTGAGTTGCGTTTTTATAATGTCTAATGATGTCAAGCACTTTTCCATGTTCTTATTGGTAATTTTATATTTCTTTGAAATGTCTATTCAAATCTTTTTTTAAAGTGATGTCAATTGTCTTTTACTTGTTGAGTGATAAGAATTCTTTATATATTCTAGATAGTGGTTCTTAATCAGATATGATTTACAAATACTTTCTCTCATTCTGTGCAGTCTTTTCACATTCTTGATGGTTTGTTTAAATCAAAGTTTTTAGTTTTGATGTAGGTGAATTTACCTGTGTTTTTTTTTTTTCTTTTGTCATCTGTACTTATGGTTTCATTTCTAAGAAATCTTTGCCTCACCCAAGGTTACAAAGATTTACTTCTGTGTTTTTTTTTTTTTCAAATTGTGTAATTTTATCTCTTATATTTAGGTCTATGGTCCAGTCTTAGTTAATTTTTACATATCATGTGAGGAAGATGTCCAACTTCATTCAATTGTATGTGTATATCCAGTGTCTCAGCACTGTTTGTCCCAAAAACTAGTCTTTGCCCCATGAAATGCCTTGGCTCCCTTGTCTAAAATTAATCGACTGCAGATGTATGGTGCTTGCAGTTTTCCTATCTTTATGCATGTTCCATACAATCTTATTGTAGTTTTGTACCAAGTTTTATAATGGGAAGTATGAATCCTCCAAATCTGCTTATTTTTTTCAAGATAGTTTGCATTTCCATATGAATTTTAGGATAAGCTTGTCAGTTTCTGCAGAGAAGCCAGCTGGGAGTCTGTTTGGGATTGTATTGAATCTGTAAGAGCAACTTGGGGATTATGGCTATTTTAACAATGTTTTTTCCAACCCATGAAAGGGATGAATTTCACTTGTTTAGGTCTTCTTAAATTATTTTCAAAATATGTCTTGCAGCTTTCAGCATATGTTTGTACTTCTTTTGATACATATATTCCTAAGTATTTCATTATTTCTATTGGTATTGAAAATAGAGTTATTTTTCTTAATTTCAATTTGTATTGTACATTGCTACAATATAGAAATGCAACAGAATTATAAATATTGATCCTGTAGCACTCAATCTTGCTGAGCTCATTTATTAGTTCTATTAACTTTGAGTAGATTCCTTAGGATTTTGTATATGCAGATTCAATTCATCTGTGAATAAAGGTTGTCATGGTGTGGAGCTGCATTTACCCCATAAAGACATGTTTTTCAACTTCACCAATTGCTGTTGATGTGAACCCATTGTAAGCCAGACCTTTTGATGAGGTTATTTCAGTTGTAGGGTGGTCCATCTCATTTAAGATCAGACTTAGTTATATTACTGGAGTCCTTTATAAGAGAATAAAATTCAGACAAAAGAGGGAGAAAGTCACAGAAGGAGCAGGCAGAGGATGAAATGAAGGGAACCCTGAAGAGCCCTGCCATGTGACAGCAGAGCCCAGGACCAAGGATCACCAGCAGCTGGGCCCATGCAAATCTTCAGGAAGAAAATGTTACCTGGATGGCTACTGGATGACACCTTGATTTGGACCTTGTCCCAGCCTCAAAACTGTGAGCTAGTAAATTCCCATGTTTTAAGCCAACACTCTATATGGTATTTGCTTGAACAGCCAAGGAAACTAAAACAGGCAATTTACTTCTTGTTTTCCAATCTGGATGACTTTTGTTTCTTTATCCTGCACAATTGCTGTGGCTAGTATCTCCAATTCAATGACAACTGTAAGTGGAGAAAGCAGAAATCCTTGCATTGTTTTGATGAGAGAGAAAAAATCTTCAATATTTCACATGTATGATACTAAGTCTGGATTTTTATAGGTATCATTCATCAGATTGAGGAAGTTCTCTTCTGTTCATAATTAATTTGGTGTTTTGTTTTATCATGAAAAGGTATTGGGCTTTGCCCAATCCTTTTTATTTGTCTATTGAGATGATCATGTACTTTTGTCCTTTATTTTATTTATATTTTGAATGATTTTTCTGTGTTAAAACAATCTTGGACTACTGAGATAAATCTCACTTGTTGATGATATATAATCCTTTTCATACATTGCTGGATTTGATTTGCTAGTACTTTTGATAACTTATGCATATGTAGTTATATGGGGATTTGTTTGTAGTCCTCCCACCAGACCCCAGTAAAGTCCATATTTGGTTTTGGTATCAGGTAATACTACCCTGATAGTATAAGCTGGAAAGTATTCCCTCCTCTTCTATTTTCAGAAAAGATTATGATAATTTTTTTTAATGTTGGAAAGAATTCACCAGTGGAGCATCTGAACTTGGGCTTTGCTTTGTGGGAAGTCTTATAATTAATGATTTGAGAACTTTACTTTTTATAAGTATACTCAGATTTTCTGTATCTTCTTGAGTCAGTTTTGATTGTCTGAGTCTTTCTAGGAATTTGACCATTTCATTTGTTATCTATTTTATTGGCATTTAGTTGTTCATAGTATTTCTTTATTATCATTCTTTAAAAAAATTCTGTAGGATCCGTATTATCTCCTCTTTGATTCTTTTTTTTTTTTTTTTTTTTTTTTTTAGAAGGAAGGAAGGAAGGAAGAAAGGGAAACATCTTTAAACATTTTCTTGTTTTTATTGTATTCTGTTTCTCCGTTTTTGTTACATGGGCTGGGGCCGGGAATCGAACCGAGGTCCTCCGGCATAGCAGGCAAGCACTTTGCCCGCTGAGCCACCGCGGCCTGCCCTCCTCTTTGATTCTTGATTTGATAATTTGAGTCTTTTTTTTTTTTTGACTAGTCAGACTATCTAAATGTTTGTCAACAGTGCTGTTTTAAAAAAACAACATGTGGTATTGTTGATATTCTTTTTTATTTCCTAGTCTCTATTTCATTTATTTCTCCTCTAATATTTGTTATGTCCTTCTTTCATACTTGATTTAGGTTTAGTTTGGTTTTCTTGTAAAAGTTTTGAAAGGTGAAAGTTAGGTTATTGATTTGAGATATTCTTGTTTAATATAGACACTAATGGCTTTAATTTTTAGCATCTCTTTAGCTATATCCTATAAATTTGTTATGTTATGCTTTCATTTCAATTTATCTGAAAATATTTTCTAATTTCTTTAAAAACTAATCTATAGCATATGTACATATATATAAAACAGAATCCCCATCTTAACATTTTTAAATGTACATTTACAAGGCATTAATTTTAGTCACAATGTTATGCTATCATCACCATCATCCATTACCAAGAGTTTTTCATGACCATGAACAGATACTCTGTACCTATTGAGCAATAATTCTCCATTTTCCCCTTTCCCTGGATTCTGGTAACCTTTAAACTACTTTGTCTTTGTTGGTTTGCTTATTTTAGACATTTTGTATAGGAATCATTTGACATTTTTTCTTTTTACAAGATTTATCCATATTGCAGCATGTATCAGAGATTCATTTCTTTTAATGAATGAATATTATTCCATTTTGTGCTTAAACCACATTTTGTTTATCCATCATCAATTGATCCCTCGGGTTGTTTCCACTTGTTAGATATTTTGAATAATCCTGCTATGAACGTTAGTGTACAGATACCTCAGTGGTGATACAATTTGCCAGTTCCACCAACAATGTACAGGAGTTCCAAGTTTTCCTCATCCTCCCTACCACATCTTATTATACATTTAAAAAGTAATAACCACCCCAGTGGGAATAAAATTTTATTTTATTGTGGTTTTGATGCATTTGAGTGATGATCAATGATGTTGAACATCTTTTCATGTGCTTATTGCCCATTTGTATATCTTCTTTCTAAATTCCCTTTTGATTTATTCTTTGGCTCACTGCTTGTTTTTTTGTTATTATTCATTTGTTTTTTTTCACCATGTGCTTTTTAATTTTCATTTGTGTGTAAATTTTCTAGTTTTCCTTCTGTTACTGATTTCTAGCTTCATTTCATTTGGTCAGAGAAGATATTTTGAATGATTTCAATATTTTTGAGCTTTATTGAGGCCTCTTTTATAGCCTAATATGTGATCTGTCCTGAAGAATATTCCATGTGTGCTTAAGGATAATATGTATTCTGCTGCTGTTGGATGAAGCATTCTATAAATATCTGTTAGGCCTGATTGGTTTATAGTATTTTCCAAGTTTCCTTTTTCTTTGTTAGTCTTCTACCTAGTTGTTTTACACATTATTAAAAGTGGAGTATTGAAGCATCCAAATATTCATTTTGAGTTGTCTATTTCTGCCTTCAATTTTGACAATTTTTCCTTCATGTATTTTAGATACATGCATGTTTACAATTGTTATACATTCTATGGATTGATGATTTCATCATAATAAAAAAACATTCTTTTTTATAATAATAATTTTTGGTTTAAAGTTTATATTTTTTGATCTTGTAATAGCTATTCTAGCTCTCCTTTGGTTACATTTTGCATGACATATTATTTTTTTAACATTTCCTTTCCTCTGTTTGTGTCTTTGAGTCTAAAATGTGTCCCTTGTAGACAGAATATAGTTGGATCATATTTTTCCCCCATTATAAGAATCTCTACTCTTTAATTTAGTGTTTAATATATTTATTTGATATTATTACTATTAAAATTCAGTTTACTTCTACCATTTTATTGTTTCTTTTCTATAAAGAGAATGTCTTTTTTGTTCCCATGTTCTCCTATCACTGCTTCCTTTTGTGTTAAATATGCTCTGCCTACAAATTCACTCTACTTCCCTTTTTTTGCTATTTTACATTTTGTTTTATTAGTAGCTCTCTTGTGGATTGCAATTAATACCTTAATTAAAAAAATCTAGACTGAATTAATACCAACTTAATTTTAAGTATAGAAAATACTGAGCATATAAAATTCTGTCCCCTCCCCTCTTCTTTGGCTGTTATTGTCTTAAAATTACTGCATCTCATCAATACAGTTTTGTAATTATTTATCATTGAAGTTCTCTTTTGAATCAGATGGGGGAAGAAAAGAATTATGAACAAAAATACATATAATTTAAAAAAGGGATCTGACTTCGAGTAGAGATATGAATGAAGCTGAACTGGCTAGAATAAGGTAAATCAGAATATAGGGTAAAGGATGATATCGTACATATTTAAAACTTCAACTTCTGTATGAGAACAAAGAGAGATTTATTTGCTGGAGAATTTATATTTGCATTTGTGAACTTAACTTGTATGGTCATTTGGGTTGAACGCTGTAAGTACATGGAATCCTGACTAGGACTTGAGACTTTGTTGGTTTGTCCAGGTTAGTATGATACTCCGATATATCCCAGAGTAATTTGGGCAATGAATAGAGAAGTATTTGCAAGGTCCTCTTGGTGCACTGGGGAGAAAAGAGGAAATATTCAACTTTCCCATTTGGAGAATTTCTTATATTCTCACAAGCAGTGGAGACAACCAAATCAATAGGCCAAGTCTTTGATCTTCGTGTTTGTCCTATGAAACTTATTTCTGCAAAGAATAGGCTAAGCCTACTTAAAATTATACCCAAGAGTCATACCCAGAGAACCCCAAAAGTTAAAATAAGCAAAGGTGAAAGTTAAAATAAATAAAGGCAAAAGTTAAAATAAATTGGGTAGATAGGAATACTAGTGGTCAATGAGAGGGAGGGGAAGGGGTATGGTATGTATGAGGGTTTTTTTTTTTTCTTTTTTTTTGTTATTTCTTTTTCTGGAGTGATTCAAACGTTCTAAAAAATGATGATGGTGATGAATATACAACTACGTTATGATATTGTGAGTCATTGATTGTACACCATGTATGGATTGTTTGTATGTTAAGATTTATCAATAAAAATATTTTTTAAGTTACATTTATATTTTTCTGTTGACATGTATAATTACTTGGCACTCTTGATTTCTTCATGTGGATTTCAATTATTGTCTACTGTTCTGCATTTCAGCCTGAAATATTCCCTGTAGTATTTTTTATAGGGAAGATCTGTTAGTAATAAATTCTCACAGATTTTGTTTATATGGGAATGTCTTAATTTCTCCCTTGGTTTTGAAGGATAGTTTTGTTTAATATAGAATTGTTGGTTGACAGTTATTTTCTCTCAACTTTTGGAATGTGTCGTCTTATTCCCCATGGCTGATATCATTTTTTTAATAAGAGGTCAGCTGATAATCTTATTGAAATTCCCTTGTTTGTGATTAGTCTTTTTTCTCTTGCTTTCAGGGATTTGTTTTCATCTTTGTCTTTTGCAGTGTGAGTATGATGTATCTTTATGTGGATTTTTAAAATTTTATCCTTCTTGGAATTGAGTGTATTGAATCTGTAGATTCTTTTCCCACAGATTTAGGAAGTTTTTGATGATTATTTATTCAAATAGTCTTTCTGCACCCTTTCTCTCTCCTCTCCTTCTGGGATTTCCAGTGTGTACTGGTTTGTTTGATCGTGTCCCAAGGACTCTCAGGCTCTTTTCATTTTCCTTCATTATTTTTTTTTCATTCTTTTCCTCGAACTGGATAATCTCAACTGACCTATTTTCACCTTTATTTATTATTATTTTTTGTCTGTTCAAATCTGTTTAGCCGCATTGTGAATTTTTCCTTTCAATTATTGCAGTTTTAAACATCAGGTTTTCTATTTGGCCCTTTTTAACAATTTCTCTATTTTTTATTGATATTTCTGTTTTATGAAACATTGTTCTCATACTCCCCTTTAATCTTTACATATGATTCCTTGTACATTTTTTTAAATTATAATTATGGCAGCTATTTAATATCTTTTTCCTAGTAAGTCCAACGTTTGTGCTCCCCTATGGACATTTTTGGTGACTGCCTTTATTTTTGTTTTGGCCCATACTTTCTTGTTTCCTTGTATATGACATATGCTTTTGTTGAAAACTGAACATTTTAAATAATGTAATGTGACAACTCTAAATGAAATTCACCCCCACTAAAGAAGATTTGTTGTTGTTTGCTGCTGTTTGTGTTGTTACTGTTGCTTTTTGTTTAGTGATTTCCTGGAATAATTCTTTAAAGTCTGTATTCTTTATCAGCTGCAGCCATTGTAGTCTCTGTTCCATAAACTTGGTGGTCATCTACTGATGAAACAGAGGTTTCCTTAAATTATATTGGACCAATAAGTCTCTCTCACTTTGATAGTTGGAAAATTGGTGACAAATTGGTCTGGGAGAGAGGTATAGAGAAAGACCTTTCCAAATGGGTAAAAAACAGAAGATATTCATGTCCTTCATGAATGCTTATCAGATGGTAACCTCAGAAGAGGAGGAGGATAATGATCAAGTGGATAGGTTGACCCATTTTGTGGTTACCAGTTGGTCTCTTTCCCTGGCCCCTCCTGTCATTTCCCCAAAGGGTCATGAATAAAGTGGCCATGCGAATAAGGATGGAGGTCACCTATGTCATGTATGGCCCCAGAAATATGGACTTCCAATCACTCACTAAGGCTGATCTGGCTACAGCCACTGCTAAGGACCAATCTGCCAACAGCAGAAACCAACACTCAGTTCCCAATATGGTGCCACTCCCCAAGGTGATGAGATGGCTATACTGGACCACTTCCATCCTAGAAAGGATAGTGTTTTGTTCTTACTTGAATAGAAACATACTTTGGCTATTTATTTTCTTTCCCTGTACATGATGCTTCTGCCAAAACTACCACCTATGGACTTTCAAGATGCCTTATGCACTGCCATGGTTTTGTAATAGGTTGGAGTTATGAACCCCAGAAAAAACATGCTCTTAATCTTAACCCATTCCTGTGAGTTAGAACCAAATGTAAACAGGATATTTTTGATGAGGTTACTTTAGTTAACATGTGGCCCAACTAAATCAGGATGAGAATTGACCCTATTCTCAGAGTCTTTATGGAGATGGCCACAGAGAGAAAAGCCATAGGAAGCAACCAGAAGCTGGAAGTCAAGGGAGCCAAGAAGAGAAAGGAGAAGATGTTGCCATGTACATTGCCAATGTGACAGAAAAGCCAAGAAATCCCAGAGATTGCCAGCTAGCCAGAAGATACTGACCTTGGTAGGAAGCAATCCTTCTATCTTCTGTGAAACTATATCTCTTCTGTGAGCCCATAAATTCCTGTTAAGTCAACCCATTGTTTTGCTTTTATTTTAGCAGCTAGGAAATTAAAACACTATTCCACACGGTATTGCTTCTGATCAGTTGAAGCAGCAAGATTGATAGAAAGGCCCATTGGCCTTTTAAAGACTTCATTATGGCATGAACTACATGTCAATACCTTGCAGGGCTCGGACAGTGTTTTCCAGAAGGTTGTATATGCTTTAAATCAGGGTCCACTCTATGGTGCTGTCTCTCCCATAGAATTCACAGGTCCAGGAATCAAGTTGTGGAAATGGAAATGGCACCACTCGTGATTACACCTAGTGACACATTAGAAAAATGTTTGTTTCCTGTCTTCATGACATTAAGCTCTGTTGGTCTACAGGTCTTAGTTCCAAAAGGAGTGTTTATACCAGGAGACACAACAATGATTTTATTGAACTGGACATTAAGACTGCCATCCAGTCACCCTGCTCTCCTAATACTTCAGAATCAACAGACAGAGAAGGGAATTTCTGGACTGATTATGGAGATTGATCCTGATTATCAAAGGGAAAAAGGACTTCTACTACACAATGAAAGAATAAAAAGACTTTTCCTATAATACAAGACATCCATTAAGGCTTCTCTTAGTACTAAAATGTCCTCTAATTAAAGTAAATGGAAAGCTGCAACAACAACACAGGCAGGAATATTAATAGCCTTGACACTTCAGGAATAAAGGTTTGGATCACCCCACCAGGCAAAGAACAGGACCAGCTGAGGTGCTTGCTGAGGGGAGAGGGCTTATGCAATAGGTAGAGTTGGAAAATAATTTAAATACAAGCCTTTTCCACATGACCAATTACAGAAATGAAGACTATAATGATTCTGAGAATTTCTTCCTTGTTTTGTGAAGAACACATTTATACAGACTTATAAAGCAAATATCCTAGTGTTCTCCCCATCTTATCCCATAAAATAAGTTGTATTAAGTTTATGTCATAGTATTGAAGTTACAAGATATCAAGTTTAAGATTGACTGTTACCCAAGGATTTGTTTTCTCTTTTGGGGAAAGTTTTAGTGCGTTTCTGGTTGTAAGCAGGATAGTTGAATTACGTTAAGTGAAAGAATTATTATTATAAAGATATTATTTTTATTTACCGATTAAATATGTTTAAGGAGATATGTATGAGTGCCACATTGACCAGGGTGGGTGACTATGAGGTTAAATTCATGTGTCAACTTTGCTAGGTTATATTGTCCAGTCGAGCAAGTACTGGCCTGATTGTTCCTGTGAGGGTAGTTCATAGATTCAAATACTGTCAATTGATTACATCTGTGGTTGATTACATCTAAAATCAGCAAAGGAGATTGCCTTCAGCAAGTAGAGATGTCTCATCCAACCAGCAGAAGGCTTTTTTTTTTTTTTTTTTTTTTTTTTAACATGGGCAGTCACCAGGAATTGAACCCGGGTCCTCTGGCATGGCAGGTGAGCATTCTTGCCTGCTGAGCCACCATGGCCCGCCCCCTATGGAAGGTTTTAAAGTGAAAACTGATGATTTCCATCTTAGAAGAATTTCTTTTCTTCAGACAGACAGTTTCTCCTGGGGAATTCACTGAAATCTTCATCAGAGTTCTGCTCTACAGAAATAAGACTTGTCAATCCCCATGGTCATATGAGCCAAATCCTATAATAAATCTCTTCTCTTCCTCTCTCTTTCTTACACATGCACACACACCCACATATATGTTGGTTGTTTTTCTGGACAACACTGTGTGTGTTGGGGGCAGGTCATAATTGCTCCAAGATTTTACAAGAAGCCTTTACTTCTTGCTTTCCAGAATCAGAAGTTCAGCCAGAGCTGAGAGATTAGGGCTTTTCGGATGTTGTTCTCTGCCTGTGCACAGTCCTACACATGTGCATGGCTTATTAGGTCATCAAGAATATGTTGGAGATTTTCAGAGCCCTTTATGGACATCTTGTTCCCTATATTTTCCTTTTAAGTTTTTTGATCCTCTTGTTATTTGCCCCAACTTGTATCATTACCTCAGAGAAGTGTGATGTTACAAAAATTGCTGCTGATTATTATGAACCTACCCCTTTAGAATAAGACTTTTCTCACTGAGAAGGCAGAGTAAATAACGACTAGTCCTTTGTCTGAGACAAGTCAAAGTTGACAATTCTCTGTTTTGGACTTCTCCAGTGTCTTCTAACTCATTCTGTTCCTTTCAGTGACTGCTAAATTGCTAGTTTTCAGAGAAACCATGGCAGCAAGGCTGTTGGTTTTCAAGGATTCCATGGAGCTGGGAAGTAGGACACGAGAATAAGAAGAGTTAAAGTGGCACAAAATTTCCTGTTTTCCCCAATATACAGCCTTTTTTTCCTTGTGTAATTGCTCCTTGAATTGTTACAAGCCTTCAGTTATTTTCCATAGTTCTGAAAAGGTTGATTTTGACAAATTTCTACAGTTTGTTCTCATTAGTTTTATGGATATTCAGAGAAATTTATCCTACCATTCTGAATTTTCTTCTCCTCTCTGATGTATTTTAAATGTTTC
Source organism: Tamandua tetradactyla (assembly GCF_023851605.1). Lineage (NCBI taxonomy): Eukaryota > Metazoa > Chordata > Mammalia > Pilosa > Myrmecophagidae > Tamandua > Tamandua tetradactyla. The sequence continues at coordinate 13,119,127 of NC_135339.1, read as the reverse complement.
TGGAGGTTTATTTGCATCTTGAAGTGAATTTAGCTCCTCTTATCCTGTTGGGTTCTCAAAGGGCCTTTTCTAATTTGCCTTGAGTCTTTATTTAATTCTGAAAAATCTTACCTGTAATCCCTTCAAATATTGCTTCTCTGCCATTCTTTTTCTTCTTATCTTGTAGAACTTACTTTGATGCCTATTGGAGCCTTTTAATCTATTCTTCCTCTCTCTTCAGTGATGTTTCAATTTCTGGCCCGCAATCTATAAATAATTTTTACAATGTGCTGAATTATTAAAGATTTTGTTGGTCCAGTCACATAGCTAAGAGTCTCTAATTGCCATTTCCTTAGACCTGTAGCTACCCAGATATTAGAACTCCAGATTCAACCTCCCAGCCCCACCCATGCGCCATGATCTTCTATCCTAGTAAGGAGTTATAAACATTATGCTTTCTAAGGTCCTGGTATCAGTCCGAATAAGCTTATATGACCCCAATACCTCTGTGACACAAACAAACAAAAAAAGAAAACAAAAATAAAACAAAGGCTTCATTTCTACTAATTCTGCTGTTGGTCCCGTGGCTGTGTTTTCATCAGTGTCTTCACTTGAAGACCCAGGCTAATGAAATTTCTCCTATGGGGTTCAAGAGAATATGAAGAAACTACTAATGGGATCCTGAAGCTTCTTCCATAGGAAACCACATAACTTTTACACACATTTCTTTGGCTTGAGCAAATCACAAGAGCAAACCTGACATTAATGACACAATCAAGTAGATTCTTCTCCCTGGAAGAGTTCATCAATATTTTACATTATAGTGTAATATAATATACCATCATTTCATCTATCTATCTATCTATATATTTTTTACCTATAATAGATTGACCTTCAGCTATCACTTTCTGCCTCTGTACCCCCAACTGGCTATCGTATACCTTCAGCTTGAAAACACTCCATGATTTTACTTTGTAGAATTTTCCTGTTCAAGAGTCTCATCATCTTTTTCTTCCTTCTCTTTTGTGACATTGCTATATGCTTGGAGCATAGGGAGGTACCTCAAATAATAAATTCACTATGCCATGTTGCTCAGAATTGCATCCATATTTTTTTCTAGGAGAAAAAAAATCAAGCTTTCTCTCCATAAATCATTCCTTGGGATCAGTATTAGTTTCAGAATATATGACTAATATCCCCTCAGTTTGCTATGACATGGAATCTCTATATTTTCCAAGATTTTGTTATTAATTGATCAGATAGAATTTCCATGTAACTAAAGCACATTCCTTCATCCTGAAACACTTTCTCCTTAGTAACTCTAAATTACTGCTTATTCAGCTGAATGGTACGATTTTTGGTTTAGTAAAGCCTAATCTGCTTATTTGTCTATTCTCCTTACTCCCTAAAGGCTAAGGCTGTTGTAACTCAACAAGACTAAGCAGAAGAAAGAATGCTTTCTAATAAACGTAATGCTTAATAAGCAGAAGAAAGGATATTACTAATAAATACTGCCACTCTTCCATGTCCCAAAAAACTGAATTTGGCTACAGACCAAATAGCTCTTGGCTAGAACAGACCAAGTTGCCCTCAAGCTTAGGCTTTTAACTGTCACAAAACAATCCTTGGGTTTGGAAAAACTCTTTGCAGAGTTTTAGCCTATTTGCACCAGTGAAGATCAGTGGATCTCAGCATATAAATGTGGTCCCCCATCAACCTTTACATCCCAGCATAATTTCTTTCTCTAATATTTTTATCCCGTGTGTGGGATAGTGACCACTCACCAAATTTATCTTTGTTGCTAGACAAAAGGAACTAACCTCTACTTTTCTCTCACCACCAAATGCTCATATTCCCCTAGGAAGGTCATAATAAAGACAGGGAGTTCTAGTTTTTATCTATTGCTGGCATTGAAAAGAAGAAATGAGACTTATGTGTAAAAATTGCAGGGAAAAAAAATTCCTCAGGTCCAAAAAATGCTCTGTGAATGAATCTTTCCACATGCAACTGCCTACCCATTATTGGAGATTGTTCTAGTTTGCTAGCTGCTGGAATGCAATATACCAGAAACTCAGTGGTTTTTAAAAAGAGAAATTTAATAAGTTGTAAGTTAACAGTTTTTAGGCTGTGGAAATGTCCCAATTAAAGCAAGTCTATAGAAATGTCCAATCTAAGGCATCCAAGGAAAGATACCTTGGGTCAAGAAGACCAATGAACTTCAGGGTTTCTCTCTCAAGTGAGGAGGCACATGGAAAACACAGTCAGGTTTCTCTGTCATCTGGATCTGTCTTCATCTGGAAAGACACGTGACAAACACAGCGTCATCTGCTAGCTTTCTCTCCTGGCTTCCTGTTTCATGAAGCTCCCCAGTAGGCAGTTTCCTTCTTCATCTCCAAAGATCACTGGCTGGTAGATTCTGCTTCTCATGGTTATGTCGTTCTGCTCTCTCAAAATCTCCCTTTTCTCCAAAATGTCTCCTCTTTTATAGGAGTCCAGTACAGTAATCAAGACCCAGCTGGAATGGATGGATACATGTCTCCACCTAACCCAGTTTAACAACCACTCTTGATTGAGTCACATCTCCAAGGAGATGATCTAATTACAGATTCAAACACACAGTACTGAATAGGGATTAGGAGAAATGGCTGCCTTTACAAAATAGATTAGGATTAAAACATGGTTTTCTAGGGTATATACATCCTATTAAACTGGCACAGAGATGTTCAAACAAATACTTGATGGTAATTTAGTTATCACCAAAGATGAGATATTCTTGTATTTTTTCAGAGATAATCAATTTATGCTTAATCTTTTTTATTCTTTAGGATTTTATTAGTTATTCAATGCTTGCTTTTTCAATTCCATCTCTCCTAATTTTTCCCTATGTTAAAAGATATGCTAAAGTCTTCTTGATTCTAAAAGAATGTCCTTTTTTCCTTCAATTATTTTTAAAACTTTTTATTGTGTAGTATAGCATATATACAAAGCAAAGAAATAATAATAATAAAAAAAAAACAATAATTTTCAAAGCACTCTTCAACAAGTAGTTACAGGAAAGATCCCAGAGTTTTGTCGTGGGCTACTATAATGGTCCTCTCAGATTTTTCCTTCTAGCTGCTTCAGAATATAGGAGGCTAGAAGGCTTAAATGTTTTTTGATAACCACAATAGACTTTTTTTCTTTTTGTGTGTGTGAAAAATAACATACACACAAAAAAGCAATAAATTTCAAAGCACAGCACCAGAATTAGTTGTAGAACATATTTCAGAGTTTGACATGGGTTACAGTTCCACAATTTTAGGTTTTTACTTCTAGCTGCTCTAAGATACTAGAGACTAAAAGAGATATCAGTTTAATGATTCAGCAATCATTCATTTGTTAAATCCTATCTTCTCTGTATAACTCCACCATCGCCTTTGATCTTTCTATCTCTCTCTTTAGGGGTGTTTGGGCTATGGTTATCCTAACTTTTTCATGTTGAAAGGGTCTGTCAATAATATGAGATAGGGAGATGGAGCTATCTGATATTCTGGAGAGGTTGCGCCCTTTAGGTTTCAGAACTTATCTGGTCCAGGGACCCATCTGGAGGCTGTAGGTTTCTGGAAAGTTACCCTAGTGTGTGGAATCTTCTATATTACCCTAGGTGTTCTTTAGGATTAGCTGGAATGGACCTGGTTGGGGGTTGGCAGGTTATGATAGGTAGCAAGGTCTACCTGAAGCTTGTATAAGAACAACCTCCAGAATAGCTTCTCGACTCTACCTGAACTTTCTCTGTCACTGATACTTTATTAATTACTCTTCTTTTCCTCCTTTTGGTAAGTCCTTCAATTCTTTTAAATCTGAAGTTCCATAGATTTACCAATAGATTCATGTTTAGTTGCATACATTCTTGAAGGCAGGAAAAATACTACTACTCCCTGAAGCTGTCTTCTAGTTCCACAATTGTAGTAAAACTTCTCATTTTAGACATATGAGCTTGGAAAATACATATACATATGTACATGCATGCACGCACACACACACATGCACACACACACATGCACACACACACACCCTTCAGGTTTATGTGAGATCATGGGATATATAGCATGCCCTCCTGAAATATCATTTTTATCTTAATAATAAAACATTGAAAACACTATTTTATTAAAACAAGCACAAATAGATTATGGGGTATACCGCAAAATGAATTTAATATTAAAATAAAAGCCTCAAACCCACTGGTACCCCCAGATTTTCAGTGCACACTTACGGAACTTGTCAGTGTGTGATGGAACAGCACCCAAAACATTTGTTCTTGGGCAAGGGTGAGGATTCTACAGTGAAGTCTCAATTTGCAGAAACAGGCTGTGCACCAGGGACCATCAAAGCCAAGCAAATGAAGCGTCCTTCTTGGTCAAAACTCCTTGCCAATGAGAAGCTTCTAGGAGTGAATCTAAATTTATAAGAACAAATGCAATAGAAGAGAAGGAAAGAAAAAGCCCAGATGAAAATCAGGGAAAAGGAACAGTAGCAGCCTGTTACAGTGAGTGAGACACATTCTTTGTATTTCTTTGCAAAAATGACAGGAGAGGGAGCCCTAGAGCTGTGAAGCTAGAAAAACTGTTCTTTTCTAAAAGTACAGGAAGACTTTACTGAAGGAGGAGAAAGTAGAGGGGGGATGGGGTGAGGAGGAGGGAAGAGAAGAAAGGAAGAGAGCTGGGGAGGAGAGTGAGAGGGAAAAGGATAAGAAGGGCAGAAGGGGAAATGGAAAGGGGAAGTGCGGGGAAGAAGAAATAAATCAATTTTCATGCAAAATTATTATAAGGAAAAGGCAATACACCACAATGATGCAGGCACTGAAATTACAGTAGAAAGATGTCCCCCAAATAAATGAAAATGATAACCTAATATTATTTTTAGCTATAATAAATTAAAGTACGATGAAAGAAGTATATATCAGCTATATAATTGAGGTGATAAGAAAACTATAGATTAAAAAAAAGAAACAGGAAAAATAGAAAAGAAAAAGTTATTTCTATCAGTGTTGAATTTTATTCTTTGCATTTGATAGTTAATCTTCTGGAACTCAATTTTCTACTGCCTTCAAGTAGATGATGGTTTTCTTAATCCTCCTGTTGCTTTGTTCTATTCTCCTTACTGAGTTCTTCTTCACCACTGTCACAGAAATGGATCCTCTGTTTTTTTTTTTTATTCAATTCAGCCTATCTCATAGCAGAAGTAACTTCTAAATCTTAAATAAACTTAAAGGATCCTAAATTGCAAATATATCTCTCTATTCTTGGCCTGTTCCACATTTGATTATTCAGTTGTTCTTGTGTGTCTCACCAACTTCCCACTCACTCAGGTTCAAGATTCCAAAGGCATCTGCATCACTTTGTTAAGCTGCCAGAGTGCAATATACCAGACATGGATCAGCTTTTATAAAGGGGATTCATTCAGTTGCAAGTTTACAGTCTGAGCCTATAAAAATGTCCAAACTAAGGCATCCAGTCACAATACCTTAATTCAAGAAACGATGGGTCCAGAACTCCTCTGTCAGCTAGGAAGGCACATGGCTGGCATCTGCTGGGGTCTTTACTTCTGGTTTCAACCAACTTCCCCAGGAGCATTTTCTTTTTTCATCTCCAAAGATCTCTAGCTATTTGCACTCTGTCACTTCTGCTCTCCAAGCACCTGCATCTCCAAGCATCTCTGTCATTTCTTATCTTTCTCCAAAATGTTTCCTCTTTTAAAGGATTCCAGTAAATCAGTCAAGACCCACCTTGAATGGATGGAATCATATCTCATCTAATTAAAAGGTCACACCCACAATTGGGAATACCACATCTCCATGGAGATAATATAATCAAAAGTTTCTGCCCAACCATATTAAATCAGGATTAAAAAAAGCAACTGCTCTCACAAAATTGAATCAGGATCAAAACACGGCTTTTTTGGTGTACATAACACTTTCAAACCAACACAGCATTCATTACTCTTTCTCCCTTTGTTCATCCATAAACAAACATCCATGTCTGCTCATTTTTTCATTCAAAGTCTTTCTCAAATGTGTCCCCTCCTTTAACTCTCCCCTGTAATTTTTCTAGCTCTGCCCATAACTCCAGCATTGACTCCTGGCATTGATCCTTATTAGCCTTCTGTGACTTCATTCTGTCTCATCTGCAGGTGATATCCTGCAGCCTTCTCACACTTGCCAGATCTAGGGTTGTGCCCCAGAGGATTCATTTACACAGATCGCAAGGTGAGTGTTGCCCCAGTGGGAATGTGTTTCTTCCCTGATTCCTGCCTTCTTTGAGGGCTGCTTATTGCAATAGGTTCCTAACCTATTTCTGTTCTTAGTACAGTTGGAGGAATCAAAAGTTTTAGATAACATAAGTCAGTAGAAATTCCAATGCAATAACTACTGAAATCATATGACATCTTTAAACATCTCAAACCATCCCTAATATCATTCACAGTGTCACACTCTGGAAGTGTTTTGTTTGCTGCTCTTTCAAGTGTTTTTTATAGACATGGAATAGTATCTTTGACGACCTGCTTGAAAAACATGCAGCACTTTTCTCCTCCTTCTCAAAGCTGGCTATACCCTTGTGTTAGTTCTCCAGTGCTACTAAGGCACATACTACAGACTGGTTGGCTTAAACAATAGGAGTTTATTGTCCCACACTTTTTTAGGCTAGAAGTCAAAGTCCAAGGTTTCAGCAAGCTGCCTTTCCTCCTAAGTCTGTAGTATTCACGTGATAGCTGGCTGGGAATTCAGGATGTTTCTGGCTTGTAAATGCATCTCTGCCTCCATCTCATGGTGATCTCTCCCTCTCCCTTTCTCTGGATTTTTTTCCCCGCTCAGTTTAGGTGTCTGTCTAGGTTTCTTCTCTTTGTATGTTAACCAGTCATGTGGACTAAGACCCATCCTGATTCAATTTGGCCTCATCTAAATAGGATCTTCCATTCACAAATGAATGCACACTCTCAGGACCAGGGGTTAGGACTTGAATGTGTCTTTGGGGAACATGATTCAATCTTCAGCAACCTGATATTTGTACCATCACGCAATCTTCTCAGCTCAGTGCTGACTGACTTCACAAATGAAGAGTTAAGTTATGGTGTTGGGTAAATGAAACAATCCTGTTGACAGAAGACTCCCTCATAATAATGCAGAAGAGGACAAGAAAACAGAATGTTGAGGAAGCATTACTGGATTTCTGTGCAGGGAAGGTAGCATGGAGTGACTACCAAGTCTGGGAAGAATGTCACATAAATTTATACTAACGGCGTCTAAGAAAGATGCTGTTATTTAATCAATGGGCTGCATTTCTTGAGAAGAGCTCCTATCTAGAAGGTAAGGGAGATAAAGCAATTTGGGCCTAGTATAAGGGAAATTGTCTTGGAAACTGTGTAATATGTGGGCTATAGTTCTTGAGAAATTCAAGCAGAGGCTGTTGAGCGCTTACTGACTATGCTGATGCAGGATTTGTGCATCAGACCAAGTGGCAGACAAGTTGTCACTAGGGATGTCTCTAATTCTAGAAGCCAAATAGATACTGTAGTGGGGTTATGTCTCCTGCAGGGAGCTAAGAAGGGCAGTGTAAAGTAGAGTGAAACATGGACCATTTTCATTGGCTGCTTTAAGACTTGCATGCTACAGTGTAGGTATTCTTATTATCTAGCAAACTTTCAACTAGAAAAATGGTTCTCTAAACTCCTGTGACTTTATATCTTGCCATTGGCCCTGGTTCCTTCTGGGCTCTGATGCTCAGGGATAGAGGTAGAAGGCCTTGAGGGGAAATACACTCTAACTTCTTGGCCTTTTATGTGCCAACAAAGAAGTCTTTTTGCATCTATGCTTAGATTCAACCCTTGACTTAAATATTTGTACCATCAATTTGTACCATTTAGGTTCTTGCTTCTATTTCTCTTTGCTTCCCCAATGGCATTCCAGCTGGCCTCTAACTCTCTTGTCTTTCAGTCTAGTTTCTCTGTTGCTGTACTCCTGTCACTCCTATGCTGAATAGCTATGGGTTGTAACACTTTCCTGAAACCTAAAATAACTGTATTTACCAGTTATTTGAAAGTCAGATTAAATTTCTAGTAAAAATTTCCATGTGCTTGCTTGCTGGAAAAAAAAGTCTTACATGCAGTTATGATGTTTCTAAGCCTCCCTTATAGTTTTGGGCTTAAACAAATGAACAAGCCCTAGGCAAATGATTATTTTTACCTATTAGCAGGAAATAGAAGCTTACTCTATCACCACCAGTAACTTGGCTTGGTTTTTAAGCATCCCAATAATGAGCATCATTAATTTATTTAACAAATGTTGTAGTCTTCTTTGGGGTAAGTTAATGGACTTGATTTTGTGAGGAATGAGATAGCACATGCCACGTATTTAAACCATTGCCATGCATTTAATAAGTGCTCAATTAATGTTAGCACTCTTGCTACTACTGCTGTGGACAATAATGATGAAAGTGCCATCAATCCAGCTAACAAACAAGCTGTTTTTTCTGTCATGATACTTTGAAGTTGTAGGAGATAAGCTAGCCAACTACAAAGCACCTAGCATGATGTATCAAAAGGAAAAAAACTATATAAATATGTCACGAGATTAGAAGGCTTGAAATGACAGCCAAGGAGGGTATTTTAAAATGTGACTTGGAATTACTCAGTTTGAGTTTTCACTTTACTTAGGGATGACCTGGGAGACAGAGTCCAAATCTTTAGATTTGATGTGGTGTGAGAAGCTGGAACACAAGAGGATCTAGGCATATAGTTGGGCTGGAAATGTTACTCCCTGGAGAATTCTGTGACCATACTTGACTAAAGGAAAGAGCTGGGAAAGGTGAAAAGTGGGTCTTCATGAAAGGAAAAAGACAAGGATACAAGGGTAAAAGGGCATTTTGTTCAGCTAGAGAATTAATGGTATAGGATAAAGTGAGTGCAATGAGAGTATTTCGAGAGACTAAGTCCTGGAATATGGGCATGTACTAGAATATTCCTGCTATGCAGAAGCTAGCATGCTCTGCTAAAGACAAGTTGTTCTTCAAAGATATGGCAACTATCTTGGCAAATATATTTTAAACCAAAATGTTTCACTTATGTCAGTCCACTACTGTTCTAGTTTGCTAGCTGCCGGAATGCAACACACCAGAGACGGATTGGCTTTTAATAAAAGGGGATTTATTTTGTTGGTTCTTCAGAGGAAAGGCAGCTAACTTTCCACTGAGGTTCTTTCTTATGTGGAAGGCACAGGATGGTCTCTGCTGGTCTTTACTCCAGGCCTCTGGGTTCCAACAACTTTCCCCAGGGTGACTTCTTTCTGCATCTCCAAAGGCCTGGGCTGAGCTGCAAGTGCCGAGATGAGGAATGCCGAGCTGCTTAGCAGTGCTACATTGCAATCTCTCATTTAAGCACCAGCCAATTAAGTCAAACATCACTCATTGCAGCAGACATGCCTCCTAGCTGACTGCAGATGTAATTGGCAACAGATGAGGTTCACGTACCGCTGGCTTATGTCCGCAGCAACAAGACTAGGTATGCTCACCTGGCCAAGTTGACAACTGAATCTAACTAACACAACTACCATGATTAATTTCCAGGATTTGGAAAATATATCCATAGAGTTAAGATCAATGTACATTGGAAACTGGAGTACGGGACTAAAATATATATGAAAAGTTTTAGCTAATGTGGCATCTTTATTGTTTTTTTACACACTGGAAAGATGGTGTTGGAAAATAGTCTTTGTTTTCTTTCAGTCTTCAAAATATGAACTGACACATTCCAAATGGAATGAAGGCTATTAGCAGATTGCCAAGCCCTCCAACAATGAATTATAGCTGTCAAACTGTGACATTAGAGAAGTGAAGGTTAATCATTTTGTCACTGGTATTCACAGAGTTCATAATTTTAAACTTTGTACAAATGGAAAATTGTGGTCTTTGGATGCCATTTGTCAGGCTACTGAATGGCAGCACAGAGTTGAATATGACAGATATATTGCCAATGAAAAGCCTGTTTACCTGGGGCTTATCTTTTAGAATACTGTTTGAAGAATGCACAGAATTTTAGGGAAGCGGAATATTCTGTAGGATGAATCTGCTCACATGTTCCTGTGGCATTTGTCTTTCTCCATGTAACATCTGCATGATGTAATAGTGAGTTTACATTATCTGTTCCAATAGACACATTCAATTTAATACTCAGTGTGATTCATTGATATCCCATGCTTCTCTTTTTCTGGATCCCTTTAAGTTACCAAAATCTTTTATATAAAAGCTGCCCTGATCAGTTTTCATTTTAGGAAGATGAGTAAACTTTTATCAAATATTGGGAAAATTCCACCATTAGATGTAGATTTAATTTGATATTGAACAACACCTTAAAGTAATGATGACCTGGATAAAAGAATAGGCTAATTCACTAGAGGTGGCTTTATACTTAGTATGAACTTTAAAAATCAAACTACTTTTACCCTAATAGTAATTGCCATTGGATATTTAAATAACATTTGATCAGAGATTGGGAAAGAGAAATAGAAGAGAGATCACTCAAGACTGATGGGATGGGCCTTGGTATGTTGCTACAAATGGGCAGCATCTCAGACCAACATAGATATCTGGAATTCAGAGGAACATGTTCAGCAACAGAAAATGGTATGGAGAGGGGTCTGGACATATCTCATAAGGGTTCATAAGGAAGAAAAAGTCTAACCTCTGCTAATGGCAACTGTGTTGAATCATTACAATAATCCTCCGAGGTAACATGGCTACTTGTGTAGCCATGGAGAAAAATGGATTAGACAGTCTTGAAGAATTTGCTGAGGTCAATCAACTCTTAAATAGGAAATTGGGATTCAAACAGATCTCGTGTTGGCCCCAAATCCTATGCTTCTTCTAAACCTTTCCACTGTCCAGTAGCGATACCTATGTTTGATGACTGCAGAATGATCAGTCAATTCTGCTGTAGTGGCCTGGGGAAATAGAGGTTTGATATGTGTGTGCTGGGGTTGGTTTAGAAGTTTATTTTCCAAATGTATTAGGCGATAACATTGTAAAAGGCAGGTAAATGTTTCTACACTCATTTGGATGCTACTTTAAATGGCAGAATAGAAAGGGAAACCTCATTGCTCATCTGTCTCTTGAAACAGCAGTGAAAGCAGTTATATCAGCAATAGTATGCTTATTTCATCTTTGCTGAAGGGCATGCTTTTTATTAGTTCAATCATCTCATCTGTAAATCTTAGGAAACTTTCCATTTATAATTATTCATCTTAAAGTTTTGTTTTGTTTGAATTCACAAGAAAAGTCAGATTATCTCTGATGCCATTTGAAGAAGGTTGTAGATGAACAAGCAGCTTTTAGGGTTAGCATGGTACTGAGAAAGGAGTGTGGACTTTTATGTCAGGCCCACCAACACTCAAGCACAGGCACTTACTACTTGTGTCACCCTGGGCATGTCATTTAAATCATCCACCTTTCAATTTCTTTATCTATGAAATGGAAGCAACAATTCCTTCTAACAAATTTGTGGTGAAAATCCAATGAAATAATGGGTGCAGAGAAATTTAGCACAGTATTTTAACATAACAAGTACACAACAAATGCTAGCTACAGAATTAACATCACTGTTATTGCTGTATCACAATGGGAATTTCATTTGTACTCGCTGAGCCTCAGGTGCCCCTTATAAAGTAAGGCTTAAGGGGGTGCGAGGGTGGCTCAGTGGTAGAATTTTCACCTGCTATGTGGGAGAGCCGGCTTCAGTTGCTGGCCCATGTATGTCCCAGACAAACAAAGAAACCAACAAAAACAAACAAACAAACAAACAAAAAGTTCAACAAGTGTTGCTGCAATATAGGGATATTCACGTGGAAAAGGAATGAAATGTGACCCCCGCCATACAGCGTACAAAAAAACCCCCCAAAAACTAGCAAATCTTAAAGTGAGGCTTAAATGAGAACACATATGTAAAAGATTTACCATATCATGGAGTCAGAATAAATGTGAACAACTCTTCTCAATCCGTTTTTATCCAAACACCATTAAGTTGCCGACCAACTGCCCTTTGCTAGGTTTATTTTACTGCCAACACAGAGTCTCAACTGACCCTCTTTTTCCAGAGCCCCAGCATTTCAACATCATCAATCAGTTTTCCAGGAAAATACTCATTCTCAACTTCACCAGCAAGGCACCAAGCCTGGGAACTTTACAGAACAGTGTTTTGAACATAGTGAGTGCTCAAAATCCACACTTGATCTGATTAGATACCAATTGGCTTACTGTATAGGAAATGTCCTAATAAGTTTTTTTTATTTTGCTTCCTTATTGCAGTTAGATGATCTCAATTATACCGAAGTCAATCACACCACTTCTCATCAGCTTCTCTTAGAAGTAATTATTTTGAACTATGTTGGTGCCATTCAAATTGTAACACAGGCACAAATCCCCTGGGGATCTTGTGGAAAAAAAGTCCCAGTTTCAGTACATCTGAGGGTTCGGTGCACCTAAGGTTAGAGGGTTCTGCCTTTTTAGGGTCCCAGACGGTAGCCCCATTGCTGGACTACATTCTGCAGAGCTCTAGTCAATGTTGTGGTGGCTAGTTTATGAATCTATGCCCTATTCAGACTCTGGATCTGAAAGGGAGATCTTATCAGACATTCCTTTCAAGTCAGCTTTTCCACTCAGTTCTGGGTACCTCCTAAATTCACCCCTCCCACTATGAATGAACCTTAAAGTAAAAACACTCAATCCCCCACTCCAGTCCTTTATTTTATCCCTACGAATCTTTGATACATATGTTTTTTCGTTCCAGTGTCCTTTCTCCTTCTCAGTTTCGCAAACTCCTGCTTATCCTTCCAGATTGTGTCCACTTCACTCCTCCTCTGCAAAGTTTCCCCTGGTTTACCCCCTTCCAGACGCCGGCGCCTTCGTACCTGCACTGTGCTTTATGGACACGTTGCACATACATAAGTTTAGCCATCATTACCCTTTCCATGGTAATTTTTCTTTCTATTTTATATTCTTGATGATAATTGAACACTGTAAGGGAATTTCAGCTTTAATTTATGGTATCTGATATTGTTTTTTTTCTTTTCATTAGTGCTGTTGTAGGTTTTACAGAAGTATCAGGTCTGATACTGTTTTATGACATACTAGATGCTCAGTAAATTTAGGAAACTGCAGGTGTATTATAGAACAAGAAGGGATGGTTGGAAGCAGAAAGATCCAGGTCTGAATTCCTGTTATACCAAGATCATTATAAAGTTCGGCAAGTAGCTTACCTTCTCCTGACATATTCTACACCTATAAAAATTAAAATATTTCACCTTACTTTATAAAGACAAATGAGGATTAAATAAGATCGTACATGCATTGCATTTAGTTTCAGTGCCTGAGGAAGTAGTCAAAACATGTTAATAGTGTGGCTCATTATTGTATTGGATTATTGTGAGAATTACCCCAGATGCCATAAATACATATTTATATCTAATGCTTTGCCTCCCATTTTAGAGTGAATGAGCTAAAGTTGTATTTATTTTATTATAGGCTTACTGTATACAATTTTGTTCTATGGCATATCAGATTTTCATAGAATAAGAACTATCTCAATAAATAAAATGAAATATAAAAATGTTTCACATATTATGCCCTTGAATGATGCTTTTCAATTAATTCATGAAAAAAAACATTTTTAGCAACATTTCCACACTGAAGCAACTTTATCACTGAGATTGTTTGGCATTCCAGAGTCAAGCATTTACTATCATACTCTGCAATGGCAATGCAGATTTCACAGTGTTTGTGTCAGTTTTCATTGCTGTTATTGTGGCAAAATCCTCTCTGATCCAACTGGCTGAGAAGTTGCCTGAATTATTCCCTCCCTCCTAGAGTTTCACTTTTTTGTAGCAGAGATAAATGGATTAAGATCATGAAATAATTGAGGCACATCAAGTGGAGAAGACAATCACTTTCCATAGAGTTGCCTGCATTGATTGCAATTTGAATGCATGATGACTCCTTTCCCAAGAGTGTGGAAATGTAATCGTTTGTAAAATACCCAGATAGTCTCTCAAGGAAACTAATTAATGGCATTATTATCTTAAGCACAGCAAAGATTATTAAAAAGTTTTCTGTTACCCAAAATACTCTAGAAAATAAATTATGATGATCTTGGATACTGTGCTTTAATGAATCTTCCATTGATTTCCTGTATGTTTACAAAGAGGTTTTAGGCTTTACTCTCAACAATTTACAAAGCACATGGAAAGGATAGTTCTATGGGTATAGGAAAAAGAAAATGTAGCCTGCTGCCATTGGACATTGTAAAGCAAAAGCCAAGAGCTTGAAACTAAGGAAATAAATGCCAGTCTATTTATTATTATTATTATCATTATTAAAATGAATAGAAAAGACTTTCTTCTAGCTCAGCTTCTTCCATGTCCCCAAGAACTCTAGGTTTTCTTAACTTACGGATAGAATCTCAACAATGAAAGAATTAACAGCTCCAATTGTGGACTCCACAAATTCCCTTTACTTCTGAACCACACTTTCTTCCTTTGCAGACAAGAAATCATAGTTCTTGCCTTATCTCAATGTTGTGAAATCCAATAAAACCAGTGGCACCCACCAAAGCACTATTACGTGGAGAACGCTTTTGTTGTCCTTAGAGACAGAGAGGCATTTTTCTTTCTATTTTTAGATATACATAGTAAAATGCACACAGTAAAAAGGTGCATTAAAACACATGTATAGTGGGCAGGGTGACAGTGGTTCAGTGGCAAATTCTCACCTGCCATGCTGGAGACCCAGGTTTGATTCCCAGTGCCTGCCCATGAGAAAAACAAAAGCAAAAACCACACACATGTAGTATATACTCAGGCCCAGAAGTTTGACAGCACCAAAAGGAACCCCTTCCATGGCCATACCCAGCCACCTTTCCCCATTCGCATTCCTTTCTTTCACCCCTAAAGCTAACCTTACCCTGAATTTTGTGATAACCGTTTTCTTATTCTATCTTGCTATCTATCCAATACAATCATTTATCTATTTTTATCAACAACTCATGCATTCCTAAACAATATAGCTAAATCTTCAGTTCTGTCTCTCCTCCTCTCCTTGGACCTTTTCCTTTCTCTTTTAAATTTATGTAAATGGACTCATTCCCTATTTATTACTGATTCCACAATTTAGCTTTTGAGAGTCATCCACGTTTTAGCTTTTGGCTGCAGTTTTCATTGCTATGTAAAGCTCCATTGTGAAAACACATCATAAATTGGGCAGGCCACGGTGGCTCAGCAGACAGAGTTCTCGCCTGCCATGCCTGAGAACCAGGTTTGATTCCCAGTGCCTACCCATTCTAAAGAAAAGATCTTTGGGTGCACAGATGGTTCTGTGGTAGAATGCTCGCTTTCCATGTGGGAGACTTGAGTTAGATTCCCAGACCATGCGCCTAAAAAATATAAATACACACACACACACACACACACACACACACACATAATATAAAAATAATTTTTTTAAAATTATTTTTTTAAATATATATGTCACAAATGACCTAATTTATGGTTGGAACATTGGGATTATTTGGCTACAGCTAACAATGCTATTATGAACAGCCTTGTATATCTGTTCTGCCACAAATCTAGAATTTCTCAAGAGTATATCCATAGAAATCTTTTGGATTTAATTCACATTTTCTTACCATATTTTCTTATGTGTATTGGCTGCTTGGATTTTCTCTTTTGTGGAGTGCCTCCTCAAATCTTTTGTCCATTCTTCCTCTTTGGTAGTCTGCTTTTTCCTTATTGATTCATATTACTTCTTCATATATTAAGAATATTACCCCTTCTGTTTGTGTATGTGTGTGTTGGAAATATCTTCTTCAAAGATATTTGAACAACAAAACACGTTCGTTGAAAATATTTACACTTTCATTTGGTGTGTATTATATATATGCATGTGTGTGTGTGTGTGTGTGTATTTGGCATCAGCAGTCCCTGGGTGTATGTTATATTTTGATGATCAGAAGTTAATCCTGAGTATTAATTTTATCTCTCTTCTTTTATGATTAGTGTTTTTTTGTTTCTTGTATAAGATATCCTTCCTTACCACAAATTTCAGAAAATATTCTCCTATATTACCTTCAAAACATTCTGCTGCTTTACCTTTCATATGTAGATTTGCAATCCACCATGAATTGCTCTATTCATTGTTTTAATCAGATCCAATTAAAAGACGGAGATCTCACTAGTTATTTTAGAATAATTTAATATAAAGAATGTTTGCTGAGGTGTCAAATTAATTGTCTTTAATTGCCTCATTCTTAAAAGATAATTTCACTGCATATAGAATTCTAATCAAGCACCAATTTTCTTCCAGTACAGTGAAGATGTTATACTTTCTTCTGGCTTCCCTTGTTGCTATAAGTCTGTTATTCTTTTGTAGCTATATTTTTAGCTAATTTTAATCTTTTCTTTCCCTTTGAAATTCACTGAGATAAATCTTTCTTTATTTTTCACTTGCAATTGTTGGGCTTCTAGAGTCTGTGATTATTTCATTATTTTTGGAATTTCTCATCCATTCTCTCTTCAGCTACTTTTTCCTTTTCTTTCCTTTCTCTTTTCTTTTAGGAACTTTGACTGAACATGTGTTGCATCTTCTCTTTTTCTTATGTCTCTTAACTGTTGTTAACTTATCCCATGTTACTTTTCCTTTGTTGTGTTCTGGATAAAACCTTAGTATTTATCTCCAGTTTCCCATGTTTCTCTTTCGGTATGTCTAATGTGTTATTAGATCTATATATTTTTTAATCTTGTATATTTTTCTTTTCACTCAAGTACTTCGCTTTTTGTTTTTCACATCAACTTCACATTTAATAATGCCGTGCTATGTAAAGATATTTTGCAACTTGAATTTTTTTTCTAAAACATAGTAAGCAAGATTAAAAGTCACGTTTGCTATTGGAAGAATATCTTTTCTCATTGTCGGTTCTTGTTTATGGAGCCTTATTTTTCTTTGTATGTCATTTATGTTTATCTATAGTATTTTATCTATACTACTCATAACTTTATATAAACTAAATAAATGCTATTTATGTTGATATTTATAATATATTAAAATTTATTTTATTTTGTGTTTTTTTGTTTAGGACAGAAGTGGCTTTAGTGTTCTGCTTACTTCTTTATGTCGCCTTATTTAACTATATGTTGGCTTGAGAACTCCTTATTATCTCACCTCTTTAATGCTTCTAAGAACATTTTAAAAACAAATTTCATTCATTTTATGATAATAATTTATCACAGCCTTTTCAGTGGAAAGCTTTGTCTAAATTATACAGCCCATGATATTCTTTAAAGCAGATGTTCCTGAGATAAATTTTCATGTGGCATGGCTTTTTCTTTGGATAGAATATGTACCTTGTTCCTTTGGTAACAACCACTGAGAAAAAAGAAACCAAGTAAATTATATTTCATTGATGCCTCTTGCTTTTCCCCAAATACCCATTTTGTTTTGGGCAGAGAATTTCATTAAAAATATATTTCGAAACCATATTTTCTTCAGGATGTTCTTAGTAGCAACACCTTAGTCCACAACTAAATTTCTTTCCACAAAAATAATGAAGGGTGTGTTTTGTTTTAATCTGAGATAAATCTTGTGTGCTTTTCTTTATTTTTCACTTGCAATTGTTGGGCTTCATGATTATATGAAAATTCACCCTAGTGTTTAAACTTGCTTAAGACATTTGTGAGGCAGTTGAACATTTAACTGCCATAATATGGATTAAATAATAAATGTAAACTAATCTGAAATATCTGATTTTCCACTCATAGAAACTGGAACCACATGTATTCTCCAAAGGTTGGCCATTCTGGGCCAAGCTTGACACTAAAGGCACATTTCAGCATCTATACAGCAACCTTCTTATCTTATCCAGCAGTACAGTCTATCATGAGTAGACTACTTGAAATTGATGATCTTACTTTAGGCAGGTCAGAGTTTTTTCTCTTTGTAGCCTGCAGTTATATCTTAGAGTTGTCAATAGCACCTGTTCAAACAAGCTGTCTTTTTCCTTCCATAAATGATAAAACTGACATTAGAGATGATGTTGATGGTGAATATAGTAGAAATCAACAAAGCTCAGATGAATGAGAACCTGTGGGATTTAGTGGATTAATTGTACACGCTGCTGGATTCTAATCTGAGCACCCATTTGCCAGTCCTTGAAGAAAAATCACATGCAGTCTTTGCCTTAGTTCATTACTTTCACTCCAGTGAAGGTTAAGGCAATAAATTAGTAAATAACCATAGAAAGGATTTACTGAGAAATATTAGCACGATGGATAAAATAAGAAACCGTGGAAGTGGATGGCAAGAGGGAACTCCAATGAAGGCTTGCATAAGCAGTGAAATGTAGTCTTAGATATGATGTATGAGAAAGAATAGAAATAAGGAGAACAAAGTGGTGAGGGACATTGGGGAACACATTTCTATCTGTGCTCGTAGTGGAAAAGATGTGAGCCTGCCCTAGGGATGGAATGAAGGGCAATGGGTTTGGAGGGCAGTGAGTGAGAAGCAAGTTTGCTTGAAATAGAAATTTGCCAGTGCTGGATCATGCAGGTTCTTTCAGGCCCTGGTAAGATATCTCTTGGAAAGTGGGGAAGCATATTAAAATTTGAAGCAGACATGCCATTAAAGAAGCTAATCTGTCAGAGCATGAAATATTGGTTATATATTTCTGATGACCTTAACGCTTGGGCAAATCAAAACAGTTAAGCAGTAAGAACTTCAGGGTCTTTGTCTGGAAAATTCCAGAGGTGGCCCTGTAATTTAAATTCTCTTTCAGATTAAAGACTCTGAGTTCAGTGGGCTGCATTGCAGGTGAGCCCAGGACTGTTGAAAGGACTCTGCTCAGAGTTTAACTGGGGCTGCCAGAACCAAGTATAGACCAAACCACCACAGGCTTGGGAGTGGACAGACCATCTTCCCACTGTCAGATAACCCAGGTTCAGAAGGAAGATCAGCTCCTCAGATTCTGATGAAATGATTGCAGGTCTGACCCCATTTTTCTCAATATGGTCATGTACAAGGATTTCTGGGGCCAATTTAGTGATAAATGCCGTAAGTGGTTCTTCCAAGGTTGCCAAAACTTTTGTTTGTTTGTTTGATTTATTACATGTATTGTTTTATTGTATGCGTAACCAGACATACAATAATTATAATGACAAATAACAAACATGCTGAATGTTTTGAGGCCATTTTAAGTGGCACCTTTTCCATGTACATAAATAAAATGCTGCTTTTTTTGTTACCTTGAAATACAGTACTGCTAAGAGTTTTATATTTTTATGTAACTACTCAAGTGAATGAGCATAAAGGAAAGAGGAAATGGACTATCTATGTTATATGAGGTAGAAATTATTATGTCTTTCTGGAAATTAGCCTAATATGCCCAAGAAACCTGAAACCATTTGCCTTTTAGCTATACTAAGACTAAGAACATCTCCCTGATCTCTTTTGTCACAGGCCACCAATTCCACTGCATTCACTTTACTTACAAGTGTTCAGCCTGTTTACTCATTAAGGATTTGGGAAACAGTCTACACCTAGAAGATTATAAAGAATATTGATATATTTTGTAGTTCATTTTTTGCAGTTACAATTCTTTTTCCACTAACTCATTTGAAGCCTGAAATATTTCTTCTTACATTTCTAAACATACTTTTTGGTTGCTTTTTCTTTTTTGAATGTTGGACTGCTTTTGTTGGTTTAAATACAACATGTGTGTGAACAACTCCCCAGAAAAGAGAGGTACTTTTTTGAAATACAATGATCCATGTCACTGAACTGTCAGTGCACTCAATATTGTTGACTTGATGAATTTAAATAATAAAGGAGTTCATGACTAAACTTTTCAAAGATGAATGCTTGAAACAGGAAGATTCTTAGTGACAGCATTTAGTGTATTAAGATGTGTTAGATATTTATCAGGAATCATAAAGTGTTTATGTTAATTCTGTAATGAACCTAACTTTGAAAACTTACCAAAATTCAGTAGGAACTCTGAACCAGCCGCTGTGCTATTGGGTAAAATGAAGGATCAATCTGAGCCAAAAATAAACTAGAAAAAATCCCTTGTTCAGGCTTTGAAAACTATCTTAGCATATGGGAATGAGACTATTCCCCAGATTAAACAACCAATTTCAATTAAAAGAGCTAAGAGCTAATGCAACCTGTAAGGCAGCATCTCTCATGATGGTCTTCAGCTCAGAAGCATGCAAAGCAAGGAAAAGTAAAACTCTTTAGGGTGGTGCAACGGTGGCTCAGTGGTAGAATTCTCGCCTGCTGCACCAGAGACCCGGGTTCAATTCCCAGAGCCTGCCTATGCCAAAAAAAAGTAAAACACTTAACCTTCACCCATTCAAGAACTTGAAAATGCCCACCGGGAAAGGCAGCTATTCAATGTAAACTATACAGTATTATATAGAAGGATGTGCGTGTGTTTCTGTGTGTGTGTAAGTCATGCTTATAGAGATTTATTGACTGGCCATGAAACCTTATAAAGAGTTGCATACAAATCTAGCAGAGGCCGACTTGTAAGGGAGATGCCAGCTGAGTATGGTAGGCTAATTCAGCATAAGCAGCAAAGCAAGGGCCAACACCTGGGGTGCCACTCAGGAACCACAGAGAGGAAAATGGGGAGTATTTCAGTTTGTGAAATACTGCCAGGATGCAATATACCAGAAATGGAATGGCTTTTAAAAAGGAACTTTATTAAGTTGCAAGTTTATGTTTCTGAGACCATACAAATGTCCAAACTAAGACATACCTTGATTCAAGAAAGGCCGATGTCTGTGACATGGGAAGGCACATGGCTGGTGTCTGCTGATCCTTATTCCTGGTTCCATAGCTTCCAGCTTCTGATGCCAGTGGTTTCCTGTCTAAGTGTCTGTGGGCCTCTACTGGACTCCTGCGGGGCAAAACTCCAGCTTCTGGTTTCTTTAGCATCTCATGGGAAGACACATGGCGATGTCTGCTGGACTCTGCATCTCCAAACAGATGCATGCGCCCTCTCTATCAGCACTTCAAGCATCTCTCCAAATGTCTGTGTCTCTGTCAGCTCTGAAGCAACTGTGCTTTCTCCAAAACATTCCCCCTTTTAAAGGACTCCAGTAAACTAATCAAAACTTGCCTTGAATGGGGCGATCTCCATCTAATCAAAAACCACATCCACAATTGAGTCAATCTCGATGGAAATAATCTACTAAAAAATTTCCACTTACAATATTGAATCAGGATTAAAGGACGTGGCTTTTCTGTGGTTACAAAACACTTTCAAAACAGCACATGGAATAATGTCATTTTTTCCAAATATAATACTGATATTAGATGCAAAAGTCAGAACGTACTGAGGACCACAGGAGCGATGCCTTGCTGTACCTGTGCTCTGTCAAGTGGCAAGGTGTAGGCTCTTGGCCTAACAGTAGACCTTCCCCAGTCATGCAGCAAAAGAAATAAAGAGGATAAGAGAGAACAGAAATAAAGTCCTGGGAAAAAAAAATTACCATAAAAAAATTCATATTGTTTAGTATGACTAAAATCAGGTTTTAAAAAGAATCTTAATATTTTACTTTTGCCTGTTTAGGAAAAAAAATTGATTTTAAAAAGCTGTTGCTTCAAATTTCTGAGGTGCTTTTTGAAATTGTCCTGTGCAATTAGTACGCAATTCCAGAGTGGCTAAAGAGGGGAAAAAATTTGAAGAATGGCCACTGGAAGACTTGAAACAAATGATATAAATGACAGTGTCATTGGGCTTCCGGAAAAAGGGCAATGAAATTTGGGGAAGTCCTATGTAACCCCTTTAATTTTGATCATCAGTGTTTCTGATAAAGTATATTATAGTAAGGTTCATTACATCAAGTAGATACCTCTAAGTTCTTATTTGCTATATATAGTGATTATTTTGTTTTTGAAACATTTTACTCATTTTCTGCATGCACTCAAAAGCTTATGTTCCCATTTTGCCTCAACCCTTTCCCTCTTTAATTTGATGGAATTACAGTTCTCCAGAACATCGCTTACTGCCAAGGTACTAATTGGTTGTTAGACAAAAATGTCATCAGAGGAAGTCACCACCCCTATATGAGTTTTAGCCTTTCGATTTTGCAAATGTTCACAATCTCCTTCCAACAATTTATTTCCCTCTAATCATGTTCAGCTGATAAACAAGACATCTGTCAAAGCACATAAAAAAAAGAAATGGTATAAAAATGGAATGACATCTAATTTTTCTATTTATTTAGATGACATGTTTATTTATTTTCATTACATCTGAAATATAATAATTGCATTTTCACTATAATCATTTTGGACAAATAAAACTTCAAGTACTCAGTAAAAGAAACTGGCAGTCATTGAATGCCTACTCTTCACCTGGAGATTTACTAACGTTATCTAATTACCTTGCAACATCTTGTGAGAAAATTATTATTATCCACACACACCTAATTGAGGTTCAGAGGTTGCCACAAGCCCAAGGTCCATGATTGTGTATGACAGAGCTAAGATTTGAGCACAAATCTTAGAAGACTAAAGATCTTTGGTGTTTCCTCTATTCTTGGGACTTCAGGTGTGGTTCAAGGCCAGCAATGTGGGCATTACCTGGGTGTTTGGTAGAAATGCAGAACCTCGGGCCCACCTGAGACCAAAAGTGTAAACATCTTCAGGAATCAGAATCTTTAGAGTCCCCAGACTAATCCTATGCACATTAAACACTGAGAAGCCCTGATGACACATGCTGCCAAAGCAGTCTGCTCCTATTTCCTATTGCTTCTCTTCTATGACCACAAGGATGATCATGGGGTCTTCTTTTAAAATAATTTTATTTTATTTTTATTTCCTCATAAAAAAGTGACAATTCAGAATCTCATAGCGCTATTCCTGCTTTTCAGATATTTTTTTTCTTTTTTCTATTTAAATAGTCTCTTCTCACAGACAGCATCTTTTCTTCTTCACCTGAACATCTACAACAATTTTTTTCCAGCACATTGGCTTCCTTTATCATAAGGTGGCAGATGGTTCTGATGTTACCCAATGTGTGTTGTAGGGAAGAGTATTTTCAGGTTAATTCAAAGATTCTGCACATTTCCATTTTATTTTTCACGTACCTTGCATAATTGCTCTTGTGTATGCCCTTAAACATGATTTTTGTGCATATATAATAAAAGGAAAATCAAGGTATCAACTGGTGATTTTGAATAAGCCCCTTCGAGTTTTTCCCTTTCATTTGAGTGGCTTCGAGCTCATAAAACACATTTTATAATTACACTGTGTGCCATTCACTTAAATCCAAATAATGCAATGCTACATTAAGATCATTTTACTAAATGTTCCAGGAAATAAATATCCAGATTGATTTAAAGTCAGTGTAAAAATTCACTTTTATTCCAATTTACCATTAAAAATTAAGAATTGCTTATGAATGTCTATAGTCAAATGATGCCATAATATAGAAAGAAGATTGTATCTGTAAAATTATAGCTTATATATCTATAAATACCTATGTAAATGGTATGGCTGTGGATAAATGGATATGTATATACATATAAATTTGTATATGTGTATGTGTATTTTCATAAGGATTATATGTGTGGTTTCTGGTAGTCTTAACGTTAAAAAAAAATCTCCAAATGAACCTATCTTCTCTCACTTCTCAGAAATGCTTCTCCATTATTTTTCTGCAACAATAAAACCTTTCTTACTCATGATTTTAAAATTACATATGCTTCACTTGTAAATTCAACCTGGTACTTAGTGAATTAGGATCATCTTGAAATTATGACAGTGTTCATTCAATAAATATGTATTCATTGTTTTTGTTTCTTTGTTTACCTCAGTTCATTCTTTCATGATGGTAAAAGAAGATTTGGTCTCTACCCTCCTAGAGTTCATAATATTGCGGGTTTAGTGAAAACACTAAAATTACTGTGTGGCAGTCTCAGTACTCAGTCATATCTGCTTCTCATAGTAGCTTCTATTGGGCCTGAGCCTGGAGAGAATAGTAGAAATTTTCCAGGCTGATAAATGGACACAGTTCTGAAGGCAAAGAAATGAGGAATGATGCAAGTGGCTGGAGTAGTAACTAAAGAGGAAGTGGTGGGAAAAGAAGCTGGACAGAGAGATGAGGGTGGGTAAGACCAATTCAAGAGAGACATTGCATGTCACGCAAAGGAAGAAAGAGTTGTGAGAAGCCATGTGTGGTAAGCAGAGTAATGCTCCCCAAAGGTTTACATATCCCAATGCCCATAACTTAGTTATGTGGCCAAGAGAAATTAGGTAGCAGACAGAATTAAGTTTGCTAATCAGCTCATTTTAAAGAAATCATTCTAGATGATCCAGGAGGGCCCAGCGTGATCAGAAGTGTCCTTAAAGTGGGAGAGGGAGGCAAATGCGGACTGATGCAGTGTGAGACCTCCACCGTTCCTGCTTTGGAGACAGCAGAAGGGTCCTAATCCTTTGGCACTTTGTATTTTCCTTAAGAAATCCTACTTGAGATCATAGAGACGTTCTACTCTACTTCCTTCTTAAAGTTTTAAATGCTCAGATCTTTATATTTGAGTATCAAATCCACTTGAATTTTTTTTTTTTTGTAATGAGGGTTTAGTGGGTATCCAATACTATTTTTCTCCACGTGGATGTTTTTAAAGAATTTTAAGCAGAGACATTGCAGCATGAGGTTTAGTTTTGCTTGAGACTGGATTCGGTTGGAGTGTGACTCAAGATAAAGAGACTAGTAAAGAAACTATTAGTAAGGAAAGAGAAGCTGAGGATCTGAATTAGGAAATTGGTAGTACGTAGGGCAGACAGATATAAAAGATATTTAGAATTCATGAACAGAAAGGATTTGCTAACTGATTTTAATGTTAATATAATAACACTCTGATCTTCATTTCTCCATAATTTTTCAAAATGAAGTATTCTACTGCCCTACTGTGGAGCGTTGTCCTTCAGTACTCTCTGCTATGAATGCTTCAGACATCTGCAAGCTTCCCTCTCTTAATTCCTTCAATTCTCTGCTGAAATGATACTTTTTTCCCATTAAGACTCCCTTTGATTACCCTTTATAAAATAGTAATGCCTCTCTCCAAGGCATACGCACATACGTATACCTGGTAATACCTAGGTCTTTACCATGACTTATATTGTTTTATGTGATTTATTATCATCTCGGCATGACTGTTTCATATTTTCTGTGTGCTTTCTCTAGAATATAAGTTATATGAAAGCCATGACTTTGTTTGTTCATTGCTACCTCCCCAGGACCTATAACAGCGCCTACTAAATATTCATTGAATAAACAGATGGGAAGATTGCAATGCTAATGAAATTTATTAACTTTTTAAAAGAGAGTATGTATTGGCCTTGTAATGTTTTTGGAACTTTAAATAACTTTTGTCTATTGGGCTTAAGGCTCCCTGCCTATCAGATTTCATTGTAATCTGGGGTTTGTACAACAGTTTACAGACAAATAGAAAAATAAAGATAACAAGCAGTAGGACGCTTGTGAGTACCCCAGTTAGACCTGCACATATCTGGATAAGCCCATCCATCAGCTTTATTCTACATAGACAGTGGAAGGGATGACCTCCAAGTTAATTAAAAGTTTAAAGATAAAAGAAAATGAAAGTTTGAACATTTTATTGGCCTACATCTCAACACCTGTCCTGCCTGGACTGAAGCAATCCCATCGTGGGTAATTCCCTCCACTCCCTCCACAGAAGCTGGGTTTACCAGCAGTTTTTTTATGGTTTAGTAAAGCCATAATGTTTACTAAATAAAATCACAAAGTACATCATTCATACTCCTTTGATGGTGTTCAGCACATCATAGTCAGTACCTTATGAGACCTTCTCTCCACCATATCATGTTAATGCAAATACATTGTCTTTTGTGGCATCATCTCATTGAAATCCATTCCCTTGCCTGCTAGATCTGATTGCATTGTTAATTTTGTGGAGGAGACCATAAAGATGAGGAACGTATCCAATTTAGAGATTCTCTGTTGGGGTGATCTTTTCCAAACCAAATTTCAATTGTTAAAAAAAAACCTTGGACATTGGGATCCAATGTCGTATCTGAGATGAGACTTAGGATGAGCCTACGCCCAGGTTGTGAGGAAAGATCAAATTCAAAAGGAATATGGCAATTGGACGTGGCAGGGGACTTGTCAACCCCAGGACCCATGAAGCAGGAGGGTTACTCCAGGAATGCTCTTCTTGTCATTGAAAATCATCATTCTCTGTAGTCTGTACACACTCGTGATCTTCTTTGAGGTAATTTATAGTACAGCAGCTTCGAGCAGATGAAAACATTTCCTTCTAAGCACCGAAATGTATAACTCATAACTCATCAATGGGTACCTTAACAGAGCAGGCCTTTTGAATGACCACTATTTGTGAACATCATAGAGGTAACTTTAAAAATATAGTAGTTCATAGGTTACAAGGAGTTCTAATCACAATAATATACAGAACAATAGATAAACAGATAATTAATGTATTGAAGAGTAAAACTGCAAAAGTGTTTAGGGATTTGTCAAAGATTAATTTTATAAGTAATATTAATTACTATCATTATTAATGAATAGCAATGTAGATTCTAAAACCTAAGGGCCACACAGGGCCTCTACTCTGAAAATATCCCTGGTGCAGAGCATGAAGGCATCAGGATTATGCTATGGAAGTTTTCTTTCACATATATTAGCTCATTCTATTCTTAATGATAAATCTATTCAAGTTCTCAGTGAGCACTTGCTGAGAACTGATGCATTTGGTGTTCTGCTAAGCACTTCGAAACTATAGGCTACTTTAATTCTCACAACTCTGTGATATTGGGCCTATTGCTAAACTGATTTTACAGAGATGGAAATTGAGGCACAGAAAGGTTACATAAACCACTGGAGATTACAATACTAATAAGTGCAAGAGTAATAATCTGCATTTACAGATCTGTTGCTACATAAGTATTTTTATTTTCATTGCTTTGTGGTTGTGAATTGTCATCACTATCTGTCTGGTTCAATTCCTTTCACTACTTTATAAACTCTTTGTAAATGAGATGTTAGTTTGGGTTATACTATGCTTTGAAATATACGTATTTGAACTGCTAAATCCTCCACATGCACATTGTGCCATTGTGCCTTCCTCAGCATCGGCAAAATTCCCAGGAACTTCTTGCTCTTACTTCCTGTTGCAGTTAAATTTTGTTTTCCATGCATCTTACCTCAAATAACTGCTCCCTCATTTTTTTCCCAGCTGCTTTTATTGATTTCCCCACCATTTCCAGAAGGAAAAGCAAAGGTTTGTAGGAGATAAGTGGTAGTATTTTCATAACAGTTCACTATATCAAAAATGAATAGTTTAGTATTTGACATTTCCCTTTTTAAAAATTGGCTGTCTCTACTTCCTGAACTCAAACCAGAATCTTCTCTCTTCTTGATCTTTCTCATGGACCCTCCAATTGCCTCCATGTGGCTAGAACCCTCCTTCTGTCCTCTCCATTTGATATAATGAACATCTGAGCTCCATTTCCTTTGCTCTAGAAATCTTAGAATTCTTCTGACCATAACATGTAGATAAATGTAATCTCTCTGTCACAGTCCTTAGCCTCCTACATGGGCACTGTGGCATGCGGTTTTGAATGGTAGTCTATCTAGGTATTTTCCCAAATAAATATCCTTCTACTACAGAGTAACAATGTTTGCCTGAACTAAAATCTACTTCTTTGTAGGGTACAAGGAATTATACTCCAAATGTTTTTTCGCTTTCCATGTGTATGGAAAGATTACCCCATATTTGGGTCTTTAATTGTGCTTTTGCTTCTTCACCTTCAATTGTACACTTCTAAGGCTTTCCAAGCAATAGCCCCTCCTGGATCGTGTAGGTTTTTGGCACCATTCCCTTCTGTACCTTCTGTGGACCTCTTCCCAAGTAAGCTAGGAATAGCCACCTCTTCCCATTCCTACCCCCTCCTATACAGACATTTTCTATATTTAAAACATGAAAAATATAAAATTTTGATCATTCCATCTTAGCTTTCTTAGGGTTCTATGACCTGTTTGATGATACTGGTCTATTTGCTCTGTTCGTTTTCTCCAAAGACTTTTTTCCTTCTAGTGTATCTACTCCAGGGCTATTGAGCTCAAATTGGCCCAAATCAGATTCAATTGAACCTAGACTGTGAAATTGTTCCCAAGGCAGAATGGAGATTTATGCGTCACGACGCTGGGTGAAAGTGGATTTAATGAGGATGATAAAAGCCACTCTTGCTCAGGAGGTACGCCATGGTATTGCACCTAATACCACATATACCGCCATCCAGAGTTCTGTGTTTGTGGCAGACTTCAAGAACACACTCTTGCCCATTGACACCTTTAGAACCTCTCCCGTGGTCCTCTCTGTGCTCTTGGAGTAGAACATGCCTAATCCTTTCAGAACCACTGCAGATCCTGATTGCTCTGGTTAAGACAGCAAACTTGGGGTTAACAAGCAGAGGGAGGACCGTGTATGAAGAATAAAAAGGGTTACAGAAGAGGGCAGCTAACTTCCCATGAGAGATCGGACTATATAGAACAGGAACCCTAGGAAAGAAAAGCCAGATGGGATGGCCCAGATGACTTTCTTTCAGACACATGAGTCAAAGCTCATCACGGGTTCCTTCTCAAGGAGTGTCTGGACACTGAGGCTAGGGTCATGACACAACTTTTGATCTACATCTTTATTTTCAAGTTTCAAGTTTGTTTACATGTTTATGTGGTACTTTATAGGAAGTCTCTTTCTCTTTCTGCATAAAGCTACAAATTCAAAATCTCTAGCTTTCAAATTCACCATGAACTATGGTGCTCTCTTTAGGTGTTTTTGGTTTTTCTGAGACTGACAGATCTACCTGAATGTTGTCATAAAGATTCTGATTCTAATGAAGGGGTAACTCCACAGCAACTCCTGTTTCCCCCACACCACCTCAGTGCATCCTTCCTTGTCCTGACACATGTATACTTTAGAGAATCATTCCCCACCCAGGCCAATCTAGTGCACTACATGTTAAATGTGTTTGATTGTTCATACATACTTACTTGATATTTAATTTCTGCTTTGGAAAATACTTTTTGACTTGTTCTAAATACATACCAATATACCTTAAAGAAAATAGATATACTTCAATGATTTCTTTTTCAATTCTAAGTAATCATGATAATGCCTTTGTGAAAAGTCGTTCAAGCACCTTCTGAGAGAGGGGGCACCAGCGCCTGATCCCCAGCCTCTAACTCAGCTCTTGCTCTCAGTCACATCTTTGAATGCAGGAAAGTCCTCAGGTCTTTCTCTCAGGCTGACCCACCCATCAATGTGCTTTCTTAAATAAAATAATCATTTTAGGAATGAAAACTGGTCAGAGCCAGTTTTTGTTTTAAATGGCAATTAATTCTTTCTTCTTGCCAAATGCAGACAACTGTTACTATGTGCTGGGGCTGGGACAAGGGGTGGGAAGAGTAACCAGGCTGGGAGTAACCAGTAGTTGTAAACTGTAATGAAAGCCACTGACTCAGATCAATACTGCCCCTCACCCCCAACTCCCCAATATGCTCTATTGAAGAAAGTCAAGCTAAATTTAATTCATTGTCCAGTTCCCCACTGGAGGCACAGTGCATGGAGGATCTTTGAATCTCAGTGGACATGAGAATCCAATGAAGGGAAGCCACCCTGCTCAGCTGTCCTCCAGGATAATAGAAGAGGTACCCTGTGCTAACAGCCACAGGGATTGTGCCACCCTGTACAACTCTAGTGGGCCCCAACTTATCTTGTGCAGAGGTCTCTGGGACAGCCTCCCAGGTGCCTACAAGGTGCTGGGTGAAGAACTGGGTGGGGACGCTATGACCAAACTTGCCCACGGTGACCATGCCCTCACCACCATCTCCCATCTCCCCCACTTCCCTCCTACAGATCAAAGTGAGGGACATGTCTGAGTTTTCTATTTCACAAAAAAAAAAAAAAAAAGTCATTCAAAGGATAATTAAGAGATATTGCTAATTAGGATCATGCAGACAGCAAAATTTTCATGCTTAGCCTTATTTGAATCCAGTATTAACTTTTCAAGATTTACAATTCCAGCATTAACTTTTTGTCACCATTAATGGAGAATTTAGCCCTACTGAAACTAGGTTAGCTGCTGTTTACTCTGACCCAGTTAGTGAATTTGGTATTTTTTGGAACTTACCATGAGATGCTGCTAAGCCAGAGATATGTAAACCACGCTAGAATAAGACTTTATGAATGTAACATAAACATATATACACTGTCAAATAAATTATTCAGAATGTTATCCTGGAAAGTTCAGAGTGAGAATGCCTGATTTGAATTCCAGCTTATTCATTTGCTCATTCATCAAACATGTATTGAATACCAGCCCTCGGCGAGGCAATGGAACCAGGTCCAATCTCCTAACAGTATAGCCTTGTCCATACGATACTCTCATCTCTAATCCTTTGTTCTTTTAAGGGTAAAATGGGAGGAAATAATATCTGCTACAGTGTAATATAATAATTATAGTCAAACATAATAATATGTGTCCCAAGTTCTTAAGAGCATTTAATGAGGTGATATGTTAAAATAGATGAGACAACAGAGGTGGAAGCATTTTACAAATCCTAAAGTAATTACTGTCATTATTGTTGTTTGGGCTAACAGTGAAAAACATTTTACTCTGAATACTATGCTGAGCTCTGTAGGAAGGAAAAGGTTATTCAGGACTTGTTGCTAACCTTTAGTTGCTTAGCAAACAGTACAATGACAAGGTTTAGAAAATACAAAGTACATGGTAAGCAAATCCCCATAGCTGAGTTAAAGGACTGTAACTGGCAAATGAGTGAATAATTGAAAATGCACTTAGTGTAGGCAGCTGTGGTAGACTGAATTAGGCACCTAAATTTAGGCATGTTATGAACCTCATTCAGTCTTCCTCTGGGTGTGGTCCCATTGCAACTAGGATCTCTTGAAGATGTTATTTTTGTTAAGGTGTGACCAGACTGAATGAGGATAGGTCTTAATCCAGGTTAGTGAAGTCCTTTAAAAAGCAGAAGTTCAGACATAGGATGAGAAAACCAGAGGAAGAGCAGGATGCCAAAAGACAAAGGAAGATAATGGAGAGTCCGTCACCAGAGATGCCAGCCAAGGTACCTCAAATAATGCCAGAGGTCAGCACCAAAATGTTACAGACTTTGGAGAGAAAGCACTGCCTTGCTGATACATCAGTTTTGGACTTCTCTTAGCCACAAATGAGAACCAATAAATTCCCATTGGTTGAACCAACCCATTGCGTGATGTTTGTCATAACTGCCTGGAAAATTAAGACAGCAGCAGTGCCCTGAGGGACTTTTTAGAGTGTGATGAACCAGCCTGAACCTTGAAAGATGGAGAAATTTGGTGAACAAAGTGGGGTCAATTCCAGGCACACACAGGTGTCAGTCCAGTTAGATGATGGCTTTTGAGATTAATAAAGTGATGATAAAAGGCTAACAGGTAAGACTGAGGGGAGGTTTGAATAAGGAAGTAGAAGAGTGGAAATTTTTTTCTTTGAAGACTCAATGTTACTTAAAATCAGACATGTGACTTAGAATCTTGAAATAACAGTTACTATTTCTCAATATGGACAAGTCTCCAAACTCTAAGGCTTAGCTGTGCCATCTGTAAACAGCCATCTCACAGCATTGCGGTGAGGATTGGATGAGAGAGGATATGTCACAGTGCCTTGCTCCCATTGAATTCTTAATAAACCTTTGCTATTTCCTTTTACCTTTTTTTCTCTCCTCTTCATATCTGCAATGGTGCTTTTTTTATTTTACTTTTTAAAATTTCCCTTGCCTTCTTCAGTTGTCTAGAACCTCCAATAAAATTTGAATAGAAGCGATGAAAGCAAACATTCCTGCCTTATTTCACAGTCTTGGGGGGGAAGCATACAGTAATTCACCATGAATTATGGTGTTCTCTTTAGGTGTTTTGGTTTTTGTCAAGTTGAGGAAATTACCTTCTGTTCCTAACATGTTGAGAATTTTTCATTATGAATTGGTGTTGTATTTTGTCAAGTGATTTTTTTATCTATGGAAATGGTCATTTGGTTTTGTCCTTTATTTCATTGATGTAATATTTAAATTTTTGAGATAAATTCTATTTGGTAATGGTGTATAATCATTTTTCTATATTGCTGTATTCAGGGCACTAATATTTTAAAAAGGATTTTTGTTTCAATGTTCATGAGAGATACTTGTTTTTAGTTTTCTTCCTTGTGATGTAAGGGCTTTTGGCTCTTAATTTACAGTTGAAATGCCCCATGATCATCTCACTGTACCTTCTACAACTCAGATACATCTTATATCTGTATCATTTAGTTTCTACAGAATCTTTTGAATTTCTCTAGCAAGACATAGAAATAAGCTCATATTTACTTATCTGCAGTCTTTGATTTTTCCTTAATCAATTGAAATTGTTTCTGCATTTAAATAAAAGCTCTTTAAAACATCTGAATTATATCAAGAATATGGAGCATAGAAGATACACCCTCCGTTAGGTGTCCTCTGCTATCTATTGTCTGTTTTCATTTTATTGTAAGAGAAAGCTCTTTCTGAGTGTTAATGATTCCAGATTTGAGTTCATTTTGTAAAGTAGCTCAGGACATCAACTATAAGCATATATTTCCATCTCCTAAATAAAAGGTGACCTTTCTCTTAATCTTTATTTTTCTTCTGTTCTGTCTTGTTAGTGAATAGATCAAGATGATAAAATAAGAGAAATCTTCCCAGGCTTTGATTTAGCTTTTTTGTTGTTTGTTCCTGTTCTTTGCAGCTATGAGATCAAAAACAATTTTCAGTGCATGTTAATAAGCATAGAAGTTGTTTTTAATACTTTCAAAGGCTGAGAAATCTTAAAACTGGCTCCAATTCCTCTCTCTTATTCAAACAAGGAATTTCTTTCCTATTTCTTTCCTTCTTTATTTCAGGCAACATCACAGTCCCTGTGGGCTCCAGAATTCACTGGAGAAAAGGGGAACCTGGGGCTGCGAAGGACACAGTGTCCAATTCACAGCCACAATTTCTTCTGTCCTTCTATCCTGTCACATGGTCCAACTGCTCTAGGAGACTAACCCTCTTTTCAGCCTACATAAGAACAGGATTGCATTTTCTCTCAAATGCATGCTGGAAAGTCCCTCCGAAGAGATCTGTTTACCACTGCTTTCTCGTATCTACAGCTCATTCCACATCCTGCTGCCCAAGTTATCTATACTGCCTCTGCTTTAAAAGATTTAGAGCCAATCCCTAGTAATAAAGCCTTATATCCGGGAAGGCAAGGGTGGTGTCATGGTCTGGTTCAGTGACATGTTGCCCACACATAATTTGGAAAACATCACTGATTCTTGGGCTCCATCCAAGATTTGCTAAATGAGTTTTGAAGAAAGTTCCTGGAATTCTATATATTTGGTAGGCATAACAGGTTTGTTTAGAAAACCCTGCCCAGTTAGAAAAGACAAATTTGGGAGTTGGAGAATTCCAGGTTAGAATCACACTACTGTATTCCTGTCTTCATGGCGAGTCAGTTAACTTCCATAACTGCATTTTCCCATTCTAACTGGAGGCAGGAATTCTCGCCTGCCATGTGGGAGACCTGGGTTCGATTCTTAGTCCATGCACTTCCCAAACGAACAAACAAACAAAACAACTAAATTCAACAAATGGTGCTGCTATAATGGGATATTCACATGGAAAAATAATGAAATATGAACCCTCCATACGGCACACACACAAAAAAAATGGAGACAGTACCAACTTATGTTCAACATTATTGGGAGGCTCAAACAGGATGAAACACATAAAAATTGTTTTCAGGGCACAGTAGGTCCTTCTGCCTTACTGACCCAAACAATGGCCCTTCTTCTGTAACTTGGTGGAGAAAATGGAGGGTTGTTTTTTTTTATTTCTAACCCCTCTCCCATCCCTAGCCAGAATGGTTTATGGAATGCGAATCTGAATTCCAGAACCCTACCTTGGCCAACTTGTTCATTCATATTCTGTTTGATATGAAAGATAATAAGATCAGCTAGTTTAGGCTTTCATTTGGCATAAAAGGAAACTGACAGGTCTTAGAGAGAGGGGATGTTTGGCTTCAGGTTGGAAACTCACTTAGCAAATCTTGGATGGAGCCCAAGATTTCACTGTAGACACATGTGCCAAAGGGAATAAGAAGGATTGAATGTAAAGAGTTTGCAGGTCCTCTGAGAAGCAGTAGAAAAAAACAAAAACAGCTCTTTCACTCAGTGATGGGAGCAGACTGGACTTAACATAATGAAAAGTCACCAGGAAGTGCCCAGAGGAGGCTGGACAAGGAATACTTTCCCTAGGAATGATGAGGAATCATGCTCCAGTATTCAAAGTCCCTAAATCCTCGTTCAGTAGAACCTGGACATGTTCCAGAAGTCTGAATAGAGTGCAGCTTCTGAAACTTGGCAGGGCAAGTGCTAAGACAGATCAGAGGTGGGGACTTCCTGGGCTACAGAACAGAATAGCTGCCGCTGATGAATGGACAAGCCAACCTTGGCTAATAGCAGTATCTTGAGCACCAGCATGCCAGAGACAGAAGCATGAGGCTGGTGGGACATCATCCTAGCTCCAACAAGGTATAGATGCCCCCTGGTACTATAGTGCTCTGATCCAGGCCCATCATGACTCCTCAGAAGATCTGTGGGGTCAGAACATGCCCTAAAATCAGTTTATAGGCTGCTTGTGAGATGCACTTCCTAGAGGTAGTGTGGGGCAGGCTGAGGTGCACCCTGGGCTTTTCAGACCTAGAAATGGGTGGCCCAGGCTCTGGTTAGATGTGCAGAGATCTAATGTGGAATCCAGCATGGAGTATGGAGAGTAGGCTAGTGATTTACAGAATACCTGCCCAATGCACATAGTTTGGAGAGGTCCATTCTAGCTATGCCTGACTAACCTGACCAGAGTCTGCATGGCTGTATTAGGATTCTTGGCCATAGTGAACCCATAAAACTACAATTAGGCCACAGTCCTTTCTGGGAATATATTTCCTTGAAAGACCCAGCCTAGTTTCTGTGGCTACTAATCCCATTTCTCTTGCTCTCAGCTCCCAGCTTCATGAAAAGAATCCAATATATAATTGACAAATATTTTCTCCCATGCAATGGGTTGTCTTTTCCATTTCTTGATGATGTCCTTTGAAGTACAAAAGTGTTTTTTTAATTTTAATCAAGTCCAATTTATCTATTTTTTCTTTTGTTACTTTTGCTTTGGGTGTCATGCCTAAGATAGCAACGCTTAAACCCAACCAGGTCATGAAGATGACTCCTGCATTTTCTTATGATTTTTATAGTTTTAGCTCATACATTTAGATCTTTGATCATTTTGAATAAATTTTGCCTCTGCCCAGTTCTGCTTACCCTACTCTTAACAGTTATCGTTCCCAAGTACACTCCCCAATAAATCTACACACAAAGCTTTGTCTCAGAGGCTGTTTCTTGGGAATCAGACAGGTGACTCATAGACCATCAAATACAATGTGGTGATAGGGGAAGTGGTGAGAGCTAACGGTCCAGCTGTCTCAGGTTCTTAGGGCCAGCGGTCCTCCTAGAGGGAGGCAGACAAGTTGAGGAAGTTCCTTGTTGACTTTAGCTGGCAGAGGTTGATTTCTCTTTTCCCCCACTTCATACCAAAGACTATATTACTTGATAGAAGAAATGTTTCAGTCACTCAGATCAAAGCACAGGCAAGTTAATTTTCAAAACATGTCACCTGTCAAGTTACATATCTGTTTATTTATGTATTTTAGCAAGTGCATCATAATACATATTAGGTAGCAATTTTAGTGTAACATATAATTATTATAAAAATGAGCCAATCGTATGAGAGATAAATACTATTATATTTCATCCAGGCTGTAAAAATGCTATTCCTAGAAAGGGCTATATATTGTAGGCTAAAATGCAAGATGGAGTGAATATTCGCTTATTCATTAAAAAGGAAAATCCAAATAATATATTTAGCATACATTATGTGGTTTAGATAGTTGCAGCTTGATGGCCACTTTGGAGATACTTTAGCTTATTGTATTAAATCATGGAGTGAGCTCTATTTATGCTTAGGAGGTCTGAAAGGAAAAGGGGAATAGAACATAGGGTTTATTCAATGGTTTACTGGAACAGAATATTTTTGCATTTATACATTTCAATTAAATTTTCATTAGCTAGTCCCAGATTTTACAAGCACTGGGAACTCATTCATATTCTGTTTGATATGAAAGATAATAAGATCAGCTAGTTTAGGCTTTCATTTGGCATAAAAGGAAACTGACAGGTCTTAGAAAGAGGGGATGTTTGGTCTCAGGTTGGAGAAAAGTAGGAATCAGAGTTACAACTCGGACTCATGTCTAACCTTTCTCAGCCCCAAGATTCATTCCTTGCATCAAGCTGCTTGAGTTCTGTCCCATGCAGCTTAATGTTGATTCAAAGTATGTGTGAGTTTCTCTTGCAACATTTGTGAGCGGAAGCAGAGGAGAAAAAGGGCATGCCGAACTTTGCACCGAGATATGGCAACACCTGGGTACTAGAAAATAGCATGATAATGAGTATGCTCTTCTCCTTTGGCCCATCTGCAGATGGAAAGGGGCTAGGAAACAAAGCCAAGTCCTTCTGTTACTAAGCCAGGACTTGGCCCTGGGCAACTCCTACCAGGGCAGGGGATCCCAGCACTGCCTGGGGGGTACAGGCCACCCAGATTCTTCTAACCCCATCTAGAGTAAAAACCCCAGGGGGTGGTGCTGGAAGGTATTTGTTTGAGCGATTGAAGAAAGGGAAAGAAAGTGATTGAAGAAAGGGAAAGAAATCTCTATTCTAAAGCAGAGTGTGGATTTTTAAATTTTAATAGTACCTCATTGCCCATATCTGTGATAACTCTGCTTTTTTTTCCTGATGTTTTGAAAGATTTAGACATTCAAAATAGCTTTCATAAATCAATTTGACCTTGCCCTGAAACCAAAACAATGGTTAATTCACTTGAAGCAAAGACATTATAGGCTCAAATAATAATATCTTTCTCCGAGTCAATTTAAACAAGATAAATAAAAATAAAGTGGTTCATATTTTCATATTAAAAGTAATTTTCTAGAAGCCTCTTTGTTTCACTGAATTCAGATAAATCATCTGAAACTTAACACATGCTCAGCAGTGTCACTAGGCAATGGCAACTGCTGTTACTATTTTCCTGTGTTTTCTTTGGGCTTCTGTTTATTCCCTGTGTGGATTTTTTAATAGGTGTGTTAGATTATGTCACATCAGGTGGAGGACATGTCTGTACCCCCTGTAAAGGAGTGCTTCCAAGCAGTATTCCCTGGAGCTCTGTGGCCAGATAATATGAAGACTGGCCATCTCCTTTCTGCATGAGCTTTCCCTAGAGCAGCCACAGATGATCAAGGTGATTGGTGTGGCCGTGCAAGGGTCCAGCCTAGCCTTAGCCTTAGCCTTGGCCAGAGCAAACCTGACATTAAAGATGGAAGCTTTTTATGAAATATATTTGATTATGAAAAAAAAAATCTTGCTAAGAACATACAAAGTTCACTGTCCATCCAGAAACCAGAAGCAAATGAGAGCTGTGTACTAATTGGCATTTTTGAGATTGCTTCCTACTACCATTGTCTAATCACAGGATGAGAAGATAATGGAACAAAAAAAGTGTCTTGGCGGTTAGGCCCATTTTATATCCATATTATGGATGGGAAAACAGAGGGGTTAATTCATTTGTTGTAGACCCTACCCATGGCTTGTAGTGTGTCTACACCCTATCTGCCCTCCTCAGTGCTCATCTTTCACTCTCTTTAGAGTGAGCGCATTGATTTTTCTCACCTGGAATTCAGGACATGGATTAAACATGATACTATAACTCTTGCAGTTATAAAAATAGGAGTATTCTAATATGAGTTACACACATCGGTTTTAATTTGACCATTAGTCTATATTTTTTAAATCAAAGATAAGAATATTCACTTGAATGAAATATGAATTTCACAATCATGAAAAGTTGCATGAGGCAACAAAATAAGATTGTGAGCAGTTATCTCAGGAAAAAGCAGATGAAAATTTTAACTGGCCAAGGGATAAAATTAGATCAGATGCTGCCATAACCCAGGTTCTTCCCATCTCTTCAGATGACAGTCCTGTGGCTGTAATGCAGAGTATTTGATGGGATATGAAATGTATTAACATGGCAAGCATGACAGTGAATGCATTCAATAAACAGTTCCTGTATAGATGAAAATTTGCCCTGAGGTATCGTTCTTCAGAGAAAATGAGATTTTTAGTAAATAATTTTGTAAGGGCTGGCTGTGTGTGTATGTGTATGTGTGTTTAAGTTGGAGAGTTGGTGCAGCAGTTTGAAGTTTAAAGCACGTGTTCATGGTTCCCCTATCAATGGTATTTTAGACTTAATGGTTGCCTTCCTTTTTACATACCTCTCTTAGATGATCTTTCTTGGCCATCTGTTTCTGTTGATGATAGCTTTAGTGACATTCTTAAAGGAGGACTCAATAGAAACACAAAACAGAGCAGAGGGTAGGATTTTGGAGCTTAGCACACCATGACTCCTATCCTGTCCTTGTATTTGTGAATTCTCTGACCTTGGACAAATAATTAAACTTCATTGAGTCACCATTTTCCCTTCCATGGAATAGGTCTGCTACAATCAGAGATGGGTTTTGGTAAACAGTAAACTTAATTTGGGATTTATATAATGAGAGAGGAGAAAGTGGATCTCAGATTGGAGGAAGAATATAAACAGAGTCCTGAAGATGCTTAGCAAAGAGACCAGCATGATTAGACTAGATATCCTGAGGAACAGTGACCTATAAATCAGAATATAAATACTATAGACCATAAAGTGGAGTTGAATTAAGTGAAGGTTTCAGGTCAGGTAGACATGTCCACTCTTGGTGTGGTAGATGCTAGGTAAGACTTAGTTACTTGAGTCATGGTGTGAGAAGATGAGCATGGGCTGTTGGGAGACAAGTCTAGACTATGGATGAAAGGAATTGGTTTGTATTTTATTTTGGAGTCTAGGAATAACCTTGATTAATAAATCTAAATTCCTTAGGTTTTTATTTGGTTGTGTGGTCATGGCTAACACTGACTGCAATTAATAACTTAGACAGAATAGACTATTTCCAGGCTAATAATTTATACTAATTTTGAAGCTAATCAGAAGTTGCATTTTGGTTGGTTTGTCTACAAAGTTTTACCATGATTATAGGTCATAGTTCATCACAGTGTCCCAGCTATGGGACAAAGAAATTTGCATTGGGTGGACAAATCGGGACAGGTGGCCATAAGTAAATTCAAACCCCCATTTTGCAAACGTTTTTGCATTTCACATCAGAAAGACAAGGTGCATATCATCTCTTCATGATCTTTCCTGATTATTCTCTTTCTTTCCTTCCTTCCTTCCTTCCTCCCTCCCTCCCTTCCTTTCTTCTTTCCTTCCTTCTTTCTTTCTCTGTTATGGGCAGGTTCCTGAAATCGAACCTTGGTTTCTGGCACACAGGGAGAATTCTGCCATGGAGCCACCATTTTACCGCCCTTTTTAAATAATTGTATTTCCTGATCATTGTTTTTTGTTTCTTTCTTTTTTTTTGCATGGGCAGGCACCAGGAATTGAACCTGGGTCTCTAACATGCAAGGTGAAAATCATCATGATCTTTGATCAAAAAAAGGCTGACATTAATATTAACATGACAATTTCTCAGTTGTATTCCATCCTTTGTTTTTGAGTTGTAGATGAAGTAGAAACTATAACTGCGTTATTTTGGATAGTCATAAATCATTTTATAATAACAGAGACTTGAAATAGTCCTATATAAAATAAGAAATCATTTAACTTTATTTCAATACACAGATTTTTAAAATTTCTTTGTCTTAGACCCATTTTTTTCTTGTAATTCTCATTAATATTTAATGAGACCAGAGCTCTCCAA
Organism: Tamandua tetradactyla; assembly: GCF_023851605.1. Taxonomy (NCBI): domain Eukaryota; kingdom Metazoa; phylum Chordata; class Mammalia; order Pilosa; family Myrmecophagidae; genus Tamandua; species Tamandua tetradactyla. Next base: position 13,079,082 of record NC_135339.1, on the reverse strand, counting down.
TACAATGTAGAATAAGCCTCACTGTAGGATACTTAATGGGAACCCTCTTAAAGAGAATCACATTGGTAGTAATCATCCAGGGAGATAAGGAGTGCAGTGAACTTAACCAAGTGCTTTCCTTATAGGACAGTGGCTCAATATTGAGTTTCAGTAGAAACCACAGACTAAATCTGAATGTATTTGTAAGTCACATTTCCAGATGCACAGACTATCTAAACATGGTATTTTAAAGGAGTAGGAAATTTGGAGTTAGAAGTTCTAAAATAAAAATCCTACCCTGATGACATGTTAGCTAGATAACATATTTATGTATTCAATATATTTTCCTCATGTATTAATATAATAATATCCATCTGTAAGTGGTTGTGAAGCTTGAAAAAGTCTACGTCCATGGGGATCATTTGTGATTGCAAAGCCTCATTAGAAGCTCTATTCTGGTTAGAAATTGTTTCTTCCTACTTACTTATGTTTCTGCAAAAATTAAAGCAATACCTGCCGTGCTGAAGAGAAGTGAAGTGACACCTTTAAGCAAATTGTCATGTTAAGGTTGGGTCCCTGCTATGGTACAGTTTAAATTAAGGGACAGGCAGAGGCAGAAGAAGATTATCAAATAATGAGTCCACAGTTGCATTCAGATCTCTAGTCAAGGGTAGCAAACTAGCAAGTGTCTTGGCTGACTCTGTCTGCTGAGAAATTTGTTTGGGTAGAACAGTGTTTTTAAAACACATTGAATTTGAATGCCTTTAGGATAGCCATCGAATTCACCAATTACTCTGGGTCTTACCCTAGCTTGAGACTCACATTTATTGTCCTTGCCTGGTCTATGTGTGCACTGGAGGTTGCTAACCTTACTCTAAGCTGAGTGCTTAATTTTCCTGGCTACTGAGATGACCTTGTCCTTATCAGGGTCTGTGGGAACGGTGAGACTTGGCAGAGAATGGATCAAGCTATAAGTCAACTGGCCTGGACAGGGCCCCTAAGCAGCCCTTAACCAGGGGCTTCAACACCCCACACTAGGTAAGCAAGAAGGCTGCTTAATGACAGAAGGGAGGTCTGCCCCTGAGGCACAGACTCAGAGCCAGTAAGGAAAAACATAACCAAAAAGAATCTGCCTCCTCTTAAGGGAAACTGACTATCCAGATCAATGTACAAATACTTATTTTATTAATTATTTCAAAATACTAATGGAAGATGCTTCTAATGTATGGAGCATCTTACAGAACAGGAAGGGCACATTTTTTAATATACTTTTTGTAACACTGTGAAGACGTTGCTATTATAGTGAGAGAAGTCTGTGTCTTAGAGAGAAGTGAAGTGTCCAAGTCTGTGCAGATGGAACTGGGAGATCCAGTGTTGGAATCAGAGCGGTGGTGCAGGCGCCACAGGTGCTCACCGGACTCCTTATCTCCCTGAATGGTTAGTACCAATGTGATTCTCTTTAAGAGGATTCCCATTTGCACATTCGTATATCCAAATTGCTTTTCTTTTCCATGTGGTATTCAGGAGTACTGGCTGCCAACATGTTACCCAGTAGAACCGCTTTTCCCCGTTTTCACTGCTTTGGTAGGAGCAGGTGCTAGAGAGTGTCATAAGGAACACTATGTTACAAATGTGTAAATTCAGATTACTACCATTGGGAATGTAAATATGTAAGCAAATAAACCAACCAGCAAACAAATAAAATTATGCTAAAATCTGGCCCTTCTCAAGATACACATGTTCTAAATGTTAAAATAAATTTAGTTTGAAATGGTAGTGATCAATGAAAGGGAGGGGGAAGGGGTATGGTATGTATAATCTCTTTTTTTTTTTTCTGATTTCGTTTTGTTTCTTTTTCTGCTGTCTTTTTATTTCTTTTCCTGAATTGATGCAAATGTTCTAAGAAATGATCATGATGATGAATATGCAACTATGTGATGATATTGTGAATTACTGATTATATATGTAGAATGGAATGATCAGATGTTAAGAGTGCTTTTGTTCGTTTGTTAATTTTTTTAATTTAATAAATAAATTAATTTAAAAAAAGATACACGTGTTCTTACCTTCTCTCAACTCAAACCCAGCCATGGAGAGGGAAAGTTCTTTAGCAATTCCTCAATAGGTAAATCTGTCCAAGATCACAAACTCAGAACTGAAATAGTTGTAGCCTTTATCTTTTCTCTTCATTGCTCACCAAATATCCCCTTTCCCTTAAATCTTACAGAAACTTGTCATTCTATAGATGCCATCATTTTCCAGCAGTGGCAGCGGCAATTGACATTATCTTTTTGGAAAACAAAAGGGCACTATATAGTAATGTAGGGTATTCTTAAAGGAGTTGATATTCATGAGTCAGTGACCTCCCATTGCCGGGAAATGGAAATACAGTCAACGTTTTACATGCCAAGTGTACAATGCAAACAGTAAATCCTAACGTAAACCAGGGACTACAGTTAATGTTACAGTTATGAAAATGTTCTTTCACCAGTTGTAATAAACACACCAGATGAATTTAAGATGCCGATAACAGGGTAATATAAGGGAACTCTTTTTTTTTTTTTTATTTTTTATGCATGCATGGTTAGGGAAGCTGGGCATTCTAACCACTGAAATACCCATGCACCCAGGACTCTGTATTTTTTTTTTTTTTTTTTTTTTTTAAAGAAAGACAGAGAAGGAAGGAAGGATAGAAGGAAGGAAAGGAGGAAGAAAGGGAAACATCTTTAAACATTTTCTTGTTTTATTATATTTTGTTTGTTTGTTTTTTACATGGGCTGGGGCCGGGAATCGAACCGGGGTCCTCCGGCATGGCAGGCAAGCACTCTTGCCCGCTGAGCCACCGCGGCCCGCCCAGGACTCTGTATTTTATCTAAGATTTTAATAGAAATATACAATTCTCTAATTAAAAAAAATAAATAAATGAAACATTTTAAAATTCCAAAAACATACACATGCATAGATGGAATGATATATTTATTATAGCAACTCCTTCAAAAAATGTAAAAGGAGAGGGGCCTGTTTGTATAAATAACACTGCAGCCATATGATGGAATATTATTCTGCCATGTTAAAGTTATGCATTTGAGAAATGTACTTAAATGACATGAAACTGTGCTGGAGCTCATAATAAGAAGGTAAAACAGAAAGAAAAATTGACACTTGTAATAGTTGTGTGTGTGTGTTATGAACATCCATCCCTGTCCTCATTAGCCTGCGGCTACAAAGGGGTCACACAAAGTTCACACTACAAAGGCCCTAGACCAACCTGCTCACAAAGCAAATGCACAGCTGTGCTCAACATGAAGGTCAAGTGGATCATTTCCCGCCTTCCCTGGCCCATTGGTCAAAGTGCCTTCCACTGATCCTACTGTAAGTTTCCTTCACTGGGACTCTGGTTATTGGTCTTCTTGAACCTCTACTAGACAGATGGTTCCCTTCATCTTCAAATTTCTCTTGGCCTTTAATCCTGCATCCTGACATTGAGACAAGGAAGCCATGAAGACAATAAACTTGCAACTAATGCCTAATCATTGCTAGAAATTTGCTGGGCACTTCATTCTTCAGTACTCATAAAAGAAAGCCTTGTTTGTGATGCCAAGAGATCATCAGCTATCTCAGTCCCTATGATGTACAGTCTCATGGTCCTTTCCAGGAGGCTACTTCCTCTCCCAGTGTCCACATTTAATGGGTGATGGGAGGTAGGGGTGCTGTAGGGTTCATTCTTGCTCTAACTGCTTCCTCACCATTTCCTCAAACCAAACACTTCCCTCCCCACCATTCCCTCTCTCTTTTGTTTATTTCCTTATTTTAGTATGGAACTTCAACTGATCTAGATAGCATTCTGCTTAGTTATTTTTGCTCCTGTAAACTCTATGTTTTAGTTTCTCAGCTGCTAAAATGGGTTGGCTTACAACAGGAATGTATTGGCTCATGGTTTCAGAGACTAGAAGGCTTGCTTCTTCCCAGAGGTTGCCGGCAATCTTTGGGGTTCCTTGGCTTTTCTGCCACATGGCAATGCATATGACCATTTTCTCCTGTCTCTTCTGACTTCTTCTGGCTCCTGGCTGCTCCCTGCAGCTTTTCCTTCTGAGTCCAGTTTCCTTTCCTTATGAGGACTTCAGTCTTATTGGAATAAGGCCACTCTTATTCAGTTTGAGCCACACCTTAACTAACAACATCTTCAAAGGTCCTCCTGAATAATGGGTCCACACTCACAGCACCACGGGTTGAAAACTGCCTTTTGTGGGGACACATGATTCAATCCCCCAAACCCTACATAGATCTGGGTTCTTAATCCTGACCCAAACCCTAGCTGGGGTGTTGATGTCTGCTGACAGATGTCACTAACATCACCTGCCTGCCAGGGTCTCAAAATAATGTTGCCTCCTGTGTATTCCATTGGCCACCTTTGTGAGCATCGTCAAGGCCAAGTGCTTGCCTGGCTTCCCACCAGTTGCCCAATAACAGTCGACTCCCTGGAATGCATGTTCACCAGCCCTTCTGGGTACAGCAGACCAGTCTAGTTCCAAGTCCAACAGTCCCTCCCTGTCTAATGATACACCAGGCAGTTAACCCTGCCATGCCCAGCCACAACATTGGACAATTATAGCATTGTATCCCATGGCACACACACTTTTAGTTTTTTTCAGGATCTTCCATTTTGGTCTTTTAGCTCTTCCTGTTCTTCCCATTCAATTATTTGGAAGGAGTGAGCAGCTGGAATTTGAGTGTCATTTTTGATGATTAAGAACTGACAAGAGAAAAAATATGGCTGATTTAATATTCCTGTCTTTCAACCTGTTTCACACCAGAGAATGTAGGTGAAAACTAATAATGCCAATTACTTTGTTCTTTGTGTGATATGCTATGCTTTCTTTTTTTTTTTTTTAAGCCTAGATCAGTGAGTACAAATTGGCAGTTTTGTCGCTCTGGGTAATACATGGCCAGATTATCAATTACTATTGCAGCACTGTATAGTTGTTTGTACAAACAGAGAAAACTCTGCTATCCTGAGGGGAAGTCCTTGCCTCTCAGGCCATGTCTCTTTTGCTGGCCTCAGCTCTTGCCTGTTCTTAAAAATCGAGATCACATGTTTCTTCAACTATCCTTAGCCCTGACCTGGAACACATACCAATTTGGACTTGTGGCAAAAATAACCTAAATTGTGACGACGTCCACTGCCAAGCTCAATATTGAAGGATCTTCACTCATAATTTGCCCTTTTCCTTCTCTGGCCTTGGTCCCAAGGCACATTCCCATGGGGACTACTGCCATCCCCCAGATTGCCACTCACAGCGAGTGTCACAGAGTCACAAATAAAGTAAAAATTAATTTTAAATAAAGAAAACCAAGCATCATTTGATATTTGAGGAAAGTCAAAAGCATAAAACACGGTCACTGAACTTAATTAAAAAAAGTCAAAAGCACAAAGGATATATTACAAACACGCTCATCTTCTTGGTAGATGGTCTTCATTCTTCCTGAATATCATCAATCACCCAAGATGCTGATTGCTTCTCTCACCCAAATGTCTATTCTCACTTCTCCTCCCTTAAAGAAGCTCATCTGTTGCTTAGGACCAACCTAAGGGGATAGGCTGATTTTTTAGGATACAGTGAGCATAAACGTCTAGCTTGAGATTAGTATTTCTGTTTTCAATTGCAGTATTTCTGCTTTGACTTGGTCCTTTTTTCTGCCCTCATCCTCTTCCCTCTCAGGCTGATTTTGTTTGAAGCTTCTCCCCACATTTGAAGCAGTATTTCTTCTGGGTGTCTGGAACAGTAATTTCATCTTCAATCAGATGCCCCCTTCACTTCCAGAGATGTTAAGGATTTTTTTAATATTATGTTATTGACAAGTATTTGCAGTGGAAGAACAAGGCTGCCACCTTTTCTTAAAGAGCTGTCTCGATCTGAAGCTTGTAGTCTTTCATCATCACTGCCATTTCAATCTGGTTTCCTGGGAGCTGCCTTTGGCAGTCACAGTTAGAAAAAACATTTCACACACTCTAGTATCAGAGAAAAATATGACCTCAATGTAAGATTGTGTAAAGATGTTCAGCAAACACCTCTCAATTCCCTGTGCTTTGATGATTCCAAGATTTATAATGGCCACAATACTAGGCAGTTAGAGATAAGAAATTTTGCATAACTGGATTGTTTTTGAACAAATTCAGCACATTCCAAGGTGACATTCACCATATTCATATTTGGTGTGCTCCATTTCCATTTATTTCAAACGTTCATATTAGAAATGCAGGCTTTGACTTGAATGAAGGAGAACATTAAACATCAAATATTAGCAAAAGAAACAGAAAGTGAAGGTGAAAAAGAAGAGGTGCCAGCCTGGAATCAGAATGCCTTAGTTAAAGCCTTGGTTCTGAACAATTAAGCAATTTATCCAATGGCTCGTCCAAGGGGTCTCCAAGGAAACAGAGGCAACATTATATGAATTGGCTTTAAAGAACTGACTTGCATGATTGTGGCAGCTGGCCAGTCCAACAGGGTCTAATCTCAAGGCAGAATTTCTTCTTCCTTATGAAAATTCAGGGGATTTTCTTTTGTTTGTTTGTATTGCTCTTAAGACCTTCAACTAATTAGATAGGTCCACCCACATAATCTCGGGTAATCTACTTTACTTAAAAAAAGAAATTATAGTTGTGATGTTAATCAGAATCTGCAATATACCTTTACAGCAACATCTACGCCAATGTTTGATCAAATAACTGGGCACCACAGCCTAGCAAGTTGACACGTAAAATTAACCATGATAACCATCATCTCAGAGCCACTAAGATCTTCTATTCTCCTTCTCTCATTTGACTCGTTTGCTTTGTTTTGTTTTAACATTTTTTTTTAATTGGGAAATAAAGCATATATACAAAAAAGCAATAAATTTCAAAATACATTTTAACAGGTAGTTATAGAACAGATTTTGAAGTTTGTTTGGGTTACAGTTCCACGATTCTTCATTTTTTTTTTTTAATTCTAGCTGCTCCAAGACACTGGAGACCAATAGAAATATCAATATAATGATTCAGCAGACATACTCAGTTGTTAAATGCTATCTTCTCTGTTATACACTTCCTTGACTTTAAATAATATATTTAGGTAAAAGCAATAAATTTCAAAGCACATTACAACAATTAGTTGTAGAACAGATTTCAGAGTTTGGTATGGGTTACAATTCCACAATTTTAGGTTTTTATTTCTACTTGCTCTAAGGTACTGGAGGCTAAAAGAAATAGCAGTAAAATGATTCAGCACTCATATTCATGTGTTAAACCTGGCCATCTCTGTATAACTCCACCATCACCTTTGATATTTCTCCTATTCTTTAGAGGTATTTGAACTATGCCTATTCTTTTCATGTTGGAAGGGGCTGCTGATAATATGGGATAAGGGGATGGAACTGGTATGTTCTGGAAGGGCTAGCCCCTCTGCATTTCAGGACTTCTTTGGTCTAGGGGCCCATCTAGATGTTGAGGATTTTGGAAAGTTATCCTAATTCATGGAATCTTTGTAGGATCTTATATATTGCTCTAGGTATTCTTTAGGATTGGCAAGAATGGTTTTGGTTAGGAGTTAGTAAGTTATGACAGATAGCAATATCTAACTGTAGCCTGTAGCATGTATAAGAGTGACCTCCAGTGTAGCCTCTTGACTCTATCTGGACTTTTTTCAGCCACTGATACCTTATCTGCTACACTTCTTTTTCCCCTTTTGTCAGAATGGCATTGTTGATCTCACAGTGTCAGGGCCAGGCTCATCGCTGAGAGTCATCTCCCATGCTTCCAGGTAGACTTTAATCCCTGGATCTCATGTCCCACCTAGGGGTGAGGGCAATGTTTTCACTTGCAGAGTTGGGCTTAAAGAGAGAAAAGCCACAACTGAGCAACAGATGAGGTCCTCTGGAACTGATTCATAGGCATACCTATAGGCAGGCTACGTTTCTCCGCTATATATATAAACTTCATAAGAGCAAATCCCAAGACCAAGGGCTTGGCCTATTGATTTGGGTGTCCCTAATGTTTGACACTGTAGCTGGAGTTTCCCAGGTGGTAAAGTTTAATAATTCCAGAATTGTTTTCCCATCCCTCAAAGGACTTAGCCAATACTTTTTGATTTTCTGCTTAATATACACTGTATGTATACAGGTATTACACTAAATTATACAGTATTAAAGGCTCTCATTGTTATTCTGGGTTACCTGTGTTTGGATTATTTATATAATCTATCCAGACAGGTTGAGGTAGATTATGTGCTACAGAAAATGTAGGTTCTGGACCTAATACAACTTTTTTTCTTTTGGTCTCAAGGAGTAGGTGAACTTTAAAAATACAGGCAATGTCTTCCTTATCCTTGTATTCTGAATTACCTTAATCCTGACCCAATCAGCTTCATTCTTATCTTTAAATACCAGTTTATACATATATAAAGCAATCTCTCAAAATCCAGAAATAACAATTACCATTTTGGACTACATGTGACTCCTGTAAGAGCTTACAATGTTTTTTTAATTGTGAAATATAAAATATATACAAAAAAGTAATACATTTCCAATTGTTATAGAACAGATCTTGAAGTTTGGTATGAGTTACAGTTCCATGACTTTTCATTTTTTTCTTCTAGCTTCTCCAAGATACTGGAGACCAACAGAAATATCAAAATAATGTTTCAACATTCATACTCAATTGTTAAATCCTATGTTCTCTGTTATGCTCCTCTTTCTCCTTCAATAACATATATACATACAAGCAATAAATTTCAAAGCACATCACAACAATTAGTTGCAGAACATATTTCAGGGGTTGGTTCCACAATTTTAGGTGTGTAATGAAATGTGTGCAAAAGTAATGCAAATGTAATCCATACTATCAAGCCAAGAGAGAGGGAAACATAAATTCAATAATAGTTTGAATGTGCCTAGTATAGTAACATTGGTGCAAATGCAAAATAGATGAGTACTGATTCAAGGAAGGCTAGGAATTTCAGAAACCAAAGGCTCATCATGGTTAAAAGGCTGCTGACAAAAGTTTTTTCATGAATTGCTTAAGTTTATGGAGATTAATGGCAGTTTAAATAGTCAGAACTTCTGGACGCTTGTCAAGGAAACCATGGCTCTAGGGCATATGGGATAAGGCACTTATAGGATTTTCAAGATGTGCTGGTACCTGCATCTACAGATTCTCAGGGTATAGAATAATTGGCTTATTACAAAAAAAGAAAAGAGAAGGAGAGATGCTTAATAAACCGTATATCATCAAGAAAAGCAGAGTGGCCTAATTTGTAATATTGGAAGCATCTGCTTACATTCTTACTTGATTTGTTTAGATTAAGCTTAAAATCCTCCTATTCGGGGGCGGGCCGCGGTGGCTCAGCGGGCAAAGTGCTTGCCTGCTATGCCGGAGGACCTCGGTTCGATTCCCGGCCCCAGCCCATGTAACGAAAACGGAGAAACAAAATACAATAAAACAAGAAAATGTTTAAAAAAGATGTTTCCCTTTCTTCCTCTCTTCCTTCCTTCCTTCTCTCTGTCTTTCCTTTAAAAAAAAAAAAAAAATCCTCCTATTCATTTTGGAATTTAAGAAATTATAACAGGCTTTATGAAACTAAGAAATTTGAGGAGAGGTTGGGGGAGAAGGAGTAGAAGAGAATCAGACAGAGACCCAATGGTCAGATTATAAATCACTTTTCAGGGTCTCAGCATAGGCACAATGATGGGCAGAGCCAAGAAAATATTATCAAAATATACAGGATGGTTTAGGCATATTAAGTTGTAGACCTGGCCTCTCTGTTTCTCAGGGAAATCCTATAGAGACAGAAAGAAGAGATTTTGCAACATGCATAATGACGTTCCAAGGGGGCATTTGTAAACATTCCATCGTATGGGGGAAATAGGTGCCCATGTCTTTCACACAGAGAAGTTTATCTTGAAATGAGAGTAAAGGTGACTCGATTTATTTCAAGGTGATAGTTTCATGCTCCATACAAATTTAGAGAAGTTAGTACAAAGTGTAAAACTGCATTACTATGTGAAATCTATCACATTTTATTACATGCCTGTATGTTAATTTGTTTTCATTGAATGCTTTTTAAAAAGAAAAAGTTTTATAAAATAAAAGAAATTTTTATAATTTAAGCACTTATGGGTATTTACTTCTTTAAGAGCATACAACTGAATGTAATTAATCTCTTTTTTAAAACACAATAATATTTTGTCATTTTATCTTATACATATTCTGCCCTTTAGCTGAGTTCTTCCAAAGTGAAGGCTTATATTAGAATTTGGGTTAAACTGTATTTGAAATTTGGGTTATAATTAATTAAGTGCATAATATCTTCTCTAATAAGATTAGTTTTTTGTTAAAACAAGAATAAGAAAGATATTTTAATATTCAACTAGTAATAAAACCTTTTGGGGTCTGAATAATAGAGATTTTAACAAATGCACATCTTATCCTGGCTTAGATATTTACTACCAAAGGTTAAAATACTACCACTGTGAAACCACAAGGCAAATGCCGAATGAAGATTTTTATTAGCATTTTCTGCTTATAATCTCAATGTATGTTCATTCTCTAAAATTTGGAAGAGAAAAAGTAGTGTAAAAATTTTATCTGCAATCCCATCACAGGAGACACATAGTAAATAAACATTTTTACTCGCAGTTATTTTTCTAATATGTATATGGGTTTATAAATAATCAGGTATTACTGAGCAATATGATTGTTTTTCTTTTCCAGTTCCCTCATATAAATAATATTCTGATTTTTAATTCCAATATTTAAAGTATTAAATAGCTTTATTTTTATAAAATGCTATAAGTTGATTATAAAATGTACTAATTTATACTTTAAAAATAAAAAGATAAATACATGTGTTATGTCAATGTGTACATATAGATATAAAGACACAAAAGTAAATACACTCGAAATCCCATTACTCAGTAATAAATATTTTTAAAATGAGTGAACATCCTTCTAACTACTACCCTATGCTTATTTATCTTATCTCTAAAATTCCGAGTACAATCTCCAAATTCAATCGAACATCACAGGATTCATGCTAGTCTTTCCCTTTCCTTATTTGTTAACTTCTTTCTCCAACAGAGAGACACATGCTTTAATGATTGCCAATGTATTTACTTTTGTGCCCAAATCTAATGTACACATACAGAATCTCAAAATTTAGAACCCATACTTAAATGAGAAGCAAATATACTAACTGGAGTACAGAATTTGTGTGAACAGGAGGTTGTCAGACGCTTTCAGGAAAAGTTTAGGTACTAACACAGGAAACTGGCAAGCATAGGGACAAGGATTAAGTTTTCCCTCAGACATCTACATGACTAATTCTTCACTTACTTCAGGTCCTTCTCAGATGGCTGTCTTTTGAATAAAGCCAATTTGAGGGTCGATTTTAGATTAAAATTCCCTCCCCACCCTGTTCTATTTTGCCAGTTGCCGGAATGCAATATACCAGACACGTAATGGCTTTTAAAAAGGGGACTTTAAAAAGTTGCTAGTTTACAATTCTAAGGCCAAGAAAATGCCCTAATTAAAACAAGTCTATGGAAATGTCCAATCCAAGGTATCCAGGGAAAGATACCTTGATTCAAGAAGGCTGATGATGTTCCGCATTTCTCTCTCAGCTGGAAGGGAACATGGCAAAAATGCCCGCATCTGCTGACTTTCTCTCCAAGCCTCTTGCTTCATGAAGCTCCCCAGGAGGCATTTTCCTTCTTCATTTCCAAAAGTTGCTGGCTGGTGGACTCTCTGCTTCATAGTTCAGCAACGTTCTCTCCTCGTTCTCAAAAGGAACTTTCACTGAAATGTATACTCTTTTATAGAATTCCAGTAAACTAATCAAGACCCACTTAGAATGGGTGAAGATACGTCTCCATCTAATCAAGTTTAATACCCACAACTGACTGAGTTACGTCTCCACGGAGATAAACTACTCAAGTTTCCAACCTATAATACTGAATATGGATTAGAAGAAACTGTTGCTCCCATAGATTGATTAGGATTAAAACGTGGTTTTTCTAGGTTACATAAATCCTTTCAAACCAACACACACCCTAACTGGCATCGTTCTTTCTATTTTGCTTTCCACAGCACTTATCAAATCAGAACAGGCCAGCTTCATTCATCCATTCTAATGCATATGTTTATACCTGTTTTTAAACATATACCTTAAAATCCCTGAACTATTGATGGATAGTCCTTATAATCAATTGCATGTTATAATATAACAAGGGGCATAAATTATGGAGCAGCTTGCAAACAGCAGTGTTTTTTTGTTTCAAAAGACAGTATAAAGTTTACTCCCTTATTTTGTTTATCTTTTAACTCCTTCATTAAAATGTGAGCGACACAAAGCCAGAATTATTAGAAGGGATATTCGAACGGCTGTAAGAAAACAACCCCATGTAGTGGGGGACTGCCAGAGCAATGGATTGTTTCTCTTTTGAGTCACTGAGGGTGTTCTCTTCTGCTCCAGCTAAAATGATGAAGGGTGCAGAACACAGCATTTGAGGAGCAAGCCTGAAATTGTTTATCAGTCCTGCCTGATATCTTTTCCTATATTAATCAGAGTATGCCAATTTCTATGACAAAGTAAGTGAGAACCTTGCCTGCTGGTCACAACCAAGGGTTATTTCTTTTTCTCATTATGGTCAAATGTTGTACATCTTGGCAGGAATGGGGAGGAGTGCTGGGCTCCAAACAGTTACACAACCCACCACAACCCCATGCCAGAGGACAGAACTCATTTAGCTCCTTCCTTTTGGGCTGCCAGAAAATCATTTAAACTAGGCCAGGACCAGCATGTGTCTCTTTTCGTGCATTGGCCTGAACTCAGCTACGTGGCTCTGCTCACTGGCAAGGGCAGCTGGGAAATGCAGTCTTCTGTCTGACAAAGAGGAAAGGTAAAACGGTTTTGATGAACACAAAGTCCTGTCTTTGCCACATAGGGATTTTCCTCGCCTTTGTTCACAGATACAGTTCAAGCATCTAGACTAGCATATATTTGCTTCTCACATATGTTTGCAATTTCTAAATTAAAAAGGAAAAATATCAATATGAACTAAGTAATAAATATAAGGAATCTGAAGCTTATACATATCTGTTATTGCAATAATTATGAAAGACTAAATTCTCCCATTGAAAGATAGAGTTTAGGTGAGAAAACAAAGCATATCTATGTGCTGTGTGAAGAAATATGCTTAAATGATAACTGAAGGTTCAAAATAAAGAGATGAGGTAATGAGATACAAGTCCAATACTTTAAAAAACATAAAGTAAGAAGACAAAGTTGAAACAAACAAGGAAAGGAAAGTAGGAGTGACACCATTCATGAGAGACAATGTGCAAGGTAAACTGAATAGGATGAATCAGAATAAAAAGGAACATTAAGTAATGATAAAATCACATCTTATCAAAATGATAGCCAGCCAAAAGCCAATATAAATCCACTTACATAGCAGATAGAGAAAAAGAGAGAGAGAGAGAGACAGACGGACAGAGAGACAGAGAGAGGTGGTAAGTTATGCCAGGAAAAGAGCATTTGAGACAAATATATCATAATGGAAGCCTCTAGTATATCTTTTTTTCATAATTAAAAAGATCTGTAGATAAATATATGTAGACACATGGGAATTACTAAGGCCATCAATGCCATAAGTAATTGAAAGTTTAGGCAAATTTTCTACATATTATTGATGTAAAGTGAATTATAGACTATGTAGAAATTATGAAAGCATCTTGGTTAATGTGCTGTGGTAAGTGATTTTGTTTATGTGCCTCGCTTGTTTCATTATAAAACATTTCCTTAAGTGTATCTTTCTAATTAAATCTCTTGATATACAATGATGGGCATTAGGCCCTATTGATAACAGCACAGCTATACTCTGTATTCACCCAAAGATAGCTCTTGGAAGTCAGAGTGTTATATTGAGAAAAATGCTATCTTTTGGCATGATTAAAGTAATTTTACAGCTCTGATATAGGCAGGATATATCTGGAGTCACACAAACTTAAATTCAAATTCATACTATTGGTTACCGGTATTATCATTTTGGACAAATTTGCGTAACCTCATGGAGATTCATTGTTTTTATTTGGATAGCAGGGGAGCAATCTCCGAGATGTAATTCTGTCTGCAACTTAAGTCATCTTTTACATGATCCTACTGCTCATAGTTCATCTCTTAGGGTCCAAAATCCCTACAATCACCATTTCAAATATGGAAGTGTATTTATATTTGCCTAAATAAAATGCCAATTGAAACATTTCTTCCAAAATAAAGGAATTATTTCCCCAAAGGAGCAAAGAATGGCTATTGAAGGGAGCATAGAAATAACAGATTCTGTTGTTACTATTCATTGCATTTTGAAAATAAAGGTTGGAACTTTAAAGGACTTAAATCAGTGGTAGTACTTAATACAGAACTTGGTTTAATGGGTGATCAATAAATATTAACTATCTTCTTCCGTTAGGATCCAAGAAGAAAATTAGGTAGATGGATGTTCATCCTTGCTCTTGCCACAAATTCTGACAAAAATCAGTTGGGATTTTCCTATTAATAAATGTCTTCCTGATGAGGCCAAATGATTTCCTATCTCACTTATATACTGTGATTGAAAATGGGGAATTGCTGACCTGCAAAATAAGTTGTGATACTAGAAGAAAAATATCAATAGATGCTTGCACATGTAAAGCAGAAGGGGAATTAAAAGCATGCCTGGGCAGGCCAGAAAAGTACTTCGATGTTAAAATCCCTAGTAAGTATCTGATATAAGAAGGGTGGGAACTGGGGGAAATATATAAACTGGGTATGGGAAAGAGGAAAAAAGCAAGAAAAGAATAAGGAAAAGCAAAATTTGTCAGTCTTTGAAAGATGAAAGAGAGAAAAACTGACATGGAAGAGTATAAATATTTTAGCAAAGGAAAAAATAAATGGCTGAAATGAAAAAGATATGACATGGTGGATGATCTGTGAAAGCCACACACACACACACACACACACACACAAATACTGAGAAGGAATATTAATGCAGTATAATCTTTATGTTGCCAAAGACAGACGCACACATACATATACACGCTGAGGATTTAGTGATTCTCTATGTTAAAATGCATAAGAATAACCTTAGAATTTGTAAAAATACAGCTCATAGGATTTGCATTTTTAGCTTGCACTCTGATTTTGATACAGATGGTCCACAGTGCACAGTTGGGAGACATTCTCTGCTTGTTCTGTTCTTATCATTACCCTTAGAGAGATGAATTCCCTCCTAATATTTTCAGCTTGTTTCCTGGGTGGTATTAAAGATCCAGCACAGTTTAGAGAATGGAAAAGCAACCATTTTATTTATGTGGCAGACCTTGCTGTGATCCAAATGAGCGCCCTTGTTTTGAGCAGAACATTCTTAGGACTTTTTCTAACCAGTGGGTTATGGCTCCAAGAGAAGAAAGAGAAAATAGGCAAGCTTGGCACAATATTCAGAAGGAAAGGGACTTGTAGTATTTCTGACAGAAATGATTACGTAACTCCCAATGCTAAGAGAATATTCAATTTCAGGATTCTGAGATTTGGGGAATTATAGCAGCAGAGGAGGCAGTTACCCTCCAATGATCTATTAAAATGTATTTGTATGGAACAAATAGAGCTTGCTTTGAGGGATGTCTGGGTGGTTATTCTTCAGGATCATGTAGAATTGGAAGAGAAGGGCCATCTAAATGTTAATTCATGAAGGACTGCTAAAAATTTAAAGGTAGAAGACTCTCTACTGAGAAGAGATCAACCAGCAGGAACTGAATATTATGAGAATAACATAAAGATGATAAAACAATAAACAAATGATTGTAGAAAAAATTGAGTATAATGGTTTCTAAACATGATAATTCCTATAAAAAGGACATCCATTCATAAACAGCATTCGTCTAAGTCATAATTAAATGAATCCTACATGCTAAATACTGATCTTATCATCATTCACAGAAAAGTGGAGCAGAGTGTCATTTCATGGAATGAGGAATGGGTTTTCAATCCCTTCATCTATTTAAGAAACAAAATGGATATGATTCATGCAATCCTTACAGTAGATACACTTCTAGTGTGGCACACATTGCCACACACTCTCCCCTTTTTCATAAACATCTCAGAATGTCAGTGGATCCATCTCAAACACTGCAGTTTTCAGTCTTGCTGCCATCATCCACTCATCCAGGGCAGAGGGGTCATCAGACATCATGCAATGCACCTCTCCTACTGGAGGTGTAGCACTTCTAGACCACTGTGAACTGTTGTCATATTTTAATCCCTGCAATGAGCAAATTATTTTCATTTCCTCTAGAGTAGGTTCAATTTAAACAAGGGGGGAAAAGCCATTATCCAAATCTCCTCCTGGTCTGAGCCTTTTATCTGAGATTTACCTTCCATCTATTAACATGAAGAGAAGAAAAATTACTTTAAAAAAATCAAGTTGATACGGCATCAACTAAATAAAATTGATTTAGTAATGTCAAATGCTCAGAGCAAAATTATCCAATGGTAGGTATTGAACAGCCTGAAACTTCATGAAATTTGTCAAAAATTGTCTGCACCTAGTTGCTTAAATGTTTTGCTTAGTTGACATACTAATTACCTATTTTATATTCCAGTTTTTTCAAGGGTAAGAAAAGTCAATTTAAAATATAAAAGTTTTAAAATGACATAATTAAGAATAACGTGGCCATATTGAGTTCAATGTGACTGTAGCTAATCTTGAAATGTAAAAAAAAATCAGTTTGATTAAACAAAATCAGTTTCCTAATTTTGTAGCAGAAACAAATATCCGTGAACAAAATATGAGTTGGATGTGTGTATTTCCTTACATTTTATAGTGGTTCAAAGAGTAGACACTTGAAATTAATTGCCTGAATTGGAATCCCAACACTCTTGTTTCCAGGAAGCTAGTCAACTTCTAGGTGCCTCAGGTTCATATGTAAAATGAGAATGAAAATAGTACCTCCTTTATAAAGTTGATATAGGTTTATAGTGAGGTAAGACAGACAAAGTGTGTAGGGTAGTGCCTACATATATTCAGCCCTCAAAATAATTAGGCTACAGTATTACTGTCATAGTTATTTGATTTTCTTTATTTCTATTGCAAGTCCCACTTTGCTGGGTTAGAGAAAAGTATAGGCACAGTTAATTCATTGTTGGCTCCTCTTCCCTGAGATTTGGGTCAAATTCTGGGAAGGGGCATGTCTTATGCAGGGACCCACTATTAGTACATTGTGGGGCAGATGTTGGGATTGGGGGGCACCTGGTCCTCTGTGTCTTTGCGTACCCATGTGACATCTGCTAAGATGACTAAATTCCAGTCATTTTCAGTCATGAATCTATAAAGGACATGGCTGCATCCTATAGTCTTCCCAACCTCATATTCCATTCATATCATGCTCTCAGTGAGTATCTATGTTTATCAGGTTCTTGGGGAACAGATTATTCTGTGTAGCTGCTCTCCATTCTGGCACATCTGAGTCCCTTCCCTCTGGACCCTCTAGGCATGCCACTCTCCATTCTGTCCTCCAGAGTAACAGTGAGGATGGGGGATCAGAGGGCATGGAGCATTCTGCAGCCTTACTTCTTCCAGGACCTGTACTTAGCAAGTTCCAGGAATCCCTGCTTTGGGAGCCCTGCGGTTGTTTCTGCTTTACACCTTCCAATTGGAACATGGGAAGAGAAGCAATGGGTGGTTTGGCAGTGGCAGCATGCGTGGTTCCTTCTGAGAGTCACCCACAGGCATTTTATCCTTCCTCCCATTTCTTCCCTTCACTTAGAAAATCTTCAACCTGTTAGTCTGCAAGGGAGTCTTGCTCTTTGACTGTAGCATCAAATCTGCTACTTCAGCTCTCTATTTTTTCTGGGTCAAGGATTTTGTAACTCTATTTTTTTCTCTTTATAATGCTAAGCTATTCTTCCCTGAGGCTATCAAGGATATACAGAGTAGAAAGACTTACTGGTACCATTAATGACATTGATTAAAACTTCAAAAATCCATGCAGCTGTTTGGGTTTTCTTTTATTTATTTACTAAACTGCTCTCTCTGTGCCAGGATAGGTCTTGAACTCTATGCTATAAAGAGAAATTAAACCTGGTCTTTTTATGAAGTAGTATACAGTCTTTTGGGGAAGATGGACAGGTGAACAAATGACTTCAAAAGATTATATTGGAATGTGATGAAGCAGTACATATATGTGAAAGATTCCATGAAGAATATTTCTATTGAAGACACTATGCAAGATTTTCATGAGCTGGTTTTATCTGAAATGAGTCTTTATAAAAGGGTATGGTTCACTAAATTTCTCATGTCAATGTAGGTCCTTGCAGTTTGTGGGGGAATGGGGAGGCAGGGCTGGAGAAGTAGGCTAGGGCTATATAATGAATGTTTGGGTTGCATGGAATGCTAGGCAATATCGGAACCTTTCTATGGGTGAAGGAGGCATGATTTAATGGACTGAGACATTTTCCATCTTGAGCAAATGAGCTCAGCTGTGAATCTCAGTTTCTTTGCCTATAGAATAGCATCCCCAGGGTAAGGATGCTATATGAATGAATGATGATGGGTGCCATATTGCTTTTCAAGTAAATCATTTGAAGATGGTGGATTCAAGGAGGAGTGTTGTAGTTTATTCATTTGCTTGGTTAATGTCTAAGTGATATAAAATTAGATGTTTCTAGAATCTTCCATAATTACTTTCTGGCATCTGCTGCCAACCATTTGTAAAAGGTTACTTCACTAATTGGATACCCAGAGTGATTATTTCCATTCAAATAGTTAGAAAGTGGGCATAGAAAATTATCAAGATACAGAAGAGGACTGTAGTAGGAAGAGAATAAGAACTGCAAAGTATCCAGATTCAACTGAATTCCCAGCTAATTAGAGGCAAAATTAGATAATGGTTTCTAAAATTCTTTTAATAAAAGTGCTTCCCCTGGTTTCTCTAGACTACTAAAAATAATCCACTTACATTAAGGATATCTGCTACTGAGAGAAGGCCCTGAAAGTTTAATTTCTATTTCTTTATTTCTATTAAATAAAGGAGGCTTACCTTAGTCCTTATGTTATTAATTACTTAATATATTTAGGAAGTAGGTAGCAAAAGAAGAATCATTCTTTGCATTTAAATGAGACAAAAAACACTCTTAGCTGATTAGGCATTTAGGGGAAAATGTTTCATCCTGCTACTACATTTTAAGTCTGCAAAACTAATAAATTAATCCATTAGTTAGTCCAAGTGTGCCATTATCAAGTATTCCCAGGTGTTCATGGGTTTAAAAAGTATAAATTAATGTGACTTTCAAGCTTGCTAATAGAAATTTAAAGCAGAAGGATCAAACGCTATGAAATGATTCCCATACCAGTGATTTTTATGGAGAAAAGCCTCATGGAATTAAATAGTAAATTGAGTTGTTCCCCAATATTGGCATGCATTATCTTGTCAGAATGAAGCAATGAAACATAATTAACAATAGAAACCATAGTGTTGCCACACTTCCTTCCCAGTTGCCTGATTTTATGTACTGTTGGAGGAGCACAATGCCAAATATAAGCCAACATGACTGCGTGCATTTCAGCAAATAAATTGATTCATTCATTCAGATAATCATTACCCAACCATATGTGAGATCAACAAAAGTGTTTTTAGCAGTTACTACCTGCTAGGCAGGCTCACATTCCATAAGGTAATAAGATTGCCAGACAAATGAGCATATGATAAAATTCAAAGAGCAGTATTACTAAGGAAGACATCTAAGCTAGTCTCAGGCAATGTTTCAGCTGAGTCTTGAAAGGTGAATGAGAGAAAACAGCTCATCCAAAGATCTGGAGCTCTCAGAAAGCATGTTGTATTGAAGCACTTCTATTCATTCCATGGCTGGAGCTTAGTCGGTGCCCTGTGGAGAGGCAAGAATTAAACATAGGAGTGGAGAGTATGATTGCCCTGAATGGCTAGGGATAAAAGACCTGGTGGGGGCCTTTCTCTAATTCTAGTGGCTCTCAATTCTTGTTTTTTCAAAATACATTATTAAAAGAACTTCTTTTATAAGGATCCACCTGTATAAAAGCCTCTATTGACTGAGGTGCTAGAATGGGAAAAGAAAAGACTATGCATTTTTTTCCTGCAGGTGACTCACAGTCCAATGAAGATAAATCATACAGCTCCAAATGCAGGGTATGTATGTTTCATTTTAAAGAAAATCTGTTAGAAATACCCAGAAAATCTGGACTCAAATGGAAGTGCACTATAAATTTTCAAGTTGAGTTTGTATACATAATTTACTCTAAGAAAATCTTGCAAAAGTATATCTGTGGGGTGCACAGGTCATTCAGTGGTAGAATGCTCCCCTTCCATGCAGGAGACCCGGGTTCAATTCCTGGAGCATGCACACCCCCCTCCCAAATAAAGTGTATCTGTGATGAGGAAGAAAATTGGTGAGAATATGAAAAAACAATGCAACAAGCATTTACTTGGCACCTGCTATTTGAAACGTACTAGGAGAAGTGGAGAAGGGTGTGGTGGTTGAGGAGAAAATAACAGTTTACCTAGTTAGTTACAATATAGATATTATCTCTACTTCTTAAAATTCAAGGCATAATAATTTTACATGCTAAATACAGATCTTATCATCATTCATAGAGAAGTGGAGCAGAGAGTGTCATTTCATGGAATGAGGAATGGGTTCAGGAGAAGTTGAGTCTTGAAAGTCGAGTTTATTAGAGGAAGACTTGAGAGTCCATCAGGAAAGATGGACATCACGATAGGTGGCCATTTAAGAACAGTGTAATGGCTAGAACAAATGCCTGATGTGTAGGTATGTAGGGCCTCTTTGGAGAAGTGCTGGCAGAACAGAATGCTTGAAAAACTGGGAGCAAAGGATGATTTTTTATTTTTTCAGTGATTTGCTACAGAAAAACTTTAAATATTCAACCACCCTTAAGTATTTGAGGGACTATTGGGGAAAGTGAATGCCTTTGAATACAACAAAACAGAGAAAACAAAGACAACCAGGTAGGAGCAGTGGACAAAGCTTGACATTCAGAGGCTGCAATAGTTGATGCCAGCAAGTATGAACCAAACCTAAAGAGTCGTTGCCAAAAGAAAAAACAAGTGTCAGGTCTCTCTTGTTTTGTCTCACACCATTTCTTGATGGGTTCAGGCACCACTTAAAGAAGCAGCCTGTGACATGCTCGTTCAGGGAACCATTCCTGACTTAGTTATCCTAATCTATCATAAATCGTGCTTTCTCAGTTGATTCACATTTGTCTGAGTCTTCACTTAGGAGCATCCCTTCCTGATTATGACATCAATGTGTCTCCTTGCAATGGACTTTCATTGTAACCTTCCTGGAATGGAAATGCTTTTTTCTTACTTTATCATGAGTGAGATTTTTCACCAACTCCACTACCTCACTGCTCTTCGCTGCTCTGGATAAATGCTTTGGGCCATTGGTCCAGGACCAAGAAGCCTGTACTCAACAAACCCTTCTGGGTAATCCTGTTTGGTCCTCTGTCTTTGGCAGATGGGAAGAAGATACCTGTGTTACTGGAATTTTCATCTATGTTGAGAGGTGGGGATGAGTGTTCTTGCTCTTCATTCAGTGGAGAGTCGTTCTGAGTAATATTTTTTATATGTGTCCATCATTTTAAGACTTAGTGTTTATCATTGAAAA
This sequence comes from Tamandua tetradactyla, assembly GCF_023851605.1. Lineage (NCBI taxonomy): Eukaryota > Metazoa > Chordata > Mammalia > Pilosa > Myrmecophagidae > Tamandua > Tamandua tetradactyla. Next base: position 13,057,378 of record NC_135339.1, on the reverse strand, counting down.
TATTGCAATTTTGAACTTAGCAGTAGGATTAAAAACATGGTATTACACAACTTGTTACCAAAAGCTTTAATGAATTTATATGGCAACTACAAACACATACAATGCTATTTGACGATGTACCCCCTTCTCTCCTTTCTTTTGTATCTTTCTGCATTAGACTGTCCCTCATTTTGTTATAGTCATTACATCTATTACTTATAATCTCTTTGGTCTGTCTTTTGTTGGTATGAAAATGGATCAAAGTTGAAAAGTTAGAATCAGTAAGAGAACATGTGGCAGTTGTTGCAAAGACTTTTTAGATTGTTTAAAATCATTAATGGAAATCCTTAAATCCCATTCATTATAATATTTTAATTACCCTGGGAAATTTCTTTTTTTCAGATAGCTGGCCATCTACTTTAGCTAATTCTAAATTACATACAAAAATCCTATATTATAAATATATACATATGATGTACCTTTTCAGATAATGACATGGTGTTTTATAGACCCCACAATTATAGGTCAAAATAAGTAGTAATTAATTATGCTTTCATTTGGAATTTTCTGGAACTTGTGAAAGACGTACAAATACTATAGACAATGGGAAAAGGGGCTGGTCCAGATAGCATTTCATTCACTCGATAAATATTTATTGAGCATCTACAAAATGTCAGATTTTATGATAAGCTGGAGTGATAAACAGTAAGCATAAGGGACAGGTGCCCTTCACTCTTGGGATTTATGATGCTTTTCCACTAAGAGTCTAGGAATTTACAAGTATAATCTCAGTTTTTCATAGAAAATCATTTTTCTTCAGCTAATTAGGGCTAAGTAGAACTACTTTACAGGCTCATTTTTAAAGTTAGATGAAATAATCATGTGTAGAAATTACAGTGCCAAGAGATTGAGAAAATGTGGAGTATGTTGAAGGATTTATTGTGAGCAGGGAACCCTAGCTCCCTTATACAAATTCACTATCATTAGTTCTATGACCAGAAAAGTAGTATGCTTTTTTGTATGATGTAGTCCTTCCATATAGAGGTAATTTTTACTAAATTCTTCAGTTGGTAACTATGAACAGGGAATCTGAGGTAAGCCTAATGCTCCAAGGTGTTTCCACTGGAAAATTCCACAAGCTATTTAGTCAAGATTAATATCTTGAGGAGCAACCTAAAGGAAATGGTCACTTGTAAACCTCAGATGAAGCCCCATTTCGCTATTTCACTTTATGGAGCAGAATGCTCAATGTGAGTTTGCACGACATAAATCCATGATACGGTTTCCATGGTTGCCTGCTTGTCCTCCTTTGATACAAATGAACATTCTTATTTAGAAGACAATATGAAATAGAGGTATCTCTATTGAACTGAAATCAGCAATAGAGCTTTTGAGAAAGAAAAATAGAGAGGTCACATTTCATAACAGGCCCCAGGGAAGGGAGAATGGAGCTGTGCACATTTCTGGGAAAGTATTTTGCCTTCCCTGTGATTGATGACCTGTCTGCTATAAGGCTGGCCACAGTAATAATGTCATGGCCTACTTTCAATGGGAGAAAAAGCTGTCAGTCCTGTGTGACGGAGGTGAGAGGGTGATTAGGATTATAGAGTTGAAATGGCCACAGCCAGTCCTCCGATTTGGGCCCATGATGCAGGGCAATTTTGTGTAGAATTGACATTAAATTCATTCTGCATGTAAAGAGGGATGACTAGAAAGAACCAGAGCAAAAAGTTAACAGGAGTTAATTCTAGGTGCTAGTAGTAGAGGTGTTAATTCTAGACATATGATTTTACATGTCCAAATTTTAATTCTGAGCATGTATAAGTTCTAAAATCAAATCTGTGTGTGTGTGTGTGTGTGTATGGTGATGGGAATAAAAGCCTGTATTTAATGGGGTAGTAGAGCGAGCATGGGGTTTAGAATCTGACCCGTATCCAAATCCTAACACTTGCAAGAAGTAGCTAGAGATAATATGATAGTATCCTTTCCCTTTTAGACCAGAAAATTGAGCACAATACCTGGAAAAGGGCTTTTCTTCCTTTCCCTCCGGGAGCATGCTCTCACTCTTGCTAGCCCTCCAGTTCTGACCCTCATGGGACTTAAGTCCTGGGGGATTCTAGTTTGTGGCTGTCACTCTGCTCTCTGTTGCTGTATGGAAAATGACTGTGAAGTGTCATTTTCCCCTGAATGATACTGCTCTATGTTCTAGTAGCCTGAGGCAAACCCCATTCCCCTGTCCTTTGATCCTATAACCTTTTTGAAATGTACATGCTCTGTGGATCCAGGTATTATTTTCCATACTGAAGATTCCCTTAGCAACCACAGCCCGGGTCCACTCTCCTCCTAATCAAAAATCTGAAAGTCTATCCTAGCCTATCCTAGTCTGTCAGTCTTCTTCCAGTGAAATGGAACATGCCTGACAATATTTCAGCATATGATGTTTCATCATCTTGTCCATTATTTCATCTGGAAACAAGCAGTATACATGGATCCATTTTTGAAGCATGAGTCAATTGTCTCTTATTGCAGTGATTCTTGAAACTACTAAAGAATGATGGGCTCAGATGTTAAGAGTCAGCAAATTTTCAAGGCCCAGCTACCATCTTCATAAATCCAATTTAGTCATCTCAGTTGAAATGAATTTACCTTTCCCTAGAGCATCACTTATGAAAAGTTATTTGAAAAGGATCTGTAGGTGGAATCTGCAGTGACAGATTTCAGTTCAGTTATTAAGATAAAAGCATTTGCAACTGCCATGTTTATAATTGAATGGGTAGTTTCATTCAGTGCCACTTGTATGGCATATGTTTCTCAGAGCAGGTCCTACAGCTCACCAGTCACACAAGGCAGTCTTCTGCAACATTTCTGTTTATATCACATTGGAAAATGCTACCCACGGAAAAACACTGGAGGATTTTGACACATACATAGGTGGCTTTGTGGCTTAGGACACTGAATAATCCTGCTGTACTCTAAACCATCATGCTAACTTCTAAAAACACAGAGCATTATTTTCATGTAACATGTTTTCCTACATCCCATGTATGGTGGCTTGGAATTATGTACCCCAGAAAGACATGTCCTTAATCGTCATCCATTCCAGTAAGTGTGAACACATTGTAAATAGGACCTTTTATGAGGCTACTTCAGCTAAGGTATGGCATAATGGAATCAAGATGGATCTTAAACCTCTTGCTGGAGGCAAGGTCAGAGAGAGAAAGCCATGGGGAGAAGCAAGAAACTGGAAGTCAGCGGAACCCAGAGGAGAAAGGGGAAGATGCCACATTATGTACTGCCATGTGATGGAAAAGCCAAGGACCAAGAATGGCAGCACCTCAGAGCACGACATCCTTCAGGGAAAAAGTATTCCCCTGCTGATGCCTCAGTTTTGGACTTCTTCTACCCTCAAAACCTTCAGCCAATAAATTCCCATTGTTCAAGCCAACCCATTGTATGGAATTTGCTTAACATCAGGAAACTAAAGCACCCTTGAACCAGGGATCCACTGATCACACTTGGGACTACTCTATATAAGAATCTCCTTGTTCAGTTACTTTCTGACACAGAAACCCACATGAGTGTTGCTTTGTCCCAATGCTCCACTGTCAGGAATTCTTCATTGTTAGTTGGTAAACAACTCACCCCATTTCACCCTGAGATCTAATCAAGTCAACGATTGCTTTGGCTTGAGCTTTCTCAGTCTCTCCACTTTGGAGGAACTGTTGGTAACCCACATTTTGTATGTTAGCATAAACACAGGAGACTTTGGATTGCTTACTCTCAAGAAAGAATGGATACTTTGAAAACATGAATTTCCATCATAGTCATAACTTCAATCAAATCATCATAATTAAACAAAGATACCTCTTGGTACTGCATGTGATCTCCTAGTATTTTCTGACAGAAATCATTTTTTAGGAGTTTTTTACTTTATGGAGTATTTGATTTGTCTTACCAGTCACCTACCTAGCCCTGAAATTTTAAGAATGCTTAGGGTTTTTAGCAGAACTGCTTGCATTTTAAAAATATAATGCCAATTTTAAGATTATTTTGTTCATTGATTGACATATACTCAGACATACTTTGTAGATCTCCCTTCCTGTATGTACAAGTAAATACCTTCAACAAGGCCAGCCTCACCATGAAGAAAGCTTCCTAGTAGCCAAAAGATGAATATTAGTGACTTGCATAAATGGTTCCTTGGAAACAGGAAAAAGTTGTCATCGCTTAGATCCTGCTTCTGCCTAGCTTAGATTCAGGACTTTATCAGTAAACATTGGGTGAATAAGTAAATAAGTGGTATTTCCATAGTGCCAGAGGGTTATGGAATATGAATTTATTCTCTTTTTACCTCCCCCCAAATTTCACTGCCTGATAATCTGAAAAATTAGCTCTTTCTTCATTAGGAGTGTATAACAGAAATCCTGAGTATAATTGGTGGCTAAAAATCTAGCTGTGTAGGCTCAGACGTGTTCCCACTACTTACCAGCAGTGTGGTTTGGGGAAAGTTAATTCACCCCCCTGTGCCTCAGTTTCTCATGTTTAGTTCCTAAACCGCTGCAAGATAAAATTAAAGCCATGACTCGGTAGTGTCTAGTAAGTGCCCTGTAAGTGTTAGCCAATGCTGCAAAGTGCATGGTTGTAAATATTCTAAACCAAATGCATTTATGCATATAAACGTTAAGTAAGTGTTTAAGAGATGGAAATTATATACCATAATATGTGCTATAGAGGAAATAAAACTGTTTTTGCTTAAACTGCATACCCCCTCTTATACCTGTTAGTTACATAGCTCTTGGCATATAACTTGTGGCATAAATGAATAAATTAGTTATTAATGGATTAATTCTCAATGCATACCTCTTCATGATTTCCTGTGGGTCTGCTTGGCCTCAACAGACTGTTATGAGAAACAGCCAATGCAAGGTTATGAAAACATTGTGGCTTATGTTCTGTGTAAGATTCAAATGACAGAATCTTTTGCTTTTCTGTGCTGTGCGTTCATGGATTTTCGCTGATCTGTCTTGATGAACCAAAGCCCGTCAATAATTTCAAGCACAAAATAGTGATCACAGTATTTAGGTGGAAATTTGTGTTTATGTGTGTATACTATTGTGTGCATTAGAGAGAGAGAGAGAGAGAGACAGAGAGAGAGAGACAGAGTGACAGCATTTAAATAAGACATGTCCTTTTATTTATGTAGTCAGTGGTGTCACTTCCCATGAATCCCATTATAAAAAAAAATAAATAATTTTCCTACAAAATCGAAATGTATTAATGTTAACTTGCTTGATAGTATTTCTGAGAATTTTTAACTGTAATAATTAGATGCAACTTTTCTATTGTAAGAGGTGTCAAATTTCATTTCCTGAAGATTTCTACTTGTACCTTTCAGTTTTTGAATAATTTTCGAGTTCTGATGTCTGTCTCTGCTCCTGTGCAGAGCCTTGGTCATGAGTTCTTTATGATCTATTAAATATTCAGATTGACCTCATATTTAATTAGCATGCCACTTGCTTTGGAGCATAATCTCCAGATTCACAAAGCCCAATTCTCCACATTCCCTGCTGCCATCAGAAGTGGAGCAGCAAAGATCATGGGAGAACAAAGAGTAGCTCTTCGTTATACCTACCAGCAAAACAGAAGACAGGCAGCCCTTATGGAGGCGTCTCTGCTTTCCAGAAAGTTCTTTGTCCAACCAGGCTGGTGCTAATAGCTTTCTACGTGCCCAGCCATTTCACTAAGCATTTGTGGTCTGCTGTTCCCTGTGTTCCGCTCCCTGATTTCTGCACACGTCCCTTGCTCCTTTTCCTTCCTTATTTTCTGGATGTAACTTTTTAATTGGTATCAAAAGTTTGTTAACCTCAGCCTTTTTTCCCTTACCTTTAGTTTCATGACAGGTAATCTCATGTCAATCTCTATTTTTGAATACCACAATTCTAGTATTTTTCTGGTGTCTCAGATCTACACAGTCACAAAGCATAAGAGTCTGGACATGATCCCGTCAATACTTCTACAGATTCCCTTCTTTCATGTAGCGTGTGCTCTCCCTTCCCTAAATAGACTTATAGATTTTTGTTCTCTCCATCCAACGCATATTCCCTATATCATCACTGTGACACATCACAAATCAGAGATTTTGCTCTGTCGGGTTCCCACTGATTTCTGAACTTTTTGAGAACAAGAAATCTGTCTTTTCATGGCACTGTGCTATATACACATTCCTGTGCATATTATCACGGAAGGAGCAGTTGAGATGCCCTGTGGAGGAAGGAAGGAATCTACTTTTTCAGAAATATTATCACCCTTTAAAAAAAATACTAAGTTGGCATTTCTCAGTTAAAATAGTCACACAACACTTAAAAAATAACTTTATAGAATTAGGGAAGCATTGAAATATTCAAGGTAATAATGTACATTTTCTAAATGGAAAAGCTTATTTTCTAAATAAGGAACTCTTAAAAGAAAGCCCAGAAATTAGTCTTGGAAACAAATACATTTGTAACATATTTTTTATTCACTTATTCTTACTTAAGAAATATATTACTGTAGCAGAAACCATCATTAAATAATGCAAGGAATTAACAGAAAAATGAATTAAATAATGAATAAGTGAATGATCAAAAGAAAGCTCCTGTTAAATAAACTAAACTCTGTGTTGAAACTGCAGACATTGGCAGGTCCAGATTGCCTGCTGTCCACATGGACATAGTACAGACATGGATGCATCTTTTACTTGTTTCTGATAGGAAGTGCAGTCTGTGGGGCTTGTTGGGGGATTGAATCATGTCCCACTTAAAGACATGTTCAAGCCTTAAAAACCCTAGTCCTGGGTGTGACCCCATATGCATATAAAACTTTTGACAGTGTTCTTATTAAAGTGTGGACTCATTTATGAATAGGATCTTGGAAGATCAGATGAGGCCAAATTGAACCAGGGTAGGTCTGAAGCCAAAATGTGGTTATGTGCTTATGTGCTTATGTGACCAGCATCAATATAAGCAGAAATTCAGACACAGTTAGAAGAAGCCAGAGGTCAGCAGAAACCAGAGGAGCAGGTACAAGGAGAGAGCCATGTGATGGAGACTTGCGGGAATGCATGGACTACCAGAGAAACTGAGCCCGGCTGATATCTTGATGTTGGACTTTTAGCCTCCAAAATTGTGAAACAATGAATTCCTCTTGTTGAACCAATCCATTGTGCAGGATTAGTCAGCCGTGGCTAAGTAACACGGGGATTAAGAATCAGACTGTGTTTGTTTTTTGGGTCTGTCTCAGGTTTTGTGACCAATGTAACACTTTCAGTCTCACTGAAGCACAGTTTTCTCATCTAACACATGAAAAAGAAAAAACACTTGCTTTGTTGTGAAGGTAAAAGGTGAAACACACCTGAGTTAGGGCCTGTCATGTAAAAGTTCTTTCCTTTCTTGTTCTTATTCTTAATCTAGAGGGTTAAATAAGATTATGTGGAACGAGGAATTATTCTAAATAATATCATGGGTTCTTGAGATAACAGTAGTACCTGATATTCTTTGCATACAGGGTTCCTTTGTTTTTCTCATTTATAATCAACATGCTTGCTAATTTATGCAATATTACTCCATCTAAAATTTCAGTCAATACTTCAGAGGCCTTGTGGAAATATCGATCAGTGTTCAGAGCACTCCTAATTTTGACTAGTCTATAAATTATTTTTTTCAAGCAAACATGGTGGTTAAAATTGAGATACATTCCTTGCTATAGAGGTTCAGTTTTATAAGTGTTGTATTGCATTTGAAATTTTTCTAACTATTTTCTGTTCTGTTTCTCTTCCTTACGTGCTGACTTTGGTACAGCAGACCACTTGGGAATCGAATTCATGGGTAAGACTAAACATTTTGCTCCTTAAATATCGGGGAAATGTTAAGTTTTATAATATGCATAGTGCTCTCCTTCAACTGATTAGAATAGAAATACCTTGCTATTAGACCAAACTAGTAATAAAAAATGTTTTAGTTGATTTTTCACTAAGTAATGGCTCAAATTGAAACACTTAATGACTTATTGGTGATTTAATGCTAAGTGCAGCTTCTGGAATCACTCAGAAATTGGATCTGCTTCTTGACTTAAACTGATTCCTTTAATCCTCAATTTTTTAATCTATAAAATACAGTTAATAATAGCTCCTGTTTTACTGTACATATGAATTACTTAGTACAATGGCTACAACATAGCAAACATTGAATAAATGATGGAAAACAATGGTGATGGTTTTTTTAAATGTCATATATTATTTCCTTCTCTAATTCCTTTTCCCTTTGCATGATGACTACTTTAGATATATTTCGGTATCAATCTTAATTTTCGTGGAGTCTATATGAACATTATCATTTATAAAATTAAACTATTTCTTTTTAAAGTATTTGCATTGAATGATTCATTTTTTAAAAGTTGTAGAGCATATTCTGTCAGTAGTGTTTTATATATTCACAGATAACTGTGTTAACAATTGGGCATAATTCTCTAAGTCTAATTTAAAAGTAAAGAAAAAAAGACCAAACATAAATTTGATTCCATGCTACTATAGGGAAAGATACTTAGGAGTTAGAGCTAAAAAATTGAGAAGACACAAGTTGAATCCAAATTCCATTATGCTCTGCTTGTTTGGTCTTTGTTGAACCCCAGATTTTTCACTTATGTGATATGGATATAAATACTTCTTTCATACGTGCCTGTGCTTAATATGAGAATACATATCCATTTATCCATATTCATTTATTCATTCTACCCTTCTCTTAGTAAATATTTAATTGGGTGCTCACTATAAACAAAGAAAAAAATGCAAGATGCTAGAGAGAAAGTGTGAGTAAGAATGAACAGAAAGCCTGGGTTGATGGAATTCACAGTATAGTAAACTTACAGATATTAATCAGGTAATAAAACTAATAAATATAAAGTTTCACATTCCTTATGCCCTACTCCAGGTAAAATGGTATAAGATTGGACTATTGTGATGATGGAAGAGACAGGGAAAGTTTCATAGATGTTATGATATCAGGAAGTATTTGAGAGACACTGAAGTTGCACACTTGGAAGAGGAAGGCAAGGTTGACTGCAGGAATTTTGGCTAGTATATTTGGAAAAGCGGTGGGATCATTTGCTGAGAAAGAATTCGGAAAGAAGAACATATTTATGGGAGGTGTTCATTAGAGTAGATACGAAATTGTTGAGTTTGGAATGCCTTTTATAAATCTGAAAGATGCCAAGTTGGTAATTGTAGAGCTGGAAGTTTTGAAAGTCAATTGGAGATTAGTGAATGTACATTTACACTGGAATTCATCTCCTGTATTGTGCAGTGCTCCATTATCTGGGTATCAGATCCCAGAAAAACAGCTCAATTCTGCAGGTTTGGGGTTTTGCTAAATTGATGTGATGAAAACTCAGAAGGGCAATGGAATTCAGTATAAGATTCAAGTGAAGCAATATGGAATACAAGGTAGGTGAAGAAGGTAGTGAAAAAAAGATGGCTATCTCAGTGAAGGCGGTGGCCAGTCATCATGAGAGGACTTCAGCCAGCTGGTGGGAAGAAGGGGAGATTGTAGTCACATGGCACATCGGTTGATAATGATTTTGGAGATAGGATCATTATAATAGGTTGCAGTTTCAAAGTAGGCCTATGAGAGTGCAGGGCTGAATTGGAGCAGAGTTGAAAATAATTTGAAACAACTGGTAAGGATCTGAGAGGCTATGGTTTAGGATAGGTTGTCAAGGTAGATATTAACAGTTACTCACGATGATGATGATAGGGTTGGAAGAAAGAAAAATTGTTTGCCATACGCTGAAGTATCCAAGAAATGAGATGGAGTGCACTGGAGTCCAGCTAGACAACAGCAAAAAATTTGCTATATATAGATAAGGGTAATGCCAGCTACATAAGCAAATAGAACTCCAACTATTTTAATGGCTCAAACACAATAGCAATTTATTTCCTGCTACCATTTACTTCCTATCTAAGATAGGCATTCCTGGTCAGTAATTCGGTGGCTTTTGTCCAAGTGGTGAATGAGGGATCCATAATTCTTCCTGCTGGTTCCTATGTCAATTGATATTTTTTGTTTGTTTTTTTAGTTTTGCTTTGTTTTTGTCATCTGCATCTAGCCAGCAGATGTTTGGAGAGAATATAGCAGGTAGAAACCTGTCATTTTCAATCTCTTACCCTAAAAAGGCCCATGCCAATTTTCTATTTGTATTGTATTTGCTAGATTTCATTCACATGCCTCATTTTACTGAAGAGATACTGGGAAATTGAATCCTACTAATGCTGAGGGAATAAAGGAAATGAGTTTTAATAATCTCTGCCCACATGACAATTGCATAAACTTTAAAAGAAGAAGGATATTTCACCAGAGGGAGGAGAAGGAGTCCTTTGGGGGGCCAAGAGAACAGATGCATGACTGAGATATGAGAAAATCCAAACAGTTTTGAGAGGGATGGAGGAGAATTGGATTTCTTGGGTAAGAGCTAAGGTTCAGTTAAATAAGGAGGGGTCAAAGAAGACATGGAGAATGCCAGGGGGGTCCTGGATGTGAATCAGCAATTTCAGGGGCAGATGCAGGGGCTAGGATGTGGAAGGCGGGCAGAGAGTTGAGTCACAGGCCAGCGATTACAGAAAATTATGGGCATCACTGTGCCATAGAGTAGAAATTATTTGTTGAGGAGCGCTTGCTCTCCTCTCCTTATTCACTGATAGCAATAGTGATGAAAGGTTTGGAAATAAGAACACCCACAGTCACTTTGAGAAAAGTGGACATTGAGACTAGAGGCCAGGGAGATTTGCTCCCACTGATCTTTGGTAATTGCAGGCTTTGATACTTGCAGCTATGTCAGTGAAGGCTTGAAGCTATGTCAATTGTACATCCAGGGGGCCACAGATAAAGCAAGCATCATGTGACTGGTGGGTGAGGTAGCAGAACTGCAGACCACATAAACAATTTGGTCATAATGATAGTAAATGTAAATTGTGACACAAATGTTAATTACTGCTGTTAAAAGAAAGAAGCCAGCTTCTATCCTATTGGGTTTTCTGAAGACCTGCACGAGCACATTATGTATCAATTTACTGTAGAATCAAGACAGATATTGTGTTCTGTCCTAAAACTCATTTAATGGAATTTAGTTACTGGTATGAAAAATAATAGGTTACGATGTAGTTCATCAATGTGATGATCATTACTATAAAGACTTGTAGGGCATGAGATTTCAGTGCATAAATATTTGCCTTCAGCAGTGACGCCTGGCTCAGAGGGAAGGGGTTGAACAACAGCTTGGTTAGACGTGAGCCGTATGCATATAGATGGCAACTAAAAGAGATTATTTGAAATGGTGAATAAGTTTATTGACCTATTGAAAACTGTTTTCCAGACATACCCACAGGTTGCTCTAAATGAATGCACAGAATTTTGCTTGATGCTTTGGGAAGAAACATTTTCAGATTCAACTGGTGATTATAGAGTCCATCTGAGTAAAACTCCCCCCACTGATGATGGTATCATCCCAGGAATATGACCTCTCCTGGTGTAAATTCAGCTGCCAAGAAGAAACATAGTCATAGCACCTATCGGTTTACCCATGTTAATTTATTGATGGGCCAGTTCTGTTTTAAAGAGTTCTAGAAGAGCTTCAACTTTCATCTTTCTTGCTTTTGGGCAACATTAATGTCATCTTTCATGGATTCAGAACGTGGGTCAAAAAATAATGAACTGAAACACACTTGTTGTTTTCCAAGTCTTTGTACTCTCAGTGACTGGGTCTATGTACACTCTTATTAATCAGACTCAGAATCTGAACCGTTTATACAGTTTAACACATTCCTATTTACAGCAGGGAACTCTACATCATGTGCTTAAAAAGACCAGTTCTCTTTTCAACATGTACTTATCACACTCACTGTATTCCAATTGTTCTATAAGATGTTGCAGATGCAGATATATAATCCATATTCCTTAACATCCAAGGGCCACACATCCAAGAGAGCAGGCCATATGTAATTGAGGTAATGGAATTGGTGTTATAAAAATGGCATGGATAAGATACCATAATAAAAAAATAATAAAAGAGGAAACAGTTAAATATGCTTGGGAAGTTGTGAGACAGAGTGAAGATTACATTGCAGCTGAATACTAGCTAAGGCAAATGAGCTAATCTAGGCAACACCATGATCTCAGATCTATACCAGCCCCATGCTATTTCTGTGACAGGGTGAGCTTTGCTAGTTTTGGTCTCTCTATCTGGGTCCAGGATCTCCCAGGGGCACCTCTTTAGACCTGGAGGTTATCAGCTTTCATAACAACACTCAGCCCAAAAGCCTTTCTGAGTTGATTTATTAATTTCAAGGAATAATTATCATATCGAACAAGTCATGCCAAGCCTAATGCCCATAAAGCTGTCAGGATTAAAAAGAAATTTTCCTTTGTTACATTCATGAATTTTTCTTAATGATGCTTCTGAGACTGGTACAGTGACAATTGCAACAACAGATACTGCTCTGGAATATGGTATCAGTTAAAAAACTAAGTTAACTGACATAATTAGGTCAAGGATTTGGAGGTACATAAAAGCATAGAGTTGTGTTTGTGAAAAAAAAATTCAAATAGAAGAGTTGATATTAAACCCCAAACCAAAGAAATAATGCTTCAATTTATGTCACAGTCTACTCCTTCATTTGTGCATAAAGGAGAATTGAGATTTTTTTTTTAAGGCCAGATGCTTAAATGTTCCCTCACAGTGTTAGGGGACCAGGGAATGGAATAGACAATATTCATACACACAAGTGTTCATTGAGTTGTGTGAGCAAACCAACTTATCATCCAGCTGAGACAGGTGGCCAAATGGCAAGCCAGTTAGGTCACGTTTGAAAGGCACATTGATCATGAAGAAAAATTCCTCATCTGAGAAATATCTGGTTGCTGTGTCAGGTGCCCAATCATGGAACATATCTCATTATGTCCATTTGAGCTACTTGTTACACAGCTTTTTCTCTGACAATGCCCTGATGCTTAGGCATCAAATATTTTTGTATGAAAGCAGGTGCAATGCCATTTGTGGATATATTAGCAAACAACTGAGAGAGTTAAAGAATGTATGGGAGGTATATCATGCAAATTTCATTCATTATCATCTGGAAATATGAAATGAACTCTGTCAGTTAAATGTTTTGTTTCTGATTTGACATTGTTTTTAGGATTGCATATTATATTTATGCAAAGTCTGATTGGGTAAACTGTGGTGTAAATATTTTTTAAAAGCATTCTAAAATGTGGGGAAAATCGGATTCTTTACTAAAATTTGCAAAATTCATTCATAAATGATCTCTTATTTTTAAAGTGAATTTAAAAAGTAGAGAAGAAACAAGAAAAACTGAATTTTCTATAAAGAGAGGCCTAGAAATGTGATCTCTAAATTCTATGTTCTCTCTCTCTCTCTCTCTTTCTCTCTCTCTCTCTCTCTCTCTCTCTCTCTCTCTACATATATATATATATATATATATACTGGTTCAGAATTAATAAAGTTATTACCTCAGAATTCACCATATAATGAGCATCCCTTCATCCTCTCATGCAATGAAATTGATGTTAAGGTATTTTAGTCAGCACTGAAGAGAATCTACAGAGAACTAGACAGTTTTTGCTTCTGTTTGGATGATATAAAGTGGGGATATTTCCCCTAAAGCTGTCCTACATATTATAAATGAATTGGCACAATTTCCTTTTAAATATAACAGGCTCATATGCCAGTCAAATGGATTCATATTTCTTCCCTAATTTGCAAGGAGGCATTAGAGACACAGAAGTCGAGGATCCTGATCCCCCAGGCTGAAATCTCTGAATCTCTGAATTAGCATCATTTTGGAACAAAATTATCTTATTCAATGGAATATGTCATGTTTTCTCATACAGCTACAACTAAGAGATATTGTGTGTTCAGTTCCAGATTACCACAATAAATTAAATATGGCAATAGAGCCACATGAATATTTTTGATTTCCCAAGGCACATAAAAATTATGTTTACACTATACTGTAGCTTAGCAGGTATGTGTTTTAGTTTTGTGATCTTTTTGCTAGCGGACGGTCTGCCTCAATGTTGATGGCTGCTGACTGATGAGGGTGGTGGTTGTGGAAGGCTGGATGACTGTGGCAATTTCGTAAAAATAAGACAACAATGAAGTTTGCTGCCCTGATTGACTATTCTTTTCATGAAAGAGTTCTTTATGGCACGTGATGTTGTTTGATAGCATTTTACCCACAGTCGAATTCGTTACCAGATCTGGCCACTGCTTTATCAACTAAGTTTATGTAATATTCAAAATTTTTTATTGTCAATTTCAACAATGTTCACAGCACCTTCACCAGGAATAGATTTCGTTTTAAGAAACCACTTTCTTTGCTCATCCATAAGAAGCAACTCCTCATCTATTCGTGCTTTATCATGAGACAGCTATTCCTATCACATTGGCAGTTATTTCTTCTACTGAAGTCTTGAACCCCTCAGTCATCCAAGAGGGTTGGAATCAACTTCTTCCAAACTCCCATTAATACTGGAATTTTGACTCCTTGCTATGAATCATGAGTGTTCTGAATGGCCTCTAGAATGGTGACTCTTCCTAAATGATTTTCAATTTCCTTTGCCTACATCCATCAGAAGAATCTATGGCAGCTAGCTATAGTCTTACAAAATGTATTAGTTAAATAATAAGACTTGGAAGTTGAAATGATTCCTAAATCCATGAGTTGCAAGATGGATGTTGTGTTAGCAGGTGTTTTAGTTTCCCAGGCTGCTAGAGCAAATACCCTGCAATAGGTTGGCTCAAACAATGGGGACTTATTAGCTTTTGTTTTTGAGACTCAAAAATAGTCCAAATCAAGACATCATCAAGATGATGCTTTCTCCCAGAGACTGTGGAATACTGGGGGCTGGCTGCCTTAGTCTTCAATTTGTCACATGGCAAGGCACATAGCAGCATCTCCTGGTTTCTCCCTTCTCTTCTGGATTCCATTGACTTCAGCTTCTGGTTGCTTCCTCTGTGGCATTCTTTCTCTGTATGAATTTCATTCTTCTTATAAAGGACTCCAGTCATCCAGATGAAAGCCCAATTTGAATTGGCCATACTGTACTTTAATTGAGGTGACATCCTGATTGAGGTGGGTCACATCCTGACTGATGGAATTTTATCATAAGTTCCGACTTACACTGAGTTCACACCCACAGGAACGGATTAAATTTAAGAACATGCTTTTCTGGGGTACTTACAGCTTACAACCAACACAGCAGGAATGAAAACAATACTAATCTTATTTTACATCTGCAACAGAGCTCTTGAGTGACCAGGGGTATTGACAATGAACAATAATATTTTTAAAGGATTTTTTTTTTCTTTTTCTGAGCAGCAAGTCTCAACAGTTGACTTCAAATACTCAACAAACCATTTTATGAACAGATGTACTATCATCCAGGTTTACTGTTCCATTTGTAAGGCACAGGCAGAGTAGATTTAAAATCATTTCTAAGGGTCCTATGATTTTCAAAATGTTAAATGAACACTGACTTCAACTTAAAATCACCACCAGTATTAAAATACCCCTAAAAAGAGTGTCAGTCTCTCCTTTGAAGCTTTGGGGTCAGGCATTGACTTCTCATTTCTAGCTATCAAAGTCCTAGATGGCATCTTCTTCCAATAGAAGGCTGTTTTGTCTACATTGAACATTTACTGTTAAGTGTAGCCACCTTCATCAGTTATGTTAGCCAGATCTTTTGGATAACTTACAACAGTTTGAACATAGCACTTGCTGCTTCACCTTGAACTTTTATGTTATGGAGATGGCTTCTTTCCTTAAACCTCATGAACCAACTTCTGCTACCATAAGATTTTTCTTCTGCAGCTTCTTTACCTCTTTCAGCCTTTGTAGAATTGAAGAGAGTTAAGGCCTTGGTCTAAACTAGGCTTTGGCTTAGGGGCTTTTGTTGTGGCTGGTTTGATCTTCTATCCAGGACACTAAAGCTTTCTCCATACCATCAATTGTGCCTTTTAACTGTTGCATCGTTCATGTGTTCACTTTTAATTTCCTTCAAGAGATTTTCCTTTGCATTCACAGTTTGGTTAACTGTATTGCACAAGAACCCTAGTTTTCAGCCAATGTCAGCTTTCAACATGCTGTCCTCACTAAGCTTTATCATTTCTATCTTTTGATTTAAAGTGAGAAATGTGTGTCTCTTTCTTTCACTTGAACACTTAAGTCCATTGTAGGACTAATTGGCCTAATTTCAACATTGTTGTGTCTTGAGAATAGAGAGGCCCAGGCAGATGGAGAGAGATGGGGGAACTGCTGATCAGAGGGGAAGTCAGAGCATAGAAAACATTCATCTTAAGTTGGCCATCTTACATGAGCACCGTTTGTGGTGCCTGCCCCCTCAAATTGCAATACTAACATGAGACCATGATGACAGAACTAACAATAATGTAAAACCTTGAAATGTGTGATAATTACCAAAATGTGACCCAGAGATATGAAGTGAGCACATGCTGTTGGAAATTGGCACTGATAAACTTGCTTGACACAGGGTTGACACAAACCTTCAATTAGTAAAAAAAATGCAATATCTGCCTAACACAATGAAGCTCAGTGCAATAAAATGAGAGGTATACCTGTAAAATATAATGGCAATTTATGGATAAATATGTGTGCATGTGTGTTTGTGGAGGAAATTATTTAATTTAGTTTATGTTCCCTTAGTCATTTTAAACTATAAGGGAAATCAGATATATCAGAGTAATATAAGTTAACATTATTCAGCGCTTGACATGTACCACAAGATGTATATTATTCTCATGCAATTCTCAGAACAAATGCGCAAGTAAGGAACTATTTATATTCTTATCTTATACATGATAAAAGTAAAGCTCATTTAGCTGAAATATTTAAAGTGCAAGTAAGTGGTTAATCTATGATTTGAAACCAAGTTGATCTTCCTCCAGAGCTCTTGAATCTTTTAGGTGACTAACTACTGGGTGTGTCACAAAATGAGGATTTCATGTCTACTTAAAGTTGCACTCTGGTAATGTCTCAAGTGGCAAAGCAGTTCTGACTCAAGTCCACAGTTTTGAAGGCAATATTTTCAAAGTACCATGAACTTAGAAGAATCTTTTTTTATTATTAATTAAAAAAAAATTTAAAAAAATTAACTAACACAACATTTAGAAATCATTCCATTCTACATATGCAATCAGTAATTCTTAATATCATCACATAGATGTATGATCATCATTTCTTAGTACATTTGCATCGATTTAGAAAAAGAAATAGCAAGACAACAGAAAAAGAAATAATATAATAGAGAGAAAAAAATAAAAAATATATATATAAAAAAACAAAACAAACAAAAAAACAAAAAAAAAACTATAGCTCAGATGCAGCTTGATTCAGTGTTTTAACATAATTACATTACAATTAGGTAGTATTGTGCTGTCCATTTTTGAGTTTTTGTATCCAGTTCTGTTGCTGCAGTCTGTATCCCTTCAGCTCCCATTACCCATTATCTTACCCTATTTCTAACTCCTGATGGTCTCTGTTACCAATGACATATTCCAAGTTTATTCTCAAATGTCCATTCACATCAGTGGGACCATACAGTATTTGTCCTTTAGTTTTTGGCTAGTCTCACTCAGCATAATGTTCTCTAGGTCCATCCATGTTATTACATGCTTCATAAGTTTATTCTGTCTTAGAGCTGCATGATATTCCATCGTATGTATATACCACAGTTTGTTTAGCCACTCATCTGTTGATGGACATTTTGGCTGTTTCCATCTCCTTGCAATTGTAAATAATGCTGCTATAAACATTGGTGTGCAAATGTCCGTTTGTGTCTTTGCCCTTAAGTCCTTTGAGTAGATACCTAGCAATGATATTGCTGGGTCATATGGCAATTCTATATTCAGCTTTTTGAGGAACTGCCAAACTGCCTTCCACAGTGATTGTACCATTTGACATTCCCACCAACAGTGGATAAGTGTGCCTCTTTCTCCGCATCCTCTCCAGCACTTGTCATTTTCTGTTTTGTTGATAATGGCCATTCTGGTGGGTGTGAGATGGTATCTCATTGTGGTTTTGATTTGCATTTCTCTACTGGCCAGGGACATTGAGCATCTCTTCATGTGCCTTTGGCCATTTGTATTTCTTCTTCTGAGAAGTGTCTGTTCAAGTCTTTTTCCCATTTTGTAATTGGATTGGTTGTCTTTTTGTTGTTGAGTTGAACAATCTCTTTATAAATTCTGGATACTAGACCTTTATCTGATATGTCATTTCCAAATATTGTCTCCCATTGTGTAGGCTGTCTTTCTACTTTCTTGATAAAGTTCTTTGATGCACAAAAGTGTCTGATTTTGAGGAGCTCCCATTTATTTATTTGTTTCTTCAGTGCTCTTGCTTTAGGTTTAAGGTCCATAAAACCGCCTCCAATTGTAAGATTCATAAGATATCTCCCTACATTTTCCTTTAACTGTTTTATGGTCTTAGACCTAATGTTTAGATCTTTGACCCATTTTGAGTTAAATTTTGTATAGGGTGTGAGATATGGGTCCTCTTTCATTCTTTTGCATAGGATATCCAGTTCTCTAGGCACCATTTATTGAAGAGACTGTTCTGTCCCAGGTGAGTTGGCTTGACTGCCTTATCAAAGATCAAATGTCCATAGATGAGAGAGTCTATATCTGAGCACTCTATTTGATTCCATTGGTCGATATATCTATCTTTATGCCAGTACCATGCTGTTTTGACCACTGTGGCTTCATAATATGCCTTAAAGTCAGGCAGCGTGAGACCTCCAGCTTCATTTTTTTCCCTCAAGATACTTTTAGCAATTCGGGGCACCCTGCCCTTCCAGATAAATTTGCTTATTGGTTTTTCTATTTCTGAAAAATAAGTTGTTGGGATTTTGATTGGTATTGCATTGAATCTGCAAATCAATTTAGGTAAAATTGACATCTTAGCTATATTTACTCTTCCAATCCATGAACACGGTATGCCCTTCCATCTATTTAGGTCTTCTGTGATTTCTTTTAATAGTTTTTTGTAGTTTTTTTTTATATAGGTCTTTTGTCTCTTTAGTTAAATTTATTCCTAAGTATTTTATTCTTTTAGTTGCAATTGTAAATGGAATTCGTTTCTTGATTTCTCCCTCAGTTTGTTCATTACTAGTGTATAGAAACACTACAGATTTTTGAATGTTGATCTTGTAACCTGCTACTTTGCTGTACTCATTTATTAGCTCTAGTAGTTTTGTTGTGGATTATTCTGGGCTTTCGACGTATAGTATCATATTGTCTGCAAACAGTGATAATTTTACTTCTTCCTTTCCAATTTTGATGCCTTGTATTTCTTTTTCTTGTCTAATTGCTCTGGCTAAAACCTCCAACACGATGTTGAATAACAGTGGTGATAATGGACATCCTTGTCTTGTTCCTGATCTTAGGGGGAAAGTTTTCCATTTTTCCCCATTGAGGATGATATTAGCTGTGGGTTTTTCATATATTCCCTCTATCATTTTAAGGAGGTTCCCTTGTATTCTTATCCTTTGAAGTGTTTTCAACAGGAAAGAATGTTGAATCTTGTCAAATGCCTTCTCTGCATCAATTGAGATGATCATGTGATTTTTCTGCTTTGATTTGTTGATATGGTGTATTACATTAATTGATTTTCTTATGTTGAACCATCCTTGCATATCTGGGATGAATCCTACTTGGTCATGATGTATAATTCTTTTAATGTGTTGTTGGATACGATTTGCTAGAATTTTGTTGAGGATTTTTGCATCTATATTCATTTGAGAAATTGGTCTGTAGTTTTCTTTTTTTGTAATATATTTGCCTAGTTTTGGTATGAGGGTGATGTTGGCTTCATAGAATGAATTAGGTAGCTTTCCCTCCACTTCAATTTTTTTGAAGAGTTTGAGCAGAGTTGGTACTAATTCTTTCTGGAATGTTTGGTAGAATTCACATGTGAAGCAGTCTGGTCCTGGACTTTTCTTTTTGGAAAGCTTTTGAATGACTGATTCAATTTCTTTACTTGTGATTGGTTTGTTGAGGTCATCTATTTCTTCTTGAGTCAAAGTTGGTTGTTCATGCCTTTCTAGGAACTTGTCCATTTCATCTACATTGTTGTATTTATTAGTGTAAAGTTGTTCATAGTATCCTGTTATTACTTCCTTTATTTCTGTGAGGTCAGTGGTTATGTCTCCTCTTCCATTTCTGATCTTATTTATTTGCTTAAAAGAATCTTGTATATAATTCTCATTAGCCAAGACACAAGAAAATGAAATATGAGCCAAATGCTCTTTTACTGCTTTGCACTCATAATTATTACTGCCAATGTACAAAAAGTCTCACACAAGCAGGCCGTGGCAATCTCACCTGTAAAATAATCTATACAGAAGCCATATTATATTAAAGGTTTCTTGGTGAGTCCACACTTTGCTGAATGAGGTTTGTTGGCTGTTGCTACTGTCAAATGTCTTTGAGTTATAAAGACCTTACACATCCATCTCCTCTGATAGGAGGCATTCACCAAACAGAATAGTGAGTTGAACCATCTTTCCAATGACTTCCCAAGATTCTGCTTAGGAAACACTTCCTTTATTTCTGGCTAATTTTTCTCTTAGTGGATATGACCACTCCTTCTCTTTATGCAATGGCTCAACTTAAGTCTCAGTACAAGAGCTAATATTTCAGCCTGTTTTACTTTACTTATTGCTAAAGCTTAAACAATGGGAATTTATTGCTTTATGGCTTTGAAGCTGGGAAAAGTTCAAATCAAAGCATTATCAAGGTCAAGCTTTCTTCCTGAAGAGCAGCATTCTGGGATTCTCTGCCAGCAACTTTGGTCCTGGGCTCCTCTGTCACATGGCAGTGTACAGGGAGGCCTCTCCTGGCTTTCTCTCTTCTCTTCCAGGCTCTGTTAACTTTCAGCTTTGGCTGCTCCTTCTGTGGCCCTTTTTAACTCTCTCTTATCTTCCCTACTAAAGGCCTTCGGTAATAGGATTAAGACCCATCCTGGGACACGCTTTTCTGAAGCAGCCTCATGAATTTCCTATTTACAAAGGTCTGTATGGCCACAGCAATGGATTAAGTTTAAGAACATGTTTTTCTGGGTAACGTAACTCCAAACTACCACACAACTCTCTTAAACACAAACTTCTCCAAGTCTTTTTATTATTGTTTAATGAAGAGATATCTTGATTTCACTTGCATGTTCCCAAGGCTCCCTAGCCATATATTTAAATGCAATTTAAGGTCAGTCATTAGCATATATTGGCACCTCCAGTGGGTAGATGTAAAAGTCTCTAATCAAGGTCTTGATTGTTAAATCAAATAAATTAAATTCTGAGAGAATTTTCAAGTGAGATTGAATAATAGCTTTCAACAATCTTCTTTGAAGAACAGTTATAACCAAAGTATATGTCAGAATATATGCAGAGAAGTTTGTGATTTTTGCAAAGGAGAAACTGGTCATTTTTGTAAATACTTTTGGAGACACAGTTTCAGAATCAGTTAATAAAGGTTTTGTCGGGACATACTGAGAACAATATTGCTCATAAATTATTAGAAAAAGCAATGCTGTTCATTGGGAACTAACATTGGACCACTAAATATTTGCTATATTAATATTATGATATTTTTACAAAACTGTTAAATTACTAAATTTGGAGTTTCTATGTAGGTGGTGAACATATGGACTTCATGAAAACATTGAACATACTCTTATGAACTTCTTACAAAATGTAGTGAAACCCAGATTATTCAAATTTAGAGAGAGGGAATCTGTAGGCAGAGGGCAATAGACTGCCGTCTAAAGGATCAGGATGAGCCATTAGTAAGCTTCTAGTAATATAAAGTGATAACATTTTTATTTATGGCATAAAAAAAGAACATTACTAAACTCATCAGATTACTTGTTATAGCCAGGGGTAATTGCTATTTTATCAGATAGAGAAAAAATCTGACAGAATGGATTAAATTTTGAGGTTGTGATATGAATCTGAGATCTTAACCAGTATCAAATTTATTACATACATATTTTAATGATCTAAAAAGTATGTGAAGTAGTGGTAGGTTCCATCTTCACTATTATTGCAAAATGAAAAGAAAAGAAAAAAAAGCATGACAATAAGGCTTAGATTGTCATTAGAAAATAATTCCATGAATGTTTATAAGAACAAATAGGCTTTTAAATGCAATTCCTCTTAACCATTGCTTTGGAGCCAGGGTGAATCTGTGGAACAGGAAAGGAAAAAAATAAAAGAGTGATGGATGGGACATCAGCAGATGCATCAAAGTGAAGATGACACTGATTCTTTTCAATAAGCAGGAAATGCTTTGTGGTCTCAAGTTTCAATCAATCAGAATATATAGAGCTCCTGTGACAGACAGGCCAGACCCTGTGCCAGGCCAGAGAGATACTTAGACAAGTTAAGAAACAGTTTCTCAAATGCTCACAATTCAGTGCATGAAACAGTATTGCAAACCAACTACTGTAATGCAGTGTGAAAAGGACTTTAACTGAAGAGTTTTACAAAGGTTCAGATGAGTGTTTCCCAGGCATCTGCAGGATGTTCACATGAGTTTCACCTGATATTAACATGAGTTGCACACACATGTACAAGTAGAATGTTACTTCGTATTCATGTGGCTAATAGTAGGTTCTCTACCTCCACTGTGCAATTTCACCTAGCCCTTGGTATGCTTTTGTGGATTCACGAATCTCAGTAAGAAGTCTCCAGTGGGCAACATTTCCTAAATAATTTGACCAGAGAAGCATGTTCACAAAGTCAGGGATTTATTGGTAAACACTGGAGAAAGGAACACAGAGGGAGGTATGTCCATGATTCATTAGAGTAGTTGAAGACCGCTTTCTGTGAAAGAATAAAAGTAATCCTATAGTTGGGAGAAGAAGAAGGAAATGACCAGAAAAGGAAAATAGAAGAACAGAAGACATTGGAAGAGCACATGGGTTTGGAGAAGCTGCCATAAGTCCTTGATAATTGGAGAAACATAATATACATTAGAGAGTGTGGTGGGCATGTGGTTGATCAAGTAGGTCGCAACAGATAATGGTGACCCTCTATGCCTATGGAAGGAAGTACACTTTTATCCTGTTATAAAAGGAAGCCTTCAGAGGTTTCAAGCAAGGAAGTGATCCCTTTTCCCTTAAATAGCTTATTCTGTCAGTAGCTGTGTTTAGAGGTTGCCTGAAGGCATTGCATGCAAAATCCCATCTAATGAAACAAGTTTAGGCTTTTACATTAAATATTCATTAAATGTCCATTTTTAGGGAGGGTCTCTAGGTACTACAAAGATAAATAAGAAATGGTCTTTGTTTTCCAGAGATCGCCAAATAGTTGGGGTAGACAGTTGCCTGCCAAGATAAGCCTGCAAGGGACAAAGAAAGAAGAAAGGGCAGAATGCCTGGGGATGTGATGGGAAAAGAAGGCTAAGCAGCAAAGCCATGAGCAAGATGGACCTAGAAATGGTCTGAGGGAAGGGTAGGATTTCTATGAACAAAAAGAGGAAACATCTTAATGAAGACACTAAAAAAGTGAATTTGGAAAAATTGTCTCTCATCAATAAAGACAAATTTCATTATAATCTAATTTTAATTACATATTACTTTTTATTTAAAAATAAATCAAATCATGTCATTATCTTGTGTAAAACTTCCTAATAGATTTAGAATGAAATCCAAGCCCCACACACTGCCATGGCAAGTCTTCCATAATCTGGCACTGCCTACCTCCCTGATTGCACTTCCTACCACTCTCCTCTGAGGTCCTTGTGTTTCTGCCACACTAGCCTTCTTCTCCCTGTTCTTCCAACAGGCCAAGCTCTACCTACCTCAAGGCCTTTGTACCAGCTATCCTTTTCTGTATGTGGGCGGATTCTCATTGCATAGCCTTCATTTCAAACGTCACAGCCTAAGAAACATTTCCTATGCATTCTATTTTATACATTTCCTGTCTCATTCATATTAGCCTCTTTTGCTTCCTCTGCAGCATTTATCACTGACTAATTCATCTATTTCTTTGCTTTTTATTATTTGTTTGCCTGCTAGAAAATAAGTTCTGTGATAGCAGCAATGATATTTGGCTGGCTAGTATCCCCAGCCCAATGCTTTGCATACTAAAAAAATTCAATGAATATTTGTTGAACTAATGATTTTTAAAGTGGAGTGTGGTTTTCTTAACTCTTACCTTTCTTGGATGATTAGAAAGAAAGTGTATAAGCAAAGTATCAATGAGACCCAAGAGCATGTTATTAAATACTAGATAATTTTCAATTAGTCATAGATATTTCATTCTGAAGGTTTCCCCTGTTTAAGCTGTTAAAGCATAAAAGTTAAGATTATTCTAATAAGGTTTTCTCAAAGGCAACTCAAGTATATGGTTCAGCCCCAGAAGATCTTAGGGGATTCAGGTCTTTTCATGTGGTCTAATTCATGCATTGGTTTTCCCCACTAATGGGATTCATATTATCTGTTAGTTTTATGGTTGCAGTTTGAGACACCAAGAGTATAACCTAGGTAAGCAGAATAACATAATGCAATAATACTGAACTTTCATTTGTATCCCAAGTCCCTGGGCAGCTTGTTAAAAGCATAAATTCCTGTTTTCAACCCTAATGTATTGTTAGGGTTCTCTAGAGAAACAGAATCAACAGGAAATATTCATAAACATAAAATTTATAAAAGTTTCTCATGTGACCATGGGAACATAGTGTCCAAAATCTGCAGGGCAGGCGCTGGAGGGTCTGAACAAACTCCACAGAAGAGGCTCGCAGGTGGAAGCAGGAAGAAGCCTGTCTTTTCTGAATCCTCCTTAAAAGGCTTCCAGTGAATTGATGAAGCATCATTCATTGCAGAAGACACTCCCCTTGGCTGATTACAAATGGAATCAGCTGTGGATGCAGCCGACATGATCGTGATTTAATTCTATGAAATGTCCTCATAGCAACAGACAGGCCAGCACTTGCCCAACCAGACAAACAGGTACCACCACTTGGCCAAGTCAACACATGAACCTGACCATGACATCTAGATATTTGATAATGTAGTTCTGGGATGGTCCCACTGGTCATTTTTAAAAGGCTCTGAGCTCTTAACAAGACTTTGATGTAAGAGGTCTTTACCCGCATGGTGACAAATATTGATATAAAGGAATGGACAGACCAAGTTTAATTCTGGCTCCACCATTTACTGCTATATATATGAGCTTGGGTGAGGGAGTTATCATCTCTAGTCTTGGACTTCTTAATCTGTGAGAGAGGGATAAGCAATCTCACAGATTTGTGGGGAGGATGTATGACACTTAAAAGTGCTCAGTCAAAATGAGCTCATGAGGACTGCTCCTTCTGGAAGAAGTCTTACTGGTGGGAGTTTCTCATCCACAGGCTGCCAGTTTCCCCTTTGGTTGTCTATGTCAGTCTGATTCTTCTGGAAGGGGGGGAAGGGAAATGAATATTAACATTCTCGCCTTTATTGTTTGCTAATTGTTACACCTTAGAAAGTAGGGGCCCTGGAGTCATCTTTTAGAATGAAAGCCATTTTCCAGAAAATTCTATAGAGTTGCAGCTATGCTTTCAGGATTAGCTCTCAAAAAAAGAGTGTAACATCCACAAACCCTGGAGATACCTTTTCAGCATTTGGTTCTAAAGAGAGTTGTCTTTATATCTTCAACCCGCTTGTGTATGCTGTCTGCATTTCCTTTATTAATGTTTCCAAAATGATCACACAGAGGTGAAGGAAGCCAAGTAAACTCTGCACATTTCAGAAAGATTTTATCTACTTTAATTATTTGTGTGAGGCTTGAAGCAGAAGTTTGTGCTGCATATTCAAATATAGTTAATATAGGCCTTTATATTGCTAAATATTGCATATACTCATCTGTCACCAGAAATAAAGGGAAAAAAATAATAGAGTTGTGACTACTCTATGATGTATGGGCCTGGCTATGTGATTCCACATGAGAAATTTCATTTAATTTTTCAGTTCTCTGTATTTGTAAACACGTGACATAAAAATTCATCATAATCTGAGGTTCTAGCTTTCTGGTTTGACAAAGGTTAAGCCAATATTTATTTTAGTATCCTGTGGGGATGCCAGTTTTGGGAACTCCTCAGTATGCATTCAAGAGAGCTGTCCATATTCAGACTAGTGCATTAGTGAGGCTCCCACTATTGAGAAGGAAGACAGAGAAATGCAGGTTGAAGAAGGTTAGCGTTTCAGGAGAGCTTAGAAAAATCTGTATGTTTTCTCATTACACATATGAAGAAAGACCAATGGAGATAAAAACAATATGCCCAACTGATAAATAGTTGAGATACCTTGTAATCCAGATCAAAATGACTCTGAAGCCTGAACTCTTCCCCTAAGTCCTTCCCCACTGGCGTAATGTAAGATGGTGCATTTTCTGCAAACCTGGTGATTGTTCTCTGTCCTTACTCTGTGCTGACTTCCAAGCCCACTGGGTCCCATATACACATCTATTGAACTGGAGCCTCAGGGGTAAAAAGTGCACTTTGAGTAGGGTTGCCACAGATTTGGCCAATAAAAATGTAGGGCACCCAGTTAAACTTGAATTTCAAGCAAAAAATAATTTTTGCTTAGATATGTTCAGTGTAACGCATGGGGCATAGCAATACTAAACAATTACTCATTGCTTACCCTAAAATTTAAATTTACCTACACCTTGGGTATTTTATCTGGCCACACTAGCTGTGGGTCTATAAGCACAATGATGAGTGGCCCCTCGTAGTGTCCCATTTTTATTTCAAACTCCGCTTCCCATGAAGGTTAAACTAGAATTAATCTAAGGAGTATAGAGAGATGAGCACAATGTGGGGAAAATGAGAAGGGATTGGAACAAGAATGTCCCATATATATTGTGGGGCAACCCTGCTTGTTGTATGATGAGAATTAGGCAAAAATAATATTAAGCATTTCCTAAATTATCTCTCCACAGCTGTCGTTATTTAACAAGGGAAATACAACCTGTAAGCTCACTGTTCTGGTACCATGGATCCTGCTGTCAGAGCAATTGATGGAGTATTTTAAAGCCAAGTTCTTATTGTGAGTGAAATAGCTTAACACCTAAAATATGGATGCTTCAAGAAACAAATGGTCGTATGCTAAGTTAGTTAATCAGCTTTTGAGAAAGAAAGTAGCACTTAACTTAGCAGAAGATGCAGTTCAAGGCAGTATTAATGAAGTAATAACAGCTGTGTCTTTATCTGTTTGCCAACCATTCATTTCCTCCATTACAATCAGGCAGCTCACTTCACTTCAATCACAAACATGTTTTTATGAGAATATGGGGCTTTGTGTTCCTGCCAGAAAAAATCAAGGTGTCTATTTTCTAAAGTTGTACTGTAGAATCATAGTGATGGTTCAATGATCCTACTTTTCTATAGTCATGAAATAAAAGGGATGCCGTCAGATTCAAGCAGTTTGATGGAAAGAATATGTACTCTGAATCCAGCCAAACATGCACTGACTCTTGACTTTATCTCCTTTAAGATGTGGGATATTGCCAAGTGAAACGTGTGTGTGTGTATGTACATATAATGGAAATTAGATTTATACAAACAGGTATATGGCAATTATACACACATATAATGGAAAGGCTAATATCTAACTCATAAGGCTCATTAATATAAAGATTGTTGATATACCATATATACATTTCTTGGCATATATTTTGGGCCCTCGGATTGTGCCCTTCCTTTTGGCATTTTCTACTGTGTTGCATTGTTTTTGCCTGGTTTGTTACTGATATGTGTGTGTGTGTGTGTGTATACATAAACTTTCAAGCAGAGTCTGCACTAAATGTGCTTTGTGAGTCTTCTCCAGCACTTTCCCTCGGCCTGCCCCTCAGTGGTTCCTCAGATATCTTCTAGGGATGTTTGCCAAAGAGATACAGTGAAAGGGGCAGTGCCATCTCCACATGTGGGTCTCCATCCCATGCCTAGATCCCATAGAGCATCAAACCTTCTGCTAATCATAGCCCAGTAAAAGTACTAACCTTCCAGCACAGAGAAAACAGGTGTTCAAAGTTATTCCCAAGGCGGTGGAAGCTCTGTGGTCTAAGTAGATTTCTCAGGAAATCTCAACTTTACCCTCTGGTCTTTTCATCAGATTCCACCAGGTTTACAAGTCAGGAATGGGGCCAACTGATCAAAGCATATTATGCCTGCCTTGACCCAGCAACTCTCGAGCATGTTCATCTCTTCTACCCATGCCATTCTCAACTATTCTAAACTGCTTTATCCTCTTGGAACATGCCATGATCTCACATGCCTGCATGTAGCTTTTTTTCCTCTGTTCATGATACTAAAGCCTTCTATCCACTCTCCCCGACCACATCCTCACATACATATCTTCATCCCAGAGCTTTGGGTGTTCATGTCTCATACTGTAACTTTGCTCCATTATAATTCACTGTGGTTTATGTCTCTATATGCCCCCCTCCCTCAAATATTGTGAGATCCATGATGGTCAATATCATCCCATCAGCTCAGAGTCCATCCTGTTTATTGTTTTCTAGGATAACTTGGTTTGTCAGTATCATTTCAAAAATCCAAGACTGTTTCCCAGGGTATTTTGAGGTTTATTTAAGCTAAGGCATCATATACACTTAGCAGAGTAGCCCACAGACAACAATGCTACAAATTATCTCCAGTTAAATGGTTTTTCATTCTTTTCACATGGTAATTTTATTAATTCAATATCTAATGCTGCTTGCTTGTTCTATCTCAGCTAGTGACCAAGGACTGTCTTTGTTAGAATTTTGATGTATAGTTGACGGTTTGGTTTTTTATTCCCAGCCACTTTGCTAAACGTGTATTCACGTTACGTATGGTGATAATTAGACTGCAATCCTGTCTTTTTGTTGTTGTTCAATGGAGCTTTATTGGTGCTGAAATTTTGTTTAGACTTATTTTGTAATTTGTTTTGGCTTTATACTGTATAAGAGATATAAGTGTAATGTGTTTATGTCTAGTTTGATGTAGCTACCATTAAAAATTCCCTTAAAATAAAAAAAAAGGAGCCTTTACATCCGTAGTATAGCAGTTGTTATCTGATCTAGTCTTTCATCAATGAAATATACTTGGGTCATTTTTAGTGGGTCAGTCTAGAGTTATGTTTCACCACCCTCTATTTGTATAATTGATTTACTGATCCAAATACACGCATCCCTGTCATTTGTCATCTTTGTTTTAAACCATTTTTTCAATCCCTCTGAAATAATTTTGCGCATTGATTGTATCTTCTAAGCATATGAACTCTTCCAGGCATTCTGGTCTTCAGATATACTGAAAAGTGAGGACGTACTGAGGATGGGGTTGGAAGTTCCTTAATGTTTATTGTCAGTTGTAAAATAAGATCAAAATTTCAGAACTACGGCTGCAGATTTCAAAATCTCCTTTCTTTGCTTGATGTTATAAGAAAAATTTTGAGGCAGGAAAAGTTCATCTACTCTCCTAGAGGAATTATCTTTGACCCATAAATTTTTCTAAAGTTTTGTCCCAGAGAATGTGTAGCCACTTACATATGTTACAACTGAGAAGCCACTGAGTATTTAAACAAAAGTTATGACAAGAAATGCAAAGTCTAAATATGTGAGGAACTGAACCATAAGCCTAAAAGGAACTGTCCTTTATGATAGTTTTATGATAGTCAAGGGGTATGAGATATTTTGTGTGTTCTTTTTTATTTTTATTTTTATGTTTTTCTCAGAATAATGAACATGTTCTAAAACTGATGGAGGCAATGAAGGCACATCTATATGATGATACTGTGAGCCATTAATTATATACTTTGGATGGATTGTTCGGTATGTGAATATATCTCAATAAAACTGCATTAAAAAAAAAAGAGGAACAATCCTTGGAAAAGCAGGAGTTTTTTTCTGAGAACTCTAGTGTGTGTCCCCAACATAAAGTGATACCATAGTATAGTCAGTGATTGCCTTATTATACTTATTATCCTGAGAGGCTGAGGTTGCCCAGTAATCATTGTTGAAACAGCATAAGATATTAA
The DNA here is from genome assembly GCF_023851605.1 of Tamandua tetradactyla. Taxonomy (NCBI): domain Eukaryota; kingdom Metazoa; phylum Chordata; class Mammalia; order Pilosa; family Myrmecophagidae; genus Tamandua; species Tamandua tetradactyla. Next base: position 13,027,281 of record NC_135339.1, on the reverse strand, counting down.
TAATA